>NC_090656.1:121322887-121622887 GCF_040937935.1 Hyperolius riggenbachi
TGAGCGATGGGCATCAGCATAAAATGTCTGATGGGCCACGGCATCTTTCAGATTCTGCTGTACCTGAGGCCAAATTTGCTAAATGTGAGAACTCCAATCCTCCAGAGCTGTAAAAGAAGAAGTAGAGGAAGGGAAACAAGTAAATTTGGGATTCTGACCCGTCATTATCCAAAAAAGTGACAGTTTAGTAGAAGTATTGGATAGGTTTTTGAATGCAAATTCAGCAAAAAGGAAAGTACTCCAACCATGTTTCCTGACAGTCTGAAACAAAACATCGTAGGTACTGTTCTAATGACTGGTTAGTTCTCTCTGTCTGCCCATTGGTCTCAGGGTGAAACCCTAAAGAGAAAAGCAGTTTAATATCCAACAGGTCACTAAAAGCATGCCAGAACCGGGAAACAAACTGGACCCCTCTGACACAATATTTTCAGGGATTCCATGTAATCAGAATACATGTATAATAAACAGCCTTGCCAATTCTTGAACTGAAGGCAGTTCGGGAAGTGGCACAAAAATGTGCCATCTTACTGAACCGATCTACAATGACCCAAATCACTTTTTTGCCTCCAGAGGGAGGCAAATCTACCACAAAATCCATAGAGAAGTGTGACCAGGGTCTAGAAGGAACAGGCAGAGGCATAAGATAACCTCGAGGAGCATTCCGAGAAGCTTTGCTTCTCGCACAAGTGGCACATACTGCCACAAAAGCCTTACAATCCTTTCGGAAGGCCACCACACATGCCGGGACAATAGCTCCAATGTCTTAATCTCACCCGGATGACATGCTAGTTTACTATCATGCAATGGCTGAAGGACTTGTAACTGTAACTGTAAGGGGACATAATCTACCCCAGACGGTTTATCACTCAGAGTATCAACTTGATATGACTGTAACAATGCATTAACATCAGGAAATTTATTTGTCTGAAGTGCAGCAATTACTCGGCTAGAAGGTAAGATATTTTCAGGTGTAGTGGTTGAAAGGCAGTCAGTTTCAAAGCTCCTGGATAAAGCATCAGCTTTTACATTCTTAGACCCTGGCTTGTATGTGATTATGAAATTAAAACGTGAGAAAAACAGGGCCCATCGTGCCTGCCTGGGGTTCAATCTCTTAGCTCGCTCTATATATTCCAGGTTCTTATGGTTAGTATAAACGGTAATTGGATGTAATGCTCCCTCCAACCAGTGTCTCCACTCTTCGAAAGCCATTTTTACAGCTAATAATTCCGTTACCTATATCATAATTTCTTTCGGCTGCAGAGAATGTTTTAGAGAGAAATGCACAGGGATGCATGCGCTCAGGTTGACCAGAGAATTGGGACGGGACCGCTCCCACTCCAATCTCGGACGCATCAGCTTCAACTATGAACGGTAAAGTGACATTAGGGTGAATCAGGATGGGAGCTTAACAGAATGCATCCTTTAATTCAGAGAAAACCTCACAAGTTTTAAGAGGCCAATTTGCAGGATCAGCATATTTTCTTGTTAGATCAGTAATCAGAAAAAAATGTTTATGAACTTGCGATAGTAGTTAGCAAAGCCCAAAAATCTCTGAATAGCTTTTAACCCCTTAGGCGGAGGCCACTCAAGTACTGCAGAAAGTTTTTTAGGATCCATAGAGAGGCCTGAGCCAGGAATCATGTAGCCGAGGGATGGTACCTGAGTCACCTCGAATAAACATTTCTCTAATTTCGCAAATAGAGAATTCTCTCTCAATTTTTGTAACACGTATTCACGATGTTCCAGTAATGAGCCAGAATAAACAAGGATGTCATCTAAGTAAAGAACAACAAATTTACCTAAGACATCTCGGAAATCATCATTTACAAAATCCTGGAAGACGGTCGGGGCATTACACAGCCCGAAGGGCATAACAAGGTATTCGTAATGCCCATCTTGGGTATTAAAGGACGTATTCCATTAATCTCGCTGATTAATACGTATTAAATTGTAGGCCCCCCGTAAGTCTAGCTTAGAAAAAATCCTAGCCCCCGAGACTTGAGAAAAGAGGTCATCAGTCAAGGGCAAGGGGTAGCGATTTTTTTACTGTAATTTTGTTAAGACCCTGGTAATCAATACAGGGACGGAGGCCCCCGTCCTTTTTTTCCACAAAAAAAGAAGCCTGCCCCAGCAAGAGATGTAGAGGGTCGGATAAAACCTTTTTCCAAATTTTCCTTAAAATATTCCTTCATGGCCAGTTTCTCGGGACCAGATTGTATAAATGACCTCTGGGGGGGCACAGTACCAGGCAACAATTCTACCAGACAGTCATATGGCCTGTGTGGAGGAAACTTATCTGCAGAATGTGCAGAAAAAATATCAGAAAAAGCAGTATACAGTGATGGGACCTCGTTACATTTTACTTCTAGACTAGAGTAGAAAGTAGTATTTTCTCGAGACAATTCTCCTGACAGTGAAATGACCACGAGGTGAGTTGACCAGAATCCCAATCAATCCCAGGGTTGTGAAGCTGAAGCCAGAGTAACCCTAGAACCAAGGGACTGGAGGGCACTCTTAAAACAAAAAACTGAATTTGTTCAGAATGCTTAAGACCTATCTGCAGTGAGACTTCCGGTGTAGCAGAAATGTTTTTTTTGGCCTGTAAGGGAGTATCATCGATAGCCGTGACAAACATTTTGTTCTGCAAGGACTTAACCCGAATACCAAGCTCAGTGGCAAAAACAGAATCAATGAAGTTCCCTGCAGCTCCGGAATCTACAAAAGCCTGACATTGTAGAGACCTGTTGTCCACGTTATGGTAGCAGGTAACAGGATTTTTTTACTTTTAAGGGGAGAAGACTGACCACCCAAGTGAAGTTCCCTTTCTTCACTTAGGTGCTGGAGTTTTCCAGAAGCCTCTTTGCAGAACAAGTTTGAACAAAATGCCCCCTTTCCCCACAATACATACATAGACTCTCTTTCTTCCTAAGTTTCTCTGCAGGAGAAAGTTTGGAATATCCTAACTGCATAGGTTCTTCTGTTACTACAGAGGAAGCACTAGCCTGTTTAGTGGTGGTGGCCACAGTAGTATAAGTATTTCCCTGTCATCTGTATCTCAAACGTCTGTCGACTCTTATGGCTAAAGATAACGCATTCTTTAAACTTTTTGGTTCCGGAGGACTCACTAACATGTCATTTACGGAATCCGACAGGGCAAATATAAATTGGTCCATAAGTGCTGTACCACCCCAATTTACAGAAACAGACCACCTCCTGAACTCTGCCACATACTCCTCCACAGTATGTCGGCTTTGCTGGAGATCTCAATTTGCGAGTGGCTGTAATGTCAGGGTCTGCGTATATTGTGGCCATGGCCTTGAAAAAGTTAACAGAAGATAATGCCTCAATACCTGGTTTTAGGCCACAAGCCCATGTCTGAGAGTCACCCTGTAACAAAGTTTTAACAAAAGTAATTTTCTGGGATTCAGTCCCAGGCGATCTAGCCCGTACCTCAAAATAAGACATACAAATTTTGAAAGTTGCTAAAATCTGAACGTAGGCCTGAGAACGTTTCTGGTAACGGCATTTTGGGTATGATAAGAGCAATTGGAGCCGACTGCGAATTATTCGCATCGACGGAGACAATCAACTGAGCAACGGAATTGGTTAACTGAGTCAACTGAGTTTGCTGCGTTGCCACCTGCTCAGTGAATTGATTAACGGCTCCTGCTAATGAGACAATCTGCCTTTGCAACTCGTCCATTTTTATTTAGGGCCTTGATAATGTCACGCTGGTGTGTGATGAGATAGCGTAACGTGAGGCAACTGACATACAGATGCGTAATGTACAAATATATATAAACAATAGGTAAGTAAGGTCTGGACCAGTCCGTAGTCAACACAGAATCAGAGATATCCAGGTACAGAGTAATTGGGCTAAATCGTAGTCAATAATCGAGCAGAGCCATATACATAAGTCAGATGTCAGTCGTATTGTAAGGATTAGGCAATAACGTAGTCAGGGACAGGCCGAGTCGGTAACGAGTATCAGATGACAGCGGTACAGAAGGATCAGACTAGAGCGAGGTCAAGAAGCAGGCAAAAGGTTGATACACGGAAATATACATTACGAATAATTACAAAATATAACTACAAGAACAATACTGACTGAATAGACTACAGATATATTGTGCGTCTACACAATATATCAATGTATCTCAGAATGGCTTTCCAGCTAGACCTGAAACCAGTGAACTGATTAGTATCAAGGCCAGTGAATGACTGAAAGCACTGGCCTTATATACAGATCTTAAAGTGAACCTTCAGACTAAAAATCGACTCAGCAGCACTGAAAAGGCCTGTTGTTTCTTTAACAGTTTCACAGCATCAGAACTTTGTTTCTCTTATACAAGCCTTATTTTTAGCTGCACAGAAGAAAACTGCCCAGGCAGTTTTCCCCTTATGCTGTGCAAAGCATGATGGGATTTCTGATTTTGTTTCGTTCTGCTGTTTTGGTGCAATTTTTTTTTTTTTTTACATTTTGAATTTGACATTTGAAGCCTAGTGTGTGCAGCTGGGATTGGTGATCAGGACACAGGACTGTTGGAACTGTGTCTCATGCTCCCTGTCACCTCCTTTCAACCAAAAAGATGGCTGCCCCCATGCCAAAGATGGCAGCCCCCATGAATCCCAAACATTTGCCTGTTCTTTTAAAACAGGGTGGGTAAAAGATTAGATTACCTATCTATTCTAATTAACATAACTAATGTAACTTAATAACAGTATGTTTGTTTAGGCTGAAGTTCCCCTTTAATTCCCCAGAAACCACTCCCATAGCGATGTCACTTCAGTGACATCACTGCTGACCTCAGCTAGATCCTCCTCCTAAGCCTATAAGGCTAATAGGCAGTCGCACACGCGCTTGGTCGCACGCACGCCGGAACTCACCACCGGAGGGGCGCTGGGGATGCCGCCAAAACACGTCGGCTGCGAAGTCCGGCCGCTCGCCCGGATCACACCGGAGATGCCGTGGGACCTGCCGTTGGACGGTAAGAATGTTACAGGGAGCAAATGTAATGGGACAACTAACTTCTTAGTTGTTCTATGTCCAGGTGTGTGTTGTTTCCTCATTATCACAAATACAATGAGCAGATAAAAAGGTCTAAAGTGTGCCATTTGCATTTGGAATCTGTTGCTGTCAACTCTCAAGATGATATCCAAAGAGCTGTCACTATCAGTGACACAAGCCAGTATTAGGCTGAAAAAAATAAAAACAAACCCATCAGAGAGATAGCAAAAACATTAGGTGTGGTCAAAACAACTGTTTGGAACATAATTAACCATTTCAGGACCACAGGCTTACATGCCCCTAGTGACCAGGCCATTTTCACAACACAGGGCTTTGAAGCTTTCTCAGCTTGCTGCACAGCCATACAACTCAGCACACAAATGAATCGAATTACTTTTATTGTCTTTAAAGAGAGACTGAAGCGAGTATAAAACTCGCTTCAGCTCTTATATTCAGCAGGGGCATGTGTGCCACTGCTAAAACGCCGCTATCCCGCGGCTAAGCGGGGGTCCCTTACCCCCCAAATCCCCTCGTCTACTCACGGGGATCTCTTCCTGTTTGAGGCAGGGCTAATGCACGCAGCCCTGCCTCACACGCGTCGATCAGCGCGTATCTCCGCCTCTCCCCCGCCCCTCTGTCTTCCTTTGCTGAGAGGGGCGGGGGAGAGGCGGCAATGCGCCGCTGATAGACGGCGCTGAGAGGAAGGGCTGCAGCCGTTAGCCCTGCCTCAACAGCAGCAAAATCTACGACCAAGTTGGTCGTTGATTTTGCAAGGGGGGATTTGGGGGGTAAGGGACCCCCGTTCAGCCGCGGGATAGCAGCGTTTTAGCAGGGGCATAAGCTCTGAAGCGAGATTTATTCTTGCTTCAGAGTCTCTTTAACAGGACATTCTTTTGGAGGTGTCTGATCACTCCTGCGATCCTTTGTTTTGTTTTTTTTGTTTTATTTAGCCAACACAGTCTATCTTTCCCTCCCTCCCTCCCTCTCCCACCCACCTTCCACGTCCTGAATTGACAAGGACGGCAATCCGTCCTCTTCTCCGCCTCTCATAGGCAGCAGCCTATGAGAGGGCTTAGATTGCCATCCGCTCTGAGGGACAGCCAAGTGTCCCTTGATCAGCGCTGCACTAGATAGCAGCGATGTACCGATGTAAAACAAAGGGGATTTTTTTCCCCTTTCGTTTGCTAACGGCCTGCTATCTGTAGCAGCTAGCAGGCTGATCACAGAGCGGAGCTCCGTGAATAATCACGCATGCTTGTGCGCGTTCCCTGCTAAACTACAGTTCCAAGACTTGGCGTCAATTGGTGTCACGCAGTCCTGGGGCTGCCACCTTGTAAAGGCCGATCAGCGTTAGCTGGTCATAA
This sequence comes from Hyperolius riggenbachi, assembly GCF_040937935.1. NCBI lineage: Eukaryota > Metazoa > Chordata > Amphibia > Anura > Hyperoliidae > Hyperolius > Hyperolius riggenbachi. Next base: position 121,329,260 of record NC_090656.1, read on the forward strand.
GGTGGTTAAAAAGAAGGAACGCACCGGTTAGCTCAGCAACACCAAAAGATCCAGAAGTCCATGGAAAACAACTGTAATGGATGACGGAAGAATTCTTACCCTGGTGAAGAAAACACCCTTTACAACAGTTGGCCAGATCAAGAACAGTCTCCAGGAGGTAGGTGTATGTGTGTCAAAGTCAACAATCAAGAGAAGACTTCACCAGAGTGAATACAGAGGGTTCACCACAAGTTGTAAACAATCTGTGAGCCTCAAAAACAGGAAGGCTAGATTAGAGTTTGCCAAACAACATCCAAAAAGGCCTTCACAGTTCTGGAACAACATCCTATGGACAGATGAGACCAAGATTAACTAGTAGCAAGTGATGGGAAGAGAAGAGTATGGAGAAGGAAAGGAACTGCTCATGATCCTAAGCATGCCACCTCATCAGTAAAGAATGATGGTGGAAGTGTCATGGCGTGGCCATGTATGGCTGCCAATAGAAATGGTTCTCTAGTATTTATTTAGGAGCATCTCGCCAGTATCATACAAACTTCAATGCTTTAATTCATAATCTTTTTAAAAAGCAGTTAAGTGTAACGGTTGGGTGTCGCAACTCAGATGTTTGATTATTTGGTGATCTGCAGAATCACCAACAATGCAGCTGCTATACCTGATTATGTGTGATCTGCAGAATCACCAATAATACCAGTATAGTAACACAAAGAGCTGAGTGTGTAGTGTTTGGTGCAACCGTAACTTTAATAGTCTTATGAGACCTCACCAGAGGGGCTGGTGAGGTACTATCGGTACACTGAACGTGTAATAGAGTACTGTAACTTTAATAGTTTGATGAGACCTCACTAGAGGGGCTGGTGAGGTACTACCGGTACACTGACCGTGTAATAGGGTTCAAGCTCCAGCAAGCTGGAGATACAATACTGAAGAGACCGAATCTCCCGAGGAGCGGGTGATTCAGAGTGTACTGCAGCCGAGTGATCACCCGAGGAGCGGGTGATTCAGACTGTACTGCAGCCTAGGAGCTGGAGATACAAACAGTACTGAACTAATGATCGCCTGAGAAGCAGGTGATTCAGACTGTACTGCAGCCTAGGAGCAGAAGACGCAAACAGTACTGCACTAACGAATAACTTCACCAGAGGAGCTGGTGAAGCTAGCACCTCACCAGTGGCGAGGGCCCACTGGTGAGTAGAATGGTCAGACAGGCAAGGATCGGCAACAGAGAGGAAAGTATCAATGCAGAATTGTGAGGCAGAAGAGTAATCAGAAATCAGGCAGAGGTTCAGCAACTATAAGGCCTCTTGCACACTGCACGCGATTCCGATTCCACTTTTTAATCAGTTTTTACATCCGATTCAGATTCCGATTTGCAGTGTGCAGGGAGCAAACTGCAAATCAGAATCTTAATCGGATGTAAAAACTGATTAAAAAGCGGAATCTGAATCGGCATCGCTTGCAGTGTGCAAGAGGCCTAAGGCAGATAGGCGGAGGTACAGAATCAGTAAACGAGATCAGAGTCAGAGTATAGCCAGAGTCATACACAGATAATACAATATAAATAATTCCTAGGCTAGGTGTGAAGTCCTTGGTTTCAACACCTGGGATCTGGTCTAAGGTCTGAGCGCTAACACACGAGGTATTCACGACAGCAGACAGTGCTAGACTGAAGCCCGGAGGCTTAAGAAGCAGAGGAGACTTCACTGGCACGCCCCCCTGCGCACAGCCAATCCTGGGCGCCGTGAGTCTCCTCTGCGATCAGCTGACCAGCAGGTCAGCTGACAGGCTTCCTCCCAGCATAAAGGTCCCGTCTGTGCGCGCGCCCGCGCGAGACGGCGACCTCCTGACACAAACGTTCTGTCCTCGGCGTCCTAGATGCCGGGAGGACGGGTGGCGGCGTGGAGGCAGCTGCGGCGGCGCAGTTGGCCGCAGCTGCCCCATTCGTGACATTAAGCAATCAGACAGTAAAAATTGAAGTTGCACTAATCAAATCCCAAGAACAGTGCTATAACTCCTCCGCACCTCTCATTGACTTGAACCAATAAGCTGCAGCACTGTTCTTGGGATTTGATAAGTACAATTTCAATTTTTACTGCCTGATTGCTTAACTGCTCTTTAGGAAGATTATGAATTAAAGCATTGAAGTTTTTATGATACTGGCGAGATGCTCCTGGAATTTTTACTTCTGAAGTGAATATGATTGAATCTGCTCTTTTTCTGGATGTTGCACCGCTTGGATAAGTTCTTTAGTGATTGGCAGTTTATGGTGTGCGCTCACCTTTGCATTCTCTTGATTAAGTCTCTAGTATATATTGATGATGTGACTGCTAACAAAAGCAGCAGAATGAATTCAGAAGTGTTTCGGGCATCTGCTCATATTCAGCCAAATGCTTCAAAGTTCATTGGAATGGCGCTTCACAGTGCAGATAGACAATGACCCAAACCATACTGCAAAAGCAACAAAAGAAGAGGTTGCTCTAGAAGGGGTTGCAGGAGGGCATTTAGGTAGAAAAGGCGGGGTCGAAGGAGAACGGGGGGGGGGGGGGGGGGGCTTGAAAGCAGTGGGCAGCAGGACAGCTTCCCATACATGCCTGCTCCCCCGTTTCTCAAACTATCTCCGGCTCTGGTATCCTTTACACACAATACAGATTTACTGTCAGATTATTTCCAACAGGTCCGATCTGATTTCCGAACGATTTTCCATAGAAGTAAGCGGAAAACTCATCAGAAATCAGATCTGTTGGAAGTAACCAATCTGACAGTAAATGTGTCAGAAAATTGTATCACGTGTAACTAGCATAACAAAACAATCCAACTTATTTGGTTTGTAAAGTCTCTGCTCTCGTCTTATGTGGTAACACTTGATTTTAAAGAGGAAATCCAGTGAAAATAATGTAATAAAAAAAGTGCTTCATTTTTACAATAAATTATGTATAAATGATTTAGTCAGTATTTGCCCATTGTAAAATCTTTTAAATCCCCGATTCACATTCTGACATCACATGGTGACATTTTTTCTGTTGGCAGGTGAATTAGCTGCTGCATGCTTTTTTGGCAGTTGGAAACAGCTGTAAACAGCTATTTCCCACAATGCAACAAGGTTCACAGACAGGAAACTGCCAGGAGTACCACGGTACTCAGAGCTTCTTGTGGGAGGGGTTTCACCACAATATCAGTCATACAGCACCCCCTGATGGTCTGTTTGTGAAAAGGAATAGATTTCTCATGTAAAAGGGGGTCTCAGCTACTGATTTGGATAAAGTTAAATTCTTGGTCGGAGCTTCTCTTTAAGCCCTATCCAGCAGAGCAGTTAAAATTGATGACAGTCAACGGAAAGAATGAGGAGGAGAGAATCTCTCCTTACTCTCACACAGAACTGAAGCGAGTGCCCATTTTCTAGGCTTGAAGATAGGCAGTTTACCCTGAAACAGCTCTAAGCTACAGTCTATCACCAATATGTAACACACAGATGTATTGACTAAGACTCTAGCCCAGTGTTTCTCAAACCTGTCCTCGTGACTCCCCAACAGTGCATGTTTTGCTGGCAACCTCAGCTATGCACAGGTAAGGTAATTAGTATCTCAGCTAGTTGGGATTCCATGTAGCTGAGACACTAATTACCCCACCTGTGTATAAATGAGGTTGCTTGCATAACATGCATCGTTGGGAAGTCACGAGGACAGGTTTGAGACACACTGCTCTAGCCCTTTCACAGACCATGGCTTCAATTCATCAAGCATTACTGCATTCAGTAGTGCTGAAAGCAGATTATTTTTTGGAGTATTTGGTAAATTGTCAATTCATCAAGGCTGTTACCGCATAGCAAGCTGAAATTACCGAGCAGTGAGGTAAATTACCGACTTGTGCGGTGAACACTGTGGTGATATATTGAGGTGCTATTGATATTAGGGAGTACAGGAACATATCTCTCATTTTTCTGTCTGCTTTATCTCACATGTGTATTCTGCTTTGAAGTGATGGTCATCTGGCTGTACTACATTTGCATCTAAAGGGACTTCAGTGAATAAGCTGGGGTAATCAGACAATGGCAGAATTGAAGTGTGGAAGTCATTGACACTTGAAACATTTACACTTCTGTTGAGGAAGAGCCTCCTGTGTGTTAAACACTATTTCGTTGTGAGGAAATTAAATTATTGGTGGAGGTGCAAACTATATCCTTATCTTTGATCAGCTAGGAAATACTGTCAACATTGGGGTTGTCACCTGTAACGTGGACTAGGGAAGTCTTTTCATGTATGTGCTAAAATACACTTTAACCTAGGAAATAATGTTGAGGAAGCCTTTTGATGTCTGGTAGGATACAATCTTACCTATTGAATTCTTCAACCTTCAAGAAGCTAAAACAGGAACCCTTTGACGTTTGCATATCACAGGAAGATTATGACAAGCGTTCGGTGATGTCACAAACGGGGAAATTGCATTAGTTTATGGGGGCTGGACATTAAATGCCACAGGGGACACTTCAGAGTATAAAAAGGAAGAGCCAGATACCTAGAAAGAATCTTCTCTTGGAGGTAGCGCTTTAGCTAGGGATGATCGCGACTCCTGGTTGAAACGGCGTCCTCCCATCAAACAACGTTTTAACCTAAGCTGGTAACGTTCTTTTTTCCCCCGTTTATTTTTACACAAATATCCGTGTGTGTATTTTTGTACTTTTATCGTTGTAACTTTTTTTTTTTTTTTTTTTAATCTTTTGTATATATTCTGTTCTGCATTGTTCCACGTTTTTTATGGAATATTAAATCGTTATTTAATAAGCTGGACTTCTGCTGTGCTAAACTAACACTCATAGCCTAGAAGAGATTGAAGTGCAACTGTGTATAGTCCATGCCTAATTGTATGCTTGAGCAACACTACCATATGAAATTGTAATTGCATTGTGTGTGGGGGCGTTTGTCATACGTTGGCCTAAAGCGCACAGCTGACCCAACGTACGAAAAACGCCAGTGCGAGTAGCGACAGCAGAGTGGCTAACAGTATCGTTCGGAACGACTGTTAGTGGGTTTTTGCTTCACTACAGTGTAAGATTGCAACTGTGTGTGTGTGTGGGTGCGTGGCGTTCCCTTATTCGGCCTAAGCGCAAAGCTGACCCGAATACGAAAACGCGGAGTGCGCGCTGAGGACTCCACAGCAGAGTGGAAGTGTCTAGCGAACAGCTAGTGGTGGCAGTGAGAGGTGTTCTGAGGGGGCCCAGCCTTGTTTTAGCTCGAATAAGGCTGCTCCCCGCTTGATCTGGTCAAACCCGCAGTCGGGAACCGTATACGCAGGCGTGCCGCAGGCCGGTTCCTGACAAACACCTCAACAAATGTCAATTCATCAAGATTAGAGCATGCAGTAAAGTATCATTTTCGATGATTACCGGCAGCTCCGGTTTGTAATAAACAGTGCGAAGGCTGTGCGGGAGCCCTGACTCACAGAACAGAGAGGGTTTACCTACGATTGACTGAAGCAGAGAGCCATTAGAAACAGCCTCGCATGCTGACAGGATGCAATGCAATGCCTTCTCAGGAGGGTCAAGATTTTCTACATCCCCCCCCCCCCCCCCCAGGCAATGGAGGAGACAGAGGAACAAAAGAAGTTTCCTCTGCAGCCCTTCAGACAGTTCATGTTTGAAGATGGGGAGGAGCTAGTGGGGAAATCACCTAATCACCTAAGCATGGCATGTGTAATGTCTCTTGGAAGTTCATCTAAGCTGTTGCAATTAAATACAATGTAAAGAAAGACTAAAAGACAGATTTAGAGTGAACAGAGGTAGTATAACGTACATTCTAAAGGAATGTTGCGGATGCCTCTTACTATTGTAATGCCCTCACTGCACGGATCATCCTGTAACAAACTCCACACTCTTCTGCTGCTACCACACAGGTTTTTGGAAATTGAAGCCATGGGTTTTGGGTAAATTACTGAATAACATATTTGCCCGCCTTTTTTTTTTTTTTTATTAAACAGCCTTTGATGATTTGAAGCCCATGTGACCAGTATCAAGTCAGTAATTGGATGGACTGAGGGAGTTCTTGTCTCCTATCTATTGCCAGGAGCTTGTACTGGTTTTCATGTATACTAATTGCACTGTGTGTGGAAATATGTTGCAATAAAGGCACACAGAAGATTGTAATTTGAACAGAGTGTGATGGTCTTTCTGGTTCTACAAATGCCCTCACTTGCTGTAGCTTGTAACAGCTGATTTTAGATACCACAACCATCCCCACATAAAAAGAAACCACAACTAGCTCTTTTTCTTTTAAGAATTAAGGCATTTTGTATGTTAATCCAAATATTCCTGTCGCTCCAGCCTTGCCCCTCACAACCAACAACCTCTTTCTTACCCCCCCCCCCAGCCCCCAATAATGCATCCTTTACTTCTTCCACCCACAAGCAGCAGTAAATGAATTATCTTCCAACTCCCTCCAGTACAAACCAGTGACTCTTTTAAATACCACAATAGTCAACAGATGGCAGTGAGGAGGTGGAGAGAGCTGGAGGCTTTCTCCCATGAGGCTTTGCAGTGCCACTGCACTCCTTACAAGGGGCATGGTTTAACCTTGTTTTTAGTCGGCAACCGTGAGGGGGTAAGAAAAAAAACCTTTAAAATGCCAATTACTGTGAAATTTTTATTTTTTAATAATTTTTTTACACCTTTTGACTCTTCTACATCCTGATCGTACAGGCTAAGTAAAAAAAAAATGGAAGATGTCAGATAAACATACATAATAAGAATAACTCCGACTTAAATATACAATTACAGCCCTAGTTCGGCCACTATTTTTTTTTTATATACATCTGATGGTAAATTTGAATATATATGTTCCGGCTGCATGGTAATTTGGGCACAGGGAGAAGCTGAAAGACAGCTCTCACTGTGCTATGTAATCTCAGGGAATATAACATATATATTCCCTTAATGATTACCTCATTTTACCCTTAGCTGCATAATTTTTTGTTGCAATTTGGGCTGCACCGCTTTAGCCCTAATTAACATTGCGGCCTAAATCAGTCGAAACGCACTGCAAAGCGGGCACCAAAATGACTGGACTTGTTCCATACGGCCTCTCAGGGCATATTCACAGTGGGACGCAACGTGTCTGCGTTTAGAGGTAACGCACTACAAGCAGTGAGTTACCACAACGCAACATTTTCAACGCAACGATAATGTGGCACTGTGAACGGCCCATAGTATTATCAGTGCAGTGTGGTAACCTGCATTATATGACTTTAAAACGCAGCTTTGCAACGTGGCACTGTAAATGAAGCCTCAAAGTTCTTATAAAAGCCATGTGTACTGTAAGTATTAAAAACAATGGCTCAGCAGGACTGCCAAGCCATCTGCATTTTTTTAAAAAGGGAAATAAATATGTCAGTTTTATTTCCCTCTCAGTTCAGGTGTACTTTAAATGAATATATTGCTGGTTTTGTGCTTGTTTGTTATTGCCTGTTTTTCCTGTAAATGTTGCTGTAAAAATAAATATGGCTTCATCTCCTGTTTTAGCATGATAAAAGATAACAGATACTGCACACCTCCCAACATTTGAAAATGAGAAAGGGACACGCTAGGAGGGACACTCTGAGCAGCTTAGTTAGTGAGAGGCGCAAAAGGTGGATGTGGCTAATAGACAATGGATGAAATATACACAGAATATACTATATATTTACAGAACAAAACATTTAACACTGGAATGCTGGGACACACTGAGGTGGGAACACCGGAATGTTGGGACACGTTGAGGGGACACTGGAATGGTGGACAACACTGAGTAGAACAATTCAATGGTGGGATCCACTAGGGGGGGGGGGGGACACTGGTATCCTGGGAAACACTATGAGGGTACGCACTGGTATGCTGGGACACACTGAGGGGGACACTAGAACGCTGGGACAGGTTAAAAGGAACACTGCAATGTTTGAACACACTGTAAGAGGGGGCACTAGATTGCTGGGACTCACTGAGGGGGGACACTGCAATGCTGGGATACACTGAGGAAGGACACTGGCACAGTGGGACACACTGTGGGGGAACGCTGGAAAGGACACACACAGGGGGAGTCACTGGAATGCCAAGACACACTATGAGAGGGGACTCTGGAATGCTGGAACACAATAAGGGGGCATTGGTATGCTAGAAAACACTGGGGGGGGGGGGGGGGAGAGGGGGCACTGGAATGCTGGAACACACTATGAGGGTGCATACTGGAATACTGGGACGCTGGAATGGTAGGACACACTGAGGGGGAACACTGGAATGCTGGGATACACTATGAGGATGCGCACTAGAATGCTGGAATGGTAGGACACACTGAGGGGGAACACTGGAATGCTGGGATACACTATGAGGGGGAACACTGGAATGCTGGGATACACTATGAGGGGAAACACAAGAATGTTAGGACACACTATGCAGGGTGACACTTGAATGTTGGGCACACAAAGGAGGGACATGCTGGGACACACTATGAGGTTGGACACTGGAGTGCTGGGACACATTAAGGGTCCTTTTCCACTGCAAAACCAAAACGTTTTTGACCAATTTTGCTGTGCGTTTTTTACGCGTTTGCCTTTTTCTGATTGGCAAGTGTTGTCTTGATTTTTGAAAATAGATACTAGTTGTTAAATCAATAAAAAACACAAACAAATTTCGGTACTTATCCGTTAGCCGGGCGCATCCGGCAGGTGGCGCTGTTGATGTTAATTCCAATCATAATTACTTCACGTCAACCTGTGAATGTAAACCGCCGGATGCGCCCGGCTTAAACAGATCAAGCCGCCGGCTTGCTTCGTGTCTCGCTCTTCTCCCCCTCTTGCCCTCTCTCCTATAGAACACTGGGGAGGGGACATGCGTGTCCCCCCAGAGTCATTCGTCGCAATGCCGCGACTAACGACTCTGGGGGGACACGCATGTCCCCTCCCCAAGGCTCATACGAGAGAGGGCAAGAGGGGGAGGAGAGCGAGACAATCACGAAGCAAGCCGGCGGCTTGATCTGTTTAAGCCGGGCGCATCCGGCGGTTTACATTCACAGGTTGACGTGAAGTAATCCTATGATTGGAATTAGCATCAACAGCGCCACCTGCCGGATGCGCCCGGCTAACGGATAAGTACCCAAATTTCTATGCTTTTTTCATGCGATCCTTTAGTTTACATTGAACCGCAAAACGCGTCATAATCACACAGACATGCGTTTGCGTTTTTTTTTTAAATCGGAACGCAGCCGTGGAAAAGGCCACACAAGATTCTTATTTTAAACAGGTTGCACACAAGCAAATGCATGTGTGCGCAACTAGTGGGAAAGGGTCCTGAGGCAGACTGGAGTGTTGACACTGGAGTGCTGGGAAAAGCTGACATACTGGGACATACTAAGGGGAGCACAAGAATGCTGGGGTAAACTAAGCGGGAAACTATAATGATGGGACACACTGAGGGAAAATACTGGGGCACAGGAAAGCAAGAACACACTGAAGGGGGTACACTGAAATACTGAGACACACTGAGGAGGGACACTGGAATGCCAGGACACACTAAGGGGAATGGGGGGGGTTGATATGGGAGACCGTAATGCGGGAACACAATAAGGGCGCTACACTGGAATGCTGGGGCAGAGTATGGGGGAAAGGGGGGGGGGGACTGGAATGCTGGGACAGAGTATGGGGGAAGGGGGGGACTGGAATGCTGGGTCAGAGTATGGGAGGGGGGGGGGGGGGGCACTGAACTGCATGGACACACTGGGGGGTGGGGGTACTGATGAATCACAATAAGGGGAACAATGTTATGTGGGGATGGGGGTTGAGGAATGCTGGGACACAATGAGGTGAACAAAGTTATGTGTGGGGGGAGGGGTTGGGGGCAGTGGAGTGCTGGAACACAGTGGGAGGAGGGGGGCACTGAAATCCAAGAACACACTATGTGGGAGACATGGAAACACTGTGACACCCTATTATGTAGCCAAAGATCATTCACAAACTGTCAGGCAATATGCCTCATCACACACACTGACACTCTATTAGGACTCACCCCCACCAGCTGCCATTACACACAGCTTGTTCTCTCCTCTCTTCCTCCTCCCAGAGCCCAGCACACACGTATGCAGAGGGGCGGGGCTAGCTGCTCCACCGAAGTGTGGAGGGAAGAGGCAGCTAGCACTGTGACAGAAGCTGCTATGGGCGGGAAGTCGGGAGGGGCATGCAAATTAGAGAGAGTCCTGTCCATATTGGTACCGTTGTGAGGGGTGGCTATTCTGTGGTAATGTGATGACCACCTGAACTACGAAGAGCCATCAGCTTGACAATCCTGTCCTGAGTACAGTATAAGCAGGTATTAGTAGCTAAAAGCCTTGTCTTCATGTGAAGTGTTTTTAGATTGTATGAAATAATGTGTATGTATACAGACATCATGCATGTTTTCAACAGCAGTACAATGTAATTAACAGAAAAAGTGTGCGTGCTGTCCAGAAAAAAAAAAAAAAAAATAGAAAGAAAAAAAACACAGACTTTTTTTTTCAATGTGAAAATACATAAGGCCAGCCCCTTAAACTTATGAATATTTGCCTAAGGAAACACACAAACACAAGTAAATAAATAAATAAAATCTTGGGAAAGCAAGGTTTGTCACTACTGGGAATTTGGTGTGCTGCAGTTGTTGAGCTGCAAGGCTAGAATGAATATGTAAGGCCTTGTTCACATCATTTAGCACAGATGGCTGTGGGATCAGAATGCAATGTGTACGATCACACGACATCTGCGCCGCTATGTGCTACTGATCCCATTCATTACTGCTGTGCAGCACATATGATGGGAACGGTGGAAGTGCTGTCTATGTACAAATGCCATTCTTGCGTGTCGCACATCATACACGCTGCTGAAATGCACACGGCAGCGCGTATAGTGGCAACGAGAAATAAACCTGAGATAGGGTTTAAAGGTGTATTTATACTTACCAGCCCCATAAGGTGTGTGGGGTTCCTAGCCATCCTCTTCAGCCACTCCTTTCTCTTATAATCCCCCTCGGTAATCTGGCCAGCCATGGTCTTCTGCGCATGCGCGGCTCGCCCCCGTCGCGCTCCAGCAGCCGGGAGTGTACTGCGCAAGAGCATGGCCAGGCCGTGCATGTGCAAAAGCGTACCACTGGCCAGATTACCAGGGGGGGGTACTAGAGAACAGAGAGGACAGCTAGGGACCCCATGCCCCTCATGGGGCTGGAGGAAGCCCCAGTTAAGTATAAATACACCATTAAGCCCCATCTCAGGTACACTTTAAATGCATCTGAAAGGTTGTTTTTTTTCCTTAAAGGGTATCTGAGGCGACATGTGACACGTGTTTTATTTTGCTGCCTGAAAGAGTTAATTTTAAGGCATTGAAGTGACAGCTTCTGTCTTGTCGGTACCTTGTCCGGTTTATAGTAAACTTTACTGATAAGCAAATTACAGCCATAAAAGTTTTCCTGGCAGAATACAACTTCTGAGAGCAGGGAAAGATAGAAAAAGGTCATTTTTAGGAGTAGGAGGAGAGATATACTTGTTTATCTCATCAGTTTATTTTTACCTTGGGTTCACTTTAAAAAATAAATAAATAAAACTTAAAGTGTACCTGAGATGGGCTTACTAAAAGATTTGATACTTACCTAGGGCTTCCTCCAGCCCAATGAGCACCGATGCGTCCCTCACCGTCCTCCCGAGTGCCTCCGTTCACCGGGTCTTAGTAATCTGGCTCAGGCCTGGAACCCACTAGAAAGTGCAAAGCGCTATCGCAATCGCTAGCGATTTGTGATAGCGTTTTGCAAGCGATTTTGGGAGCGATTTCCTTGCTCCTATACAATTAATTAGAATGGAAACGCTCCCAAAATGCTGCATGTCCAGAGATTGCCTTAATCGCAATCGCTCTAGTGGAATCTGTCCCATCCAATTACATTGGCAGAGCGTTATGGGAAATGGCTAGTGATTGAAAGTGCTCCCTAAACGCTCAAAAAACCCACTGCAGTGGGTTCCAAGCCTCAGTTGCGCCCATGGGCGTAGCAATCACCTCCGCGACTCCTGCCATTGCAGTGGGGCGCAGAGGCTTTGGGGGCCCCTCTTCCTGCCACTCCCCAACTGCAAGTGCAGCAAATTAGCAAGGAAACCTCCTCATTCATTCACAAAAACCGGGTACAGGAGCATGTGTAATTGTTTCCTGCTTCCAGAGGCTGCGACACAGCAGAACTCTCTCTGCTGCCATTTGCCGGCTCCCAGTCCTGTGGGGTTTTGGGACAAAGGGGTCCCCATGCTATCATTTTTGCAGGGGGGCTATCAAGTGTAGTTACACCCCTGGTTGCGCCAGTCGACTCTTCTGCGCCTGCACAGAAGAGCCCAACTGGTGCGGCAGAGCCAGTTACCAGGACCGATACCAGGTGAACGGAGGCACTCGGGAGGACGGTGAGGGATGCATCAGTGCTCATGGGGCTGGAGGAAGCCTCTGGTAAGTATCAAATCTTTTAGTAAGCCCATCTCAGGTTTACTTTAGAAGACAACCAAATTGAGAAGAATATTGAGGCTGGCATATTTATTTCTTTTTGAACAATACCAGTTGCCTGGCAGCCATGGGCGTCCGCACATATGGCAAAACCGGGCATCTGCCCGACCCTGGCCGCCCGCTGCCCCCCCCCCCCCCCCCCCCCCGTGGCCACGTTCCCGCAGCCAGCAGGAGGGGAGCAGCGCAGAGAAGAGAGAGAGCTATGGGCACAGTGGGGAAGGGCGGACGTCTCCCCCCCTTCCCTCACCTTAGGGGGCTCTCTCTCCCTCGCTGTCCCCTCCGGAACGAAGTGTGCAGCGGCTTGGCAGCGGGCAGAACTTACCTCGTCTCGCTCCTGCGCCGGAAGTTCTGGTGCCGCACTCTGGTCTGGACCAGACCAGAGTAGCGGCTAATCCATCCGGCGCGTGCGACGAGACGAGGTAAGTTCCGCCCGCTGCCCAGCCGCTGCACACTTAGTTCTGGAGGGGAGAGCGAGGGAGGGAGAGCCCCCTAAGATGAGTGCCCATAGCTCTCCCTCTTCTCTGCGCTGCTCCCCTCCTGCTGGGGCACACCTGGCTACTTACTCTGGGGACATATACCACTGCCTACATATACTGGGCACATATACACCTGCCTACATATACTGGGCACATATACCGCTGCCTACATATACTGGGCACATATACCCCTGACTACATATACTGGGCACATATACCGCTGCCTACATATACTGGGCACATATACCCCTGCCTACTTATACTGGGCACATATACCCCTGCCTACATATACTGGGCAATTATACCCCTGCCTACATATACTGGGCACATATACCCCTCACTACATATACTGGGCACATATACCCCTGGCTACATATACTGGGACATATGCACTTGCCTACATATACTGGGCACATATACCCCTGCCTACATATACTGGGCACATATACCCCTGGCTACATATACTGGGCACATATACCCCTGGCTACATATACTGGGCACATATACCCCTGGCTACATATACTGGGCACATATACCCCTGGCTACATATACTGGGCACATATACCCTTGGCTACATATACTGGGCACATATACCCCTGGCTACATATACTGGGCACATATACCCCTGGCTACATATACTGGGCACATATACCCCTGGCTACATATACTGGGCACATATACCCCTGGCTACATATACTGAGCACATCTACCCCTGCCTACATATACTGGGCACATATACCCCTGGCTACATATACTGGGCACATATACCCCTGGCTACATATACTGGGCACATATACCCCTGGCTACATATACTGGGCACATATACCGCTGGCTACATATAATGGGCACATATACCCCTGGCTATATATACTGGGCACATATACCCCTGGCTATATATACTGGGCACATATACCCCCTGCCTACATATACTGGGCACATATACCCCTGGCTACATATACTGGGCACATATACCCCTGGCTACATATACTGGGCACATATACCCCTGGCTACATATACTGGGCACATATACCGCTGGCTACATATACTGGGCACATATACCCCTGGCTACATATACTGAGCACATATACCCCTGCCTACATATACTGAGCACATATACCCCTGCCTACTTATACTGGGCACATATACCCCTGCCTACATATACTGCGCACATATACCCCTGGCTACATATACTGGGCACATATACCCCTGGCTACATATACTGGGCACATATACCGCTGGCTATATATACTGGGCACATATACCCCTGGCTACATATACTGGGCACATATACCCCTGGCTACATATACTGGGCACATATACCCCTGCCTACATATACTGGGCACATATACTTCTGCCTACACATACTGGGCACATATACCCCTGACTACATATACTGGGCACATATACCCCTGACTACATATACTGGGCACATATACCCCTGCCTACATATACTGGACACATATACCCCTGCCTACATATACTGGGCACATATACCCCTGGCTACCTGTTCTGGGGACATCTCTACCCCTGGTTACCAGTTCTGGGGACATCTATACCGCTGGCCACCTATTCTGGGGACACCTATAGACCTGGGGCTACCTATTTTTGGGGAACCACTGCTGTCAGATTGAGTGTATTTTTCTGGAACTGCTGCCAGGTGAGAGGTGTCTACATATTAAGGGGGCATTCTGCCTATTTATGTGAAATGCTCTCTATTTATGTGCCTCATGACTGCTGAATTTGTCTTGTTGGGGGCCTCATGGTTACTGACTTTGTCTTGTTGGGGGCCTCATGATTTGTTGGGGGCCTCAAGATTGCTGAATTTGTCTTGTTGGGGGCCTCATGATTGCTGAATTTGTCTTGTTGGGGCCTCATGATTGCTGAATTTGTCTTGTTGGGGGTCACATGATTGCTGAATTTGTCTTGTTGGGGGTCACATAATTGCTAACTGCGAGACTATGGAAAAAGCTGAATCATCATCATATGAGACAATAGCTTTAAACCTACTTTTTCCGCTTTTTAAAACAGAAAATGAAACTGGGAGGTTCTAAAAAAATGAATCTTCACAGTTTATTTTCAACTTGGATTTTCCATAATGTTCATGTATGAATTAAAACGTTTGTATTTAGTTTAAATTGCTGTTGGTACTTTGTGATAGTAAAGTGACTTTGCAGTTTGGACACTCGACCTCCAAAAGGTTCACCACCACTGTCCTAATCTAATGTTCCACCATTGCTTAGTTCATGTAAACTTGTCTCCACCCACGACCACACCCACATTCTGGTTCATGACCACACCCATGTTTCGGCGCGGCGCGCTGTGCTCGCCGCATGACGTAACCCCACAACACCACCCCAGATTTTCGGCGCGCCGCCTTACTTTTTCCTCCTCCCTTTTTGCCCCCCCCCCTGGAAAATTTTCTGCGGACGCCCATGCTGGCAGCCCTGCTGATCTATTTGGCTGCAGTAGTGTCTGAATCACGCAAAACAAGCATACAGTTAATCTTGTCAGATCTGGCAATAATGTCTGAAATACCTGATCTGCTGCATTCTTAGTCAATGTCTTTGGCTAAAAGTATTAGAACCAGAGGACCAACAGGTATTGTTTAAATGGAAATAAATATGACAACCTCCATATCCCTTTTGCTTCAGCTGTTCTTTAACCACTTGCCAACCGCCCACTACCTATGGGCGGCGGCAAAGTGGCACCCCCAGGACCTGGGGGACTGAATTGCCGGGGATCGCGCGCATCCGCCGGCATTAGGCTCTGCCCACCCGCGATATCAACCCGCCGGCATGTTGTTAACCCCCGATCTGCCACATAGAAAGCGTATAATACGTTTTGTAATGTATACAAAGCGTATTATACAGGCTGCCTCCTGCCCTGGTGGTCCCAGTGATCGACGGACCACCAGGGCAGGGGGCAGCCCCCCTAGTAAGCACACACACACACACACACACTGATCTGGCCCCCCCTGCCCCCGATCGCCCACAGCACCCCTCAGACCCCCCCCCCCCCCCCCTCCCCCTGATCACCTCACCCCCTCAGACCCCTGTTTGCACCCAATCACCCATCAATCACAAATTTTTGATTTTTACAGAGATATTTCTCCCACCCAGCTTGGGTATGTGTAAAAATACACCCCAAAACACATTATACTACTTCTCCTGAGTATGGCGATACCACATGTGTGGCACTTTTTTGCAGCCTAGGTGCGCTAAGAGGTCCAACGTCCTATAAGTACCTTTAGGATTTCACAGGTCATTTTGAGGCATTTGGTTTCTAGATTACTCCTCACGGTTTAGGGCCCCTAAAATGCCAGGGCAGTATAGGAACCCCACAAATGACCCCATTTTAGAAAGAAGACACCCCAAAGTATTCCGTTAGGAGTTTGGTGAGTTCATAAAAGATTTTATTTTTTGTGCGAATGGACATCTACTACTTTCTTGGATCGATGACAACCATGCTGGGATAGAATGGTCACTGTTGCTGTATGGATACTGTGAATGATACTGTGAATGAGCATCCTTAATTACTCTTTTTGCTACTACCAATTAGCTGAACACACCATTATAGGTCAGAGGTGTTGCTAGCCCCAAAGATCAGTGGCACGTGCCCCGGATCTATTCTGGGGTGCCCCGGATGTCCCCAGGCAGAGTCAGCTGTGTTGCCTCAGTGGAGGGCATGCCGAGAGCTGTGATGCATCAATCGAGGGTATGCTGGGTGCTGCGGTGCCTCAATGTGGGCATACTGGGTGCTATGGTGCCATGCTGGTTGCTGTGATGCCTTTATGGGGGCATGCAGAGAACTGTGGTACTTCTATGGGGGCATGCTGGGAGTTGTGGTGCCTCAATGGGAGGCACGTGGGAGCATGGGAGGGGGTCCACTAGAAGGTCATGGAATGTTATGGGGGACTGCCAGACAACCTGGCAGCAGGCCAGCCCACCCAGCAGAAAGTCAGACCAGCCAGTACAGAAGCCAGGTAACTGCCTAGTCATGTTTAAGTGGCACTGCCTATTTATGTGATATGCCACAGTTTTTATTTGTTTTTATTAATGGAAAGGGGGGCTTCATCCAACATTTTGCTGAGCAGGCCTACTTAGAGCGCTGTTAAGTTCATGCAAATTTGGCTCCACTCATGACCACACCCACATTATGTTGCATGGCCACACCCACCTTCTGGCTGCAGTGCCCAAAAGTGCCCCGGAACTCTTAGGATCCTAGCAATGCCCCTGTTATAGGTGTTTGCTCCTCTTGTGCCAAGGAAAGCACTATTATAATAGACGTTGCGATTCGACATCCACTACCAGATACATCTTAACCACCTTGCATTATCCTTTCCTTGCTGTGCAGACACTCTTGATGTATCTGTCTGTCTACCTTTCTACAGAACTTACTAACTGGATACAGTGATCAAATGTTTGTTTCATATGCATAGAAAAATATTACCATACTGGATGTTGCGATTGGACATCTACTATTTCTTGAAGTTCATTGCAAACATGCTGTGATAGAACACTTTGCTAGTATATACACTGCAAATTGACACATACTGTAGCTACCTGAGAATCAGCCTCCCCAATATCTGTGGGTTTATGCTATTTATTGAAAGCTTACTATTAGTCATAATTTAGCTGGATTTTGGGAAACCAGACCCTATTGCCTCTTTCCTGCCATAGGGTGTATTTTTTTAATATTGTCTTTGTACTTAATAAACGTTTTTTTCATGATTTTTACCTCATGACCCATTGAGTGTGTTTGGTTTGCAGAATGGGTTCTGCCACCACAATTTCTTGTATTTTTATCCACATCACTCTGGGCCACATTCAGTTGTGTATACGGGGCTGTTGGTTGGGACATACCTTCTTTCCTAGCAGCAAGCTACTGCAAGCACCACGCTTAATGCATATTGTTTGGGGTAATGGAAGTCTATGGGCTATACACGTTGTGTAAACGATGGAGCGCAGTGAGTCGCGGCGCACATGCTCAGACAGATGGGAATCCCAATTAGGTACTTCCTGCCCCACAGGGAGTACATCATTGGACGGGGTGTCGCTATACATATGACCCTGTTGGCTCAGGGTCATATGATTGTCATTTTCGCACCGCTGCGCAAAAATCAGGTGTAAAATCGGCCTTATTGAGACCATCTTAAAAGATTTGATTGATAGTTCATCTTTTGATTAAACTTTCTGTTCATGTATTCTATAATATCCTTAAGGCCTCTTTTACACTAACCATGTCACATGATGTCGCTGTACTCTCCCCCACCACAGCTTGTTGCAGTGACCATTATAGGCAACTAAAGCCTGTTACAATAACGGGCTCTAAGCCTCCCTCACAACCCCCCTTCCGCCCCCGTCACCACCACCACCGCTGCCGCCACCACATGTCAGCGCGCCTGCACCCCGGCCCCGTTCTCCTCCTACTCTAACTGCCGCCCACGTGCGTGGTGCGCAAAAGCACGGACACAAGGACACACAGGAGAAGGACGCAGCGACAAGGGGTTTTATTGTATAGGATGAGACTCAACACACTGCCTGTGGTGCAACATGATACAATGGAAGTTCTCTGGGCACCGCAGAAGTAACGCACAAGCTGCAGTATGTTACCCTGCGACCCTAGTGAGTGCACCAGAAGTCACGCGTTATTTTTTTTTCTTCAGTCGCACCGAGGCTGTTATGCATGGTGTGACTTTTCAGCTGCAGTTCAGTTGTTCCAAATTGTACCGCTACTGCAGTGCACCAGTGTAAATGGACCATAAAATGTACCTCCAGTGTAACATACAGATCCTGCAATGTAAGACTCTCTATTACTGCTGCATGGATCGGTGAGTGGTAGCGTTAATCACTTATCTGTACGCCTGTATTTCAATAATGTCAGAAACTTCTCTCTTACCACCCCTGCAAGACAGCCACAGCCATTTTCCTGAAGTTTAACAAAGCTTTGTCGACACCCCCACCTATGTTGTTGTGGCCACAGCTTCAGAAGATTTTAGAAATAAACTGTTAGGCCTGGAACCCACTAGGAATTGCTGCAGCGCTTTAAAATTGCCGCAGCGCTGTGTGCTTTGTCCTAGGGTGTCGCAGGGTAACACATTGCAGCGTGTATTATTTCTGCGGTGCCCAGAGCACTATCATCACATCGTGTTGCATCCAGTCTCTTTAAAGGAATCGTGAACCGTTTTAAGCCCCCCGATCTACTTACCCGTGGCTTCCTCCAGCTTCTTCCCGGCGACATGTCCCACACGCAGCTCTGTTTGCAGCCTGCGGCCCGGTGTCCCCGCCGGTACTGAGGCCGACCTCAGGGTCGGCCTTATACTGCGTCTGTGCGAGTGCCGCTGTCAATCACAGCCTTGTTGTCTGCGGTGATGATTCCTTTAAGGTTGGGAGCACATTTGTCTGTTTTTGCACCTGGCCAGAGCATTGCGGTGCAATGCTCCTCCCCCTCGCATTGCACCGGAAAAAAAGTTTCATATAGTCCTGCAGCAGAGTGTGCCGACAGGGTCATATGCATAGTGAAGTTCCCCCCCCCCCCTTTATTCCCTTCACCCCCCAACTGCACTCCCTTCGCCCAATGATGTACTCCCTGCTGGACAGACAGGAAGTATGATACTGGGATTACCAGTTCCCCCATCATATTTGCATCATTCTATGCATGCCCGCCTCACCGTCGCCAACATATTTAAAATTTCTGTTTCGCCCATAGACTTCCATGCAATCTGTTGCCACAGAAGTCCAACAGTAATGCTCTGTTGACTTTGCAGCAGGTTGGCAGCAATTCAGAAACTTCTGTCGCAATGTGACACGGTTAGTTTACTAGGACCCATACACTTTCTTTGCCGTTGTATCTCCCAGCGTGCAAAAATGGTAACACAACAAAAAAACAAAAAAATTGCCCAAGTGTAAAAGGGGCCTCAAAAGAAAAATATTACATCACTAGATCTTTTTTTACATAAAAACACCGAACTGTACCTTTGTAGCTCCGTAGAAAGCATTGTACGTGAATTGCATGCAATTTGCATACGATATACAAGAAAAAGGAACTTTCTGTGGGATTTTAAATCGCACATAAAATCACTTTGAAATATAAATTGTGCTACTATGCAATTTGTTTTGCAGCCCACAGACTTTCACTACCTGCAATTTCACGTTTCCCGCTATATGGCAATACGCATGCAAATCAAATTAGTGTGCTCCCAGCTTTAGACATCTGAAATAATATACTACAAGGTATTGATCAGTGTTGCCAACCGCTGTGAAAAAATGTTACTGACAAAGTTCCAAAAATGTACTGACAGAACATGTTTAACTTGCTTTTATTATTACTGAAATTAAATATTTGACACTGATTTTAAGATGGCAGGAAGGAACTTACGAGATTATAAGCAGAGTTGTCAACCTAACTTCAAGATGGGGACACATGGAGTGAACAGAATGCGGGTACAGCATTAGCAGCGAGAAGAAACCATTTTTTAGCTCAGATTGAAGTACTAAGTAAATTGAAGCCTGGTACATTAAAGGTGCAATGGCAATAAGTGCTGCCCATCAATTTCTGAGCATGCGCATGTGCAGTACAAATTGTCGATCAGTGTGCAGTATCCAAATTTGCTATCTGGAGGGGAGTTAAAGCTGGAGAGGGGGGAGTTTGATTCAGGTATTTGGCAGGGGTAGACATTAGAGTTAGATGTCAGAGATTGAAAGGTTAGTGTTAGGGCTGATACTTACCATTCAATCGATCATTTTCTGATCATTTTTTTGTGCAGTACTGATCTGAAAAGTGATCCTGCTCTGACTTGGACTATATGCTACTGGGTGTTGATGGATGTTACTTGGGGGGTTTAAAGAGAGGTTGATGCTGTTAATATTGTATATGTTGTAGATTGCACTTGCCCCTTGTATAGCTCTCTTGACAAAGCCCCTCTGGGTGAAATAGGTTGTGCAATGGGTGTGTAACAACCTTATCTGGTGTTGTCTCTGGAGGCTGCTCTGATAGTGTGGACCAGGTGGAAGAAGCTTCCTCTTCCTCTTTGGTCAGTCGCATCCCCGGCTCCCCTGTAGTCGTGGGTCAGCGTGTTGTTTCTGACAGTCTCCCTAGGAGAACGCGCGCAGCTCAGAGCTGCCTTTATAGGTTAAGGTGGCGTGTCTGAGGTGTGTCAGCTGATTGCTGTGGTCAGCTGACACTTGCTGCAGGGATGTTGCTGATTGGTCTGATTTTCCTGAGGGCTTGGTCTGTGCTCCGTTATAGCTATCAGTTCGCTGAGCGCTGGACCTTGTCTTGCTACTGTGCCTAGTCAGCTATTTTTCAGATATATATATATATATATATATATATATATATATATATATATATATATATATATATATATATATATATATATATATATATATATATATATATGCAGACAGTGCCGATATATATGTACTCTAGTTAGACCAGTTATATATTTATATTGTAAATTGTATATTATTCTGATTGGTATTCTGTGTATGACCCGGCAAAACCCTCACTCTGATTCTGTCTCTTCCTTGTCTGTACCTCAGCCATCTGATAAGACCTCAGCTTGTTTAATGTTTTTGTCTCTGTCTCAGCCTTCTGTACTATAGCCATCTAACCACCTGTGTATGATATCAGCCTGTTATTGACCTAGCCTTGCCTCAGTCCTATTGTACCGCAGTATTACTGACTACACATGTATGACTTTAGCTGACGATATGGCCATAATTTATCTATTCAGTGATTAAGTCTAATACCCAGCGTCACAGGGTGGCTCTCTCACTGTAAATACATATGAACACCTCTTATGATTTAAGTTGCATCCTCTACCTCAGTTATTTTAGATACAGTACTGACTGTAGGGGATACTCACTGTATACACTGTGCAACTCAGTCACTTCACGGTCAGAACAGTGTTGCCTAAATCTTTTCCCACAATACATAGTGTGTGTTGTTGTATGAGGACCTGGGGATAGTTACACCCCACTTCGTGTATTTCTACAGGAGTGGTGGGGAATAAACAAAGACCCTCCCCTCCCCCTTTGTTACCTCACCCATACTTCTTACACCCACACTACAATATGTGTTTCAACTAATAAAGCTACACATACCGTTATTGTACCTTATGGGGCTTTGTCCAGTTGGACCTTGTGCATTCAGGATTATTTCCCTGGTATGCTAGCTCTGATTGTTTGCAGTTCAAGCTTTTATATTGTAGATCTCCTCTAAGGTGTCTTTTTACCAAACTAAATAAGCCCAGTTCATCTAACCTTTCCTGGTAAGTGTGTGACCTTCCATTCCTTTAATCAGTTTTGTTGCTTGTCTCTGCACCATCTCTAAAACTGCAATGTCCCTCTTGTAATGCGGTGCCCAGAACTGAATTCCATAATCCAGATGCAGCCTTACAAGAGAGCAGGGCAGTATTATGATAGCATCCCAAGTTTTTATTTCCCTTTTAATGCATCCCAAAATTGCATTTGCTTTAGCTGCAGCTGCTTGGCAGTGAATACAATTTTTTTAACTTGTTGTCAATGAGTTTGATATCCCCATCTGTATCCCATTTATTTTGTATGGTGCTTGACCATTAGGGCCCTTTTACACTTAAAGTGAACCTCCGGACTAAAAATCTACTCAGCAGAACTGAAAAGGTTGGATAGGATTGATGTACTGACAGATTTTTTCCCCTACCTCCGCACAATTTTTTGCGAATCCGATCAGGTTCTTACCTCCCCTGATCGCAGTTCTGATCCTCAGGCAGCTAAATGCTCCAAAGAGGTCAGGAGCCTGCTCTTTTATGTTCTCCAGGCAAGCCTACATATTACATCTAAAAGTTGTACCAGTATGGCGGTGGACTAAAAACCCTTATCTTCCAGCAGTGGCTGTGATAGAAGGAAACTATCCATTATGTCTGACAGGTATGTGTTATATACTTTATTGTATTTATCTGTAAAATTTAAATTTTGCCGTCCCAGCGGCCGATTATGCTGTGTGCAGGCACTGTGTTTCAGGCTGAGTGATTGGCTAGCCGGGGGTCGCGTCATTGCGAAAGTTTGGTCGCTTCCGCTTTGTCGCCCTTACTTGGGAAGCGGCGGCCTTCTTTGTTATGGGTGCCGTACAGACGTCATATAAAACGTCCAGGAAGTCAGCCCAGTGTTGCTGTCGGACTGCGGACTGTGCGGTTTATGCGCCAGGCATTCTCAGCTTCCACTGCTTCATTCAGCACGGCCCTCATAAGGTATTTGTTTAAAACTGCATTACCATTTATAATATATTATGCTACTGTGCATAAATTGCATATGTTACACACAGCCATATATTTCTGGGTCACTGATAGCCTGCATTTACCTTACAGCTGCTATCTAATAATGGGAAAGTCTAGAAGAGAACATAAAAAGAATTCTAGGTAAGGGTGAGTATGAATTAGGTATTTTTTATTGGATCTAAAGATCATACATTCATTTGATCTTTTTGATCTTTTTTTCTAGCCATAAACATTCATCCTCCAGAGGAAAGGATGAGGATCATTATCACTTTATTCCCCCTGAGAGCTATTCAAAGCATCAATCTTCATCTAGACAAGAAAAAGCTTCTGTGTCCACTTACAAGCAAGATGATAGACACACTAAATCACAACCTAAAAAATCACCAGAAAAGCAAAAATCTAGTTCTCCTAGAAAATGCATTTCTAAAACCAATAAACCCTCAGAACACCAGTGCTGGTTATGCGGAGACGATAGATTACCAGATAAAATGGTGTACAAAAACTGCTATTATGACATATCAGGAGAGTCTCAAGATTTTTCTACAGTGGTAAAACATATAGTCAAGGATACGATGTCAGAAATGATCAGCCTAGCACTTCTATACAGAGATCTAGCAAAGAGATTGCAGAAGATATAAGTTCTAAAGAGTCTGAAGAGCTAGATTATTCTTTTGATTTTTCCTTAATTCCTTCGTTTATTTCTCAAGTTAAAGGGAACCTTAACTGAACGGGGGGTAAAGAGTTTTACTTACCTGGGGCTATTACCAGCCCCCTGCAGCAGTCCTGTGCCCTCGGCGCAGCTCTGGAATCCTCTGGTCCCCCGCTGTCACTTAGTTTCGTTTTTGACGACTCACCAGTCGCCGGCCGCCATGCGTATTATTGGACGCATTCACCAATGCAATTAGCGCTATTGCGGACCGCAACGTGTATACGCGTTGCCGCATATCTACGCGTGCGGAATGCGGCAACGTGTATTTTTGTACGCGTTGCGGTCCGCAATAGCGCTAATTGCATTGGTGAATGCGTCCAATAATACGCATGGCGGCCGGCGACTGGTGAGTCGTCAAAAACGAAACTAAGTGACAGCGGGGGACCAGAGGATTCCAGAGTGGCGCCGAGGGCACAGGACTGCTGCAGGGGGCTGGTAATAGCCCCAGGTAAGTAAAACTCTTTACCCCCCGTTCAGTTAAGGTTCCCTTTAAGGAGGCGATTGAGTGGGAAGATTCAGAAGAGGGAGATAAGCCTAAGAAAAAAAGATATTATAAACAATTAGATAAAGATCATGTGTCCTTTCCTTTTATGGATGAAATTAAAGAAATTATAACAGAAGAGTGGAATAAAACAGTAAAGAAGGCTTCAACTAAAAATAGGCTTTGCAAACTATATCCGTTATCAGAGAGAGACGGTAATTTACTCGAGACCAGTCCAATGGTAGATTGTAACGATAGGTGTCAGCAACACAGATTTTTTTCTGATTATTGGTGATCTGCAGTATCACCAATAATACAGATGCTATACCTGATTATGTGTGATCTGCAGAATCACCAATAATGCTAGTATAGCTAGACACAGGACACCCAATGTTATATAGTGTTTGGTGCAACAGTAATCAGAGAAGTTATCTCCCGTGAGGCGGGAGATACAGATACTACTGCGGCCAAGGATTCCCTGAGGGGCAGGGAACCAGGCTGTACTGCAGCCAGTGGATACCTGAGGAACAGGAATCACTGTCTGGAGTAATATTGATGATGATTGGTCTGCAGCTAGGGATTCCCTGAGGAGCAGGGAATCAGACTGTACTGCAGCCAGTGGACCTTGGATAGGTAGAGACCCACTGACTGTGCTGCACGATGGTCTCCAGTGGAGCTGGTGACTATAGGCCTGATATAGCAGCTAATAACCACCTGAAGAGCAGGCGTCACAGGTATACAGTAAGGCTGATCACCCAGGGGCTAGGTGACAGCCAGAAAGGTCAGACAAGCCAGGTCGGCAACACACGGACAGACAAAGTACAGAAGTGGAAGACTGATTCAG
This sequence comes from Hyperolius riggenbachi, assembly GCF_040937935.1. Taxonomy (NCBI): domain Eukaryota; kingdom Metazoa; phylum Chordata; class Amphibia; order Anura; family Hyperoliidae; genus Hyperolius; species Hyperolius riggenbachi. Next base: position 121,354,535 of record NC_090656.1, read on the forward strand.
TATCCAGGTACAGGCAATGTTGTCAACAGGTAATCAGATGGGCGGAAGTACCGAATCAGAGAACAGGAGAGTAGTCAGGAAAGCCAAAGGTCATAACAGGTAACAGAAATCTCTCTCAATCCTAGTCTTAGGTGTAAGGTCCTTGGTCTCAACACCTGGGATCTAGTCTAACAGATGATAGTAAAAATATAGCAATCTCCTAGTCTTAGGTGTGAGGTCCTTGGTCTCAACACCTGTGAACTAGTCTAACAGATGATAGTAACAATATAGCAATCTCCTAGTCTTAGGTGTGAGGTCCTTGGTCTCAACACCTGGGAACTAATCTAACACATAAACAGTAGCAAGCAATAGTACTTTAAAGCTATCAATGGAATCTGACTCAGTGTGAATTCCCAGCTCTGGCTGGTTCTAACACACTGTGGGATCTGCCTCAGGTCTGAGCGCTCACACGTATATGTTCGCAACAGCAGACAACTTGCAAGTGACAAGCGAGTCCTATATATACTAAAAGCGCTCCACAGCGCCGCCCCAGTCGCTCAGCCAATCCGGAGCATAGCTGGAGTCAGCTGATCGGCATGATCAGCTGACTCCTCTTCTAGCAGCATAAAGGTCCTGTCGCCTGGCGCGCGCGCGTAGTTCTCCATCTGTGTGCACTAGAAGGACCAGGTAAGGCTGCTGCGCGGCAGCAGCCGCCGGCTGGGACGCAGAGATAGCTGCCATGCCGCTCTTCATTGCGACGGCATCTCCGCTATTCATTACAGTACCCCCCACCCCCGAGGAGTGGACCCCGGACACTTCCTACCCGGTTTCTCAGGGTGTAAGTCATGAAACTCTTTTTTCAATTCCATCTGTGTGCACTAGAAGGACCGGGTAAGGCTGCTGCGCGGCAGCAGCCGCCGGCTGGGACGCGGAGATAGCCGCCATGCCGCTCTCCATTGCGACGGCATCTCCGCTATTCATTACAGTACCCCCCTCCCCCGAGGAGTGGACCCCGGACACTTCCTACCCGGTTTCTCAGGGTGTAAGTCATGAAACACTTTTTTCAATTCCTCAGCATGCATGCGACAATCCGGCACCCAAGTTCTCTCCTCCAGACCATACCCCTTCCAGTGGACCAGATACTGCACAGAATTTTGCACCAATCGAGAATGCAAAATCTTCTCGATCTCAAACTCGGGTTGATCGTTAACCATCACAGGGGGGGAGAGGAATCCACGTGCACTGCAGGCTTCAACAGAGACACATAGAATGATCTCACACCTTTCATGCAAGCTGGGAGATCAACTGCATACGTGACGTCATTAATCCTTCTGGACACCGGGTATGGTCCTACAAATCTGGGTCCCAATTTAGGTGACGGTTGCTTTAAAGCCAAATGCCGAGTGGATACCCACACCATGTCCCCTGGGGGAAACTTCCACTCTACAGACCGTCTCTTATCCGCCTGTTTCTTCTGAGCCTGGAAGGCTTTCCCCAGATTCCTCTTAACCATTCCCCAAATCTCCCTCAATGCCCTTTGCCAATCCTCCAGGGCCGGAAATGGGGTAGATGACACAGGTAATGGGGCAAACTTGGGAGATCTTCCTGAGACTACCTGAAACGGGGAGAATCCTGAAGAGGAACTCTTCAGATTGTTATGTGCAAATTCTGCAAACGGCAAAAACTTTACCCAGTCAAACTGTACATCTGAGAAACTGCTCAAGGGACTGGTTTATTCTCTCGGTCTGGCCATTGGTCTGTGGGTGGTAGCCTGATGAAAATGAAAGGTCCATCTCCAGCTGATGGCAAAAGGCCCTCCAAAATTTTGACACAAACTGGACTCCCCGATCTGACACTACATTCTCCGGAATGCCATGCAGCCGGAAAATGTGCTGGATGAAGAGATCAGCCAACTCCTGGGCCGAGGGGAGTCCTTTCAGAGGGACAAAATGAGCCATCTTACTGAATCTATCTACTACCACCCAAATGACTGTCTTGCACTCAGATTTGGGGAGTTCTCCCACAAAGTCGACAGATGGGTCCAGAGTTCACTGGACACTGGTAGGGGTTGTAGTGTACCCACTGGTGCCTGACGAGAGGGCTTACTCCTGGCACAAACTGAGCACTCTCTTACAAACTCCTTACAATCAGTTGCTAGCGTAGGCCACCAAGCGCATCTGGCCAGAAAATCCTGAGTTCTGGCAGCCCCAGGATGCCCCGCATTTTTATGGGAATGGAACAATTGCAGGAGTTGTAGGCGGAAGGGTAGTGGTACAAACATAACTTCCTCAGGCTTCCCTTCTGGAACATCCTGCTGATAGGGGCCCAGAGTAGCCGTCCAATCCTTCCAGGTCTCAGTAGCTGGCAAGACTACTTTCTGAGGTAGGATGGTTTCTGGGGTTGAGGGCTGCACTGTCTCGGGCTCAAAACACCTAGATAGAGCGTCGCTTTAACGTTCTTACTCCCTGGGGTGTACGTTATGACAAATCTGAATCTTGAAAAGAACAAAGACCAACAGGCCTGTCGAGGACTGAGTCTTTTGGCCCCTTCTATGTACTCCAAGTTTTTATGATCCGTATAGACTGTGATAGTATGCTCTGCCCCTTCTAGCCAATGTCGCCATTCTTCGAAGGCTAATTTAATGGCCAAAAGTTCTCGATTGCCAATATCGTAGTTCTTCTCAGCAGGAGAGAACCTACGGGAAAAGTAAGCACAGGGGTGAAGTTTGCCCTGCAGACCAGAACGTTGAGACAGTACAGCCCCAACCCCGACCTCTGAGGCATCGACCTCTACAATGAAGGGGAAGGTGACATCCACATGTCTCAAAATGGGAGCAGAACAGAACAGTTTTTTCAATGTGGAGAGGGCAGAATGTGCCTCTGCTGACCAGTGGTATGTGTCAGCCCCTTTCTTGGTAAGACTAGTGAGGGGTGACACTACCGAAGAGAAACCCTTGATGAATCTCCTGTAGTAATTGGCAAAGCCCAAAAATCTTTGGAGTGCCTTCAAACCCACAGGTTGTGGCCACTCCAAAACAGCCGAGACTTTTTCTGGATCCATGGAGAGACCAGATGTGGAGATAATATAACCCAGAAAAGGAACAGAAGTGACCTCGAAGAGGCACTTCTCTAACTTGGCATACAGTTAATTCTGTCTTAATTTTCTCAAAACGTACTTGACATGTTTACGATGTTCTGTCAGATTAGGAGAAAAAATCAGTATGTCGTCTAGATACACTAGCACGAATTTCCCCAGTACCTCCCTGAAAACCTCATTGATCAACTCCTGGAAGACGACAGGGGCGTTACACAACCCGAAGGGCATCACCAGATACTCGTAGTGCCCGTCGGGTGTGTTTAACGCCGTCTTCCATTAGTCAACATCTCTAATCCGTACCAGGTTGTATGCACCTCGCAAATCCAGTTTGGAAAAAATACTGGCATTGGTCTCCTGAGCTAATAAATCGTCAATCAAAGGCAAAGGGTAACGATTATTTACTGTAATCTTATTTAAACCTCGGAAATCAATGCAGGGTCGGAGGTCTCCATCCTTTTTCTGTGCGAAAAAGAATCCTGCCCCAGCTGGTGAGCGAGAAGGGCGGATGAAGCCTGTAATATATCGCGGGAAAAGCCGCCGCGTTTACTGGTAGCAAGGCGGCTGAATCCGCGTCCAGCGCGGCGGTTTGCACGCAGCAGCGTGCGTCTGGTGTGGCTGGGTCTGTTAGTTCACACAGGTTGAGGAATACACGCGCGCGCTGAGAGGCAGAACCTTTATGACAAACGAGGAGGGATCAGCTGACCAAGTTGGTCAGCTGACCCCAGAGCAAGTGGCTATTGGTTAATCAGTTATGGGCGGCGCCGGAGAGCGCCGCTCTATATATAGTCACTGCTGGTCAGTCTCAAGTTGTCTGCCGTTGCGAACACTTACGTGAAAGCACTCAGACCATAGTCAGATCCCACAGTGTGTTAGAACCAGGAGGACCTGGGAATTCACCCTGAGCCAGATTACTTCTGTGTTATCTTTGTGTTATACTTCAGACTAGATCCAGGGTGTCGAGACCACGGACCTCACACCCAAGACTAGGGATTCTGTGTTATCATTGTGTTATACTTCAGACTAGTTCCAGGGTGTTGAGACCAAGGACCTCACACCCAAGTCTAGGGATTCTGTGTTATCATCGTGTTATACTCAGACTAGTTCCAGGGTGTCGAGACCACGGACCTCACACCCAAGACTAGGGATTCTGTGTTACCATTTTGTTATACTTCAGACTAGTTCCAGGGTGTTGAGACCACGGACCTCACACCCAAGACTAGGGATACAGTGTACCATCATATTATACTTCAGACTAGTTCCAAGGTGTTGAGACCACGGACCTCACACCCAAGACTAGGCATTGTTTGATATCTGTTATGACCTATTGCATTTCTGACTATCCCTCTGCTTTCTGATTCGGTACCTACGCATATCTGATTACCTGTTGCCAACCCTGCCTGCCCTTGGTTACCGAATCAGCCTACTGTCTCTGTACCTTATCTGCCTGTTTGTTGCCGACCTGGCTTGCCCGACCTTGAGAGCTATCCCTCTCCATTGAGAGATTAGTCTCCAGACCTGCTGGTGACACCCACCTTCCAGGTGTCACTCAGCCACAGGTCCTTCCTGCTATCCAGCCTGGGGCTCCACCCCTTTGGATGTCTCAGGCTGCTGGAAGGTTTTTGCACTTCCCAGAGGAAGGCATTTCTCATACTGTCAAGGACCACCTGCTCCTCGGGTGGTCCCACTCAAAGTCATTACTGTTGCACCAAACACTCACACTATAGAGGTTAGTTATACTTGGATTATCGGTGATTCTGCAGATCATCAATAATCAGGTATATATCTGTATTCTTGGTGATACTGCAGATCACCAATAATCAGATTCTCTCTGTGTGCTGACATCGATCGTTACAAAGCCTTTGGCCAAATTCTCTTTGATGTGAACCTGCATTGCCACCTTCTCCAGTCCTGATAGATTATAAAGGTGACCCCTAGGAGGCATACAACCAGATCTTAAATCGATGGAGCAATCGAAGCTACGGTGAGGTGGGAGTTTGTCTGCAGACTTGGGACAGAACACATCAGCGAATTCCGCATACTGTACTGGCACACCTTTAACCTGAATCTTGGTAGCGCAAACAGCAACTTTCTCTAGACAATGATGATGACAATGGGCCAACCAGCTCTTTAGCTGACCTGAAGCCCAGTCAATCTAAGGAGAGTGAAGTTGTAACCAAGGCATACCAAGAATAATGGTAGAGGTTGCCATCTGCAGGACCAAGAACTGTAAACTCTCTTTATGTAACACCCCTACATTACACACCAACAATGGGGTCTGAGAAAGAGGTTGTCTACTCTGTAATGGAGAGTCGTCAACTGCAGTAACCAGAATCTGCCGGTCTAATGGAAGTAAAGGAATTCCCAATTTCTTACCAAAGTCATAATCTATGAAATTAGCTGCAGAGCCGGAGTCTACAAAGGCTTCTGTGGGGACAGTCTGACCCTCCCACGTGATGGAACAGGGAAGGAGCAGACGATTATTGTTTAGAGGTAGAGACTGCTTGCCTAGGGTATTACCTCTGACTACACCTAGGCGGCAGCATTTCCTGACTTCTTAGGACAATTCTGAACCCTGTGACCCTCCTCAGCACAGTATAAACAGTTTTTCCGATTTCCTGCGATTCTTTTCAACCTGCGTCAATCTAGAGTGTCCGATTTGCATCGGCTCTGGCGGGGGTGACGAGGGTGGAGAGGAGGCGTAGGAGACATATCTTACAGCATTTCTACCCCGGGACTGTCTTTGATAGCGTAAGAGGCGATCTACCCGTACAGCTAAAGCGATTGCCTCGTCAATGGACTTAGGCTCAGGATGTCCCAACATCAATTCGGAAACTGCATCAGATAAACCTGACAAAAAACAGTCTAATAGTGCATATGTTCCCCACCTAGCTGATACAGCCCACTTCCTGAACTCTGCCGCATAAACCTCTACCAGATCTCAATCCTGGCGCAGGGTCTTTAGCTTCCATTCAGCGGTGGAAGCAATGTCCGGATCATCATATATAATGGCCATGGCTTTAAAAAATTCCTGAACCGATGTCAGAGCCTCGTGCTCTGCATGAAGACTATATGCCCATGTCTGTGAATCCCCTGACAAAAGGGTCTTTATAAACGTAACTCTCTGAGACTCAGTTCCCGAAAGGGTAGGCCTCAGCTCAAAATATGATAGCACTCGATTTCTGAAATTCTGAAAGTCAGATTTATGTCCAGAAAACTTTTCAGGTACAGACATGCGAAGGTCAGGGGATCGCACTGTATTCACAGCCATTTGGAGAACCTGTACTGACCCAGACAAAGCTGTGATTTGAGTCTGCTGGCCATCAAGCACCCTGATGAGATTATCCACCGAAGTGGCTAAACTGTCAACTCCGCTGTGTAGTGCGTCCATATTGTTTTGGTCTGCTGTTCTGTAACGATAGGTGTCAGCAACACAGATTTTTTTCTGATTATTGGTGATCTGCAGTATCACCAATAATACAGATGCTATACCGGATTATGTGTGATCTGCAGAATCACCAATAATGCTAGTATAGCTAGACACTGGACACCCAATGTGATATAGTGTTTGGTGCAACAGTAATCAGAGAAGTTATCTCCCGTGAGGCGGGAGATACAGACACTACTGCGGCCAAGGATTCCCTGAGGGGCAGGGAACCAGGCTGTACTGCAGCCAGTGGATACCTGAGGAGCAGGAATCACTGTCTGGAGTAATATTGATGATGATTGGTCTGCAGCTAGGGATTCCCTGAGGAGCAGGGAATCAGACTGTACTGCAGCCAGTGGACCTTGGATAGGTAGAGACCCACTGACTGTGCTGCACGATGGTCTCCAGTGGAGCTGGTGACTATAGGCCTGATATAGCAGCTAATAACCACCTGAAGAGCAGGCGTCACAGGTATACAGTAAGGCTGATCACCCAGGGGCTAGGTGACAGCCAGAAAGGTCAGACAAGCCAGGTCGGCAACACACGGACAGACAAAGTACAGAAGTGGAAGACTGATTCGGTATCCAGGTACAGGCAATGTTGTCAACAGGTAATCAAATGGGCGGAAGTACCGAATCAGAGAACAGGAGAGTAGTCAGGAAAGCCAAAGGTCATAACAGGTAACAGAAATCTCTCTCAATCCTAGTCTTAGGTGTAAGGTCCTTGGTCTCAACACCTGGGATCTAGTCTAACAGATGATAGTAAAAATATAGCAATCTCCTAGTCTTAGGTGTGAGGTCCTTGGTCTCAACACCTGTGAACTAGTCTAACAGATGATAGTAACAATATAGCAATCTCCTAGTCTTAGGTGTGAGGTCCTTGGTCTCAACACCTGGGAACTAATCTAACACATAAACAGTAGCAAGCAATAGTACTTTAAAGCTATCAATGGAATCTGACTCAGTGTGAATTCCCAGCTCTGGCTGGTTCTAACACACTGTGGGATCTGCCTCAGGTCTGAGCGCTCACACGTATATGTTCGCAACAGCAGACAACTTGCAAGTGACAAGCGAGTCCTATATATACTAAAAGCGCTCCACAGCGCCGCCCCAGTCGCTCAGCCAATCCGGAGCATAGCTGGAGTCAGCTAATCGGCATGATCAGCTGACTCCTCTTCTAGCAGCATAAAGGTCCTGTCGCCTGGCGCGCGCACGTAGTTCTCCATCTGTGTGCACTAGAAGGACCAGGTAAGGCTGCTGCGCGGCAGCAGCCGCCGGCTGGGAGGCAGAGATAGCCGCCATGCCACTCTCCATTGCGACGGCATCTCCGCTATTCATTACAGTACCCCCCTCCCCCGAGGAGTGGACCCCGGACACTTCCTACCCGGTTTCTCAGGGTGTAAGTCATGAAACTCTTTTTTCAATTCCATCTGTGTGCACTAGAAGGACCGGGTAAGGCTGCTGCGCGGCAGCAGCCGCCGGCTGGGACGCGGAGATAGCCGCCATGCCGCTCTCCATTGCGACGGCATCTCCGCTATTCATTACAGTACCCCCCTCCCCCGAGGAGTGGACCCCGGACACTTCCTACCCGGTTTCTCAGGGTGTAAGTCATGAAACTCTTTTTTCAATTCCTCAGCATGCATGCGACAATCTGGCACCCAAGTTCTCTCCTCCAGACCATACCCCTTCCAGTGGACCAGATACTGCACAGAATTTTGCACCAATCGAGAATGCAAAATCTTCTCGATCTCAAACTCGGGTTGATCGTTAACCATCACAGGGGGGGGAGAGGAATCCACGTGCACTGCAGGCTTCAACAGAGACACATAGAATGATCTCACACCTTTCATGCAAGCTGGGAGATCAACTGCCTACGTGACGTCATTAATCCTTCTGGACACCGGGTATGGTCCTACAAATCTGGGTCCCAATTTAGGTGACGGTTGCTTTAAAGCCAAATGCCGAGTGGATACCCACACCATGTCCCCTGGGGGAAACTTCCACTCTACAGACCGTCTCTTATCCGCCTGTTTCTTCTAAGCCTGGAAGGCTTTCCCCAGATTCCTCTTAACCATTCCCCAAATCTCCCTCAATGCCCTTTGCCAATCCTCCAGGGCCGGAAATGGGGTAGATGACACAGGTAATGGGGCAAACTTGGGAGATCTTCCTGAGACTACCTGAAACGGGGAGAATCCTGAAGAGGAACTCTTCAGATTGTTATGTGCAAATTCTGCAAACGGCAAAAACTTTACCCAGTCAAACTGTACATCTGAGAAACTGCTCAAGGGACTGGTTTATTCTCTCGGTCTGGCCATTGGTCTGTGGGTGGTAGCCTGATGAAAATGAAAGGTCCATCTCTAGCTGATGGCAAAAGGCCCTCTAAAATTTTGACACAAACTGGACTCCCCGATCTGACACTACATTCTCCGGAATGCCATGCAGCCGGAAAATGTGCTGGATGAAGAGATCAGCCAACTCCTGGGCCGAGGGGAGTCCTTTCAGAGGGACAAAATGAGCCATCTTACTGAATCTATCTACTACCACCCAAATGACTGTCTTGCACTCAGATTTGGGGAGTTCTCCCACAAAGTCGACAGATGGGTCCAGAGTTCACTGGGCACTGGTAGGGGTTGTAGTGTACCCACTGGTGCCTGACGAGAGGGCTTACTCCTGGCACAAACTGAGCACTCTCTTACAAACTCCTTACAATCAGTTGCTAGCGTAGGCCACCAAGCGCATCTGGCCAGAAAATCCTGAGTTCTGGCAGCCCCAGGATGCCCCGCATTTTTATGGGAATGGAACAATTGCAGGAGTTGTAGGCGGAAGGGTAGTGGTACAAACATAACTTCCTCAGGCTTCCCTTCTGGAACATCCTGCTGATAGGGGCCCAGAGTAGCCGTCCAATCCTTCCAGGTCTCAGTAGCTGGCAAGACTACTTTCTGAGGTAGGATGGTTTCTGGGGTTGAGGGCTGCACTGTCTCGGGCTCAAAACACCTAGATAGAGCGTCAGCTTTAACGTTCTTACTCCCTGGGGTGTACGTTATGACAAATCTGAATCTTGAAAAGAACAAAGACCAACGGGCCTGTCGAGGACTGAGTCTTTTGGCCCCTTCTATGTACTCCAAGTTTTTATGATCCGTATAGACTGTGATAGTATGCTCTGCCCCTTCTAGCCAATGTCGCCATTCTTCGAAGGCTAATTTAATGGCCAAAAGTTCTCGATTGCCAATATCATAGTTCTTCTCAGCAGGAGAGAACCTACGGGAAAAGTAAGCACAGGGGTGAAGTTTGCCCTGCAGACCAGAACGTTGAGACAGTACAGCCCCAACCCCGACCTCTGAGGCATCGACCTCTACAATGAAGGGGAAGGTGACATCCACATGTCTCAAAATGGGAGCAGAACAGAACAGTTTTTTTCAATGTGGAGAAGGCAGAATGTGCCTCTGCTGACCAGTGGTATGTGTCAGCCCCTTTCTTGGTAAGACTAGTGAGGGGTGACACTACCGAAGAGAAACCCTTGATGAATCTCCTGTAGTAATTGGCAAAGCCCAAAAATCTTTGGAGTGCCTTCAAACCCACAGGTTGTGGCCACTCCAAAACAGCCGAGACTTTTTCTGGATCCATGGAGAGACCAGATGTGGAGATAATATAACCCAGAAAAGGAACAGAAGTGACCTCGAAGAGGCACGTCTCTGACTTGCCATACAGTTAATTCTGTCTTAATTATCTCAAAACGTACTTGACATGTTTACGATGTTCTGTCAGATTAGGAGAAAAAATCAGTATGTCGTCTAGATACACTAGCACGAATTTCCCCAGTACCTCCCTGAAAACCTCATCGATCAACTCCTGGAAGACGGCAGGGGCGTTACACAACCCGAAGGGCATCACCAGATACTCGTCGGGTGTGTTTAACGCCGTCTTCCATTAGTCAACATCTCTAATCCGTACCAGGTTGTATGCACCTCGCAAATCCAGTTTGGAAAAAATACTGGCATTGGTCTCCTGAGCTAATAAATTGTCAATCAAAGGCAAAGGGTAACGATTATTTACTGTAATCTTATTTAAACCTCGGTAGTCAATGCAGGGTCGGAGGTCTCCATCCTTTTTCTGTGCGAAAAAGAATCCTGCCCCAGCTGGTGAGCGAGAAGGGCGGATGAAGCCTGTAATATATCGCGGGAAAAGCCGCCGCGTGTACTGGTAGCAAGGCGGCTGAATCCGCGTCCAGCGCGGCGGTTTGCACGCAGCAGCGTGCGTCTGGTGTGGCTGGGTCTGTTAGTTCACACAGGTTGAGGAATACGCGCGCGCGCTGAGAGGCAGAACCTTTATGACAAACGAGGAGGGATCAGCTGACCAAGTTGGTCAGCTGACCCCAGAGCAAGTGGCTATTAGTTAATCAGTTATGGGCGGCGTCGGAGAGCGCCGCTCTATATATAGTCACTGCTGGTCAGTCTCAAGTTGTCTGCCGTTGCGAACACTTACGTGAAAGCACTCAGACCATAGTCAGATCCCACAGTGTGTTAGAACCAGGAGGACCTGGGAATTCACACTGAGCCAGATTACTTCTGTGTTATCTTTGTGTTATACTTCAGACTAGATCCAGGGTGTCGAGACCACGGACCTCACACCCAAGACTAGGGATTCTGTGTTATCATTGTGTTATACTTCAGACTAGTTCCAGGGTGTTGAGACCAAGGACCTCACACCCAAGTCTAGGGATTCTGTGTTATCATCGTGTTATACTCAGACTAGTTCCAGGGTGTCGAGACCACGGACCTCACACCCAAGACTAGGGATTCTGTGTTACCATTTTGTTATACTTCAGACTAGTTCCAGGGTGTTGAGACCACAGACCTCACACCCAAGACTAGGGATACAGTGTACCATCATATTATACTTCAGACTAGTTCCAAGGTGTTGAGACCACAGACCTCACACCCAAGACTAGGCATTGTTTGATATCTGTTATGACCTATTGCATTTCTGACTATCCCTCTGCTTTCTGATTCGGTACCTACGCATATCTGATTACCTGTTGCCAACCCTGCCTGCCCTTGGTTACCGAATCAGCCTACTGTCTCTGTACCTTATCTGCCTGTTTGTTGCCGACCTGGCTTGCCCGACCTTGAGAGCTATCCCTCTCCATTGAGAGATTAGTCTCCAGACCTGCTGGTGACACCCACCTTCCAGGTGTCACTCAGCCACAGGTCCTTCCTGCTATCCAGCCTGGGGCTCCACCCCTTTAGATGTCTCAGGCTGCTGGAAGGTTTTTGCACTTCCCAGAGGAAGGCATTTCTCATACTGTCAAGGACCACCTGCTCCTCGGGTGGTCCCACTCAAAGTCATTACTGTTGCACCAAACACTCACACTATAGAGGTGTCCAGAGGTTAGTTATACTTGGATTATCGGTGATTCTGCAGATCATCAATAATCAGGTATATATCTGTATTCTTGGTGATACTGCAGATCACCAATAATCAGATTCTCTCTGTGTGCTGACATCGATCGTTACAAAGCCTTTGGCCAAATTCTCTTTGATGTGATCCTGCATTGCCACCTTCTCCAGTCCTGATAGATTATAAAGGTGACCCCTAGGAGGCATACAACCAGATCTTAAATCGATGGAGCAATCGAAGCTACGGTGAGGTGGGAGTTTGTCTGCAGACTTGGGACAGAACACATCAGCGAATTCCGCATACTGTACTGGCACACCTTTAACCTGAATCTTGGTAGCGCAAACAGCAACTTTCTCTAGACAATGATGATGACAATGGGCCAACCAGCTCTTTAGCTGACCTAAAGCCCAGTCAATCTGAGGAGAGTGAAGTTGTAACCAAGGCATACCAAGAATAATGGTAGAGGTTGCCATCTGCAGGACCAAGAACTGTAAACTCTCTTTATGTAACACCCCTACATTACACACCAACAATGGGGTCTGAGAAAGAGGTTGTCTACTCTGTAATGGAGAGTCGTCAACTGCAGTAACCAGAATCTGCCGGTCTAATGGAAGTAAAGGAATTCCCAATTTCTTAGCAAAGTCATAATCTATGAAATTAGCTGCAGAGCCGGAGTCTACAAAGGCTTCTGTGGGGACAGTCTGACCCTCCCACGTGATGGAACAGGGAAGGAACAGACGATTATTGTTTAGAGGTAGAGACTGCTTGCCTAGGGTATTACCTCTGACTACACCTAGGCGGCAGCGTTTCCTGACTTCTTAGGACAATTCTGAACCCTGTGACCCTCCTCAGCACAATATAAACAGTTTTTCCGATTTCCTGCGATTCTTTTCAACCTGCGTCAATCTAGAGTGTCCGATTTGCATCGGCTCTGGCGGGGGTGACGAGGGTGGAGAGGAGGCGTAGGAGACATATCTTACAGCATTTCTACCCCGGGACTGTCTTTGATAGCGTAAGAGGCGATCTACCCGTACAGCTAAAGCGATTGCCTCGTCAATGGACTTAGGCTCAGGATGTCCCAACATCAATTCGGAAACTGCATCAGATAAACCTGACAAAAAACAGTCTAATAGTGCATATGTTCCCCACCTAGCTGATACAGCCCACTTCCTGAACTCTGCCGCATAAACCTCTACCGGTCTTTAGCTTCCATTCAGCGGTGGAAGCAATATCCGGATCATCATATATAATGGCCATGGCTTTAAAAAATTCCTGAACCGATGTCAGAGCCTCGTGCTCTGCATGAAGACTATATGCCCATGTCTGTGAATCCCCTGACAAAAGGGTCTTTATAAACGTAACTCTCTGAGACTCAGTTCCCGAAAGGGTAGGCCTCAGCTCAAAATATGATAGCACTCGATTTCTGAAATTCTGAAAGTCAGATTTATGTCCAGAAAACTTTTCAGGTACAGACATGCGAAGGTCAGGGGATCGCACTGTATTCACAGCCATTTGGAGAACCTGTACTGACCCAGACAAAGCTGTGATTTGAGTCTGCTGGCCATCAAGCACCCTGATGAGATTATCCACCGAAGTGGCTAAACTGTCAACTCCGCTGTGTAGTGCGTCCATATTGTTTTGGTCTGCTGTTCTGTAACGATAGGTGTCAGCAACACAGATTTTTTTCTGATTATTGGTGATCTGCAGTATCACCAATAATACAGATGCTATACCGGATTATGTGTGATCTGCAGAATCACCAATAATGCTAGTATAGCTAGACACTGGACACCCAATGTGATATAGTGTTTGGTGCAACAGTAATCAGAGAAGTTATCTCCCATGAGGCGGGCGATACAGACACTACTGCGGCCAAGGATTCCCTGAGGGGCAGGGAACCAGGCTGTACTGCAGCCAGTGGATACCTGAGGAGCAGGAATCACTGTCTGGAGTAATATTGATGATGATTGGTCTGCAGCTAGGGATTCCCTGAGGAGCAGGGAATCAGACTGTACTGCAGCCAGTGGACCTTGGATAGGTGGAGACCCACTGACTGTGCTGCACGATGGTCTCCAGTGGAGCTGGTGACCATAGGCCTGATATAGCAGCTAATAACCACCTGAAGAGCAGGCATCACAGGTATACAGTAAGGCTGATCACCCAGGGGCTAGGTGACAGCCAGAAAGGTCAGACAAGCCAGGTCGGCAACACACGGACAGACAAAGTACAGAAGTGGAAGACTGATTCGGTATCCAGGTACAGGCAATGTTGGCAACAAGTAATCAGATGGGCAGAAGTACCGAATCAGAGAACAGGAGAGTAGTCAGGAAAGCCAAAGGTCATAACAGGTAACAGAAATCTCTCTCAATCCTAGTCTTAGGTGTGAGGTCCTTGGTCTCAACACCTGGGATCTAGTCTAACAGATGATAGTAACAATATAGCAATCTCCTAGTCTTAGGTGTGAGGTCCTTGGTCTCAACACCTGTGAACTAGTCTAACAGATGATAGTAACAATATAGCAATCTCCTAGTCTTAGGTGTGAGGTCATTGGTCTCAACACCTGGGAACTAGTCTAACAGATGGTAGTAACAATATTGCAATCTCCTAGTCTTACGTGTGAGGTCCTTGGTCCCAACACCTCGGAACTAGTCTAACATATAAACAGTAGCAAGCAATAGTACTTTAAAGCTATCAATGGAATCTGACTCCGGCTGGTTCTAACACACTGTGGGATCTGCCTCAGGTCTGAGCGCTCACACGTATATGTTCGCAACAGCAGACAACTTGCAAGTGACAAGCGAGTCCTATATATACTAAAAGCGCTCCACAGCGCCGCCCCAGTCACTTAGCCAACCCGGAGCATAGCTGGAGTCAGCTGATCGGCATGATCAGCTGACTCCTCTTCTAGCAGCATAAAGGTCCTGTCGCCTGGCGCGCGCGCGCGTAGTTCTCCATCTGTGTGCATCAGAAGGACCAGGCAAGGCAGCATAACGCTGCTGCGTGGCAGCAGCCGCCGGCTTGGAAGCGGAGATAGCTGCCATGCCGCTCTCCATTGCGGCGGCATCTCCGCTATTCATTACATAGATGCTGCAATTATGCGACTAGCAAGAAATACGACTCTTCCTTTTAGAAGACTCATCTTACTTTAGAGATGTTTTAGATCGCCAAATAGATGTCGATTTAAAAAGGGCATACTTATCATCAGGGGACGCAGCTAGGCCAGCAGTAGCCTTCACATCAGTGGCTAAGGCCATAAAAGCATGGGTTTTTGAAACAGAAAATGCAATAATGAGAGGTGCAAGCAAAGAATCTATTGCTCTCACATTGAATCAATTAAAAATGGCCTCAGAATTTGCAGGAGAAGTTGCCCTTGATGTAGTTAAAGCCTCAAGTAGATCTATGGTCTTCTCAGTGATGGCAAGAAGGGCCCTATGGCTTAGAGCATGGGCAGCTGACCCTTCATCTAAAACTACGCGAGTGCAATAGGATGGGGTGCAACATGGAGAAATGTAGCAGTACAAGGGGAATGGACTTTCACCACAGACAACATTGTGTCAATGTGTTAGAAGTCAGAGCTGCCCACCAAGCATTAATTTATTTTCTACCAAAAAATGTAGGGTGCTCAGTTATGCTTCGAATGGACAACAAGGCTGCAGTATTCTACGTGAAGAGGCAAGGAGGGGCCCGCAGCATATCACTACTCAAAGCAATTCAGCCTGTAATCTCTCTTGCTCAATCCCATCTGAGGGATCTGACTGCAGTTTATCTTCCAGGATCAGACAATCGTCAAGCAGACGATCTTTCAAGAAACTTCATAAATCGTCACGAGTGGGCACTGAATCCAAAAGTATTCAAAATGCTAGTAAGAAAATGGGGCATAATGCACATAGATCTATTTGCATCACCAGAGAACACCCAACTTCCTCTTTTTTATTCGAGGTATCCTTGTCAGAATGCTCTAGCGGTGGATGCCCTAGCCCAGGAATGGACATTCAGAAAGGGTTATGCGTTCCCACCAATTCCATTGATCTTCAAGTTTCTGCAGAGATTAGCAATGTCGAATGTAGAAGTAATATCAGTGATTCCATTTTGGCCAAAGAGGCCATGGTTTACTCTCCTACACTCTCTCCTAATAGATCACCTGTTTCAGCTACCGGTGGATCAGGATCTGCTGATTCAACGCCAATACACATCATCTGCATCCAGAGAGGTTAAACTTAGTGGCTTGGAGGTTGAGGGGGAAAGACTTATGAATCAACAATGTACCGAGAAGGTATTATCTACATTACTTTCAGCAAGAAAGCCTACAACAACCACAGTTTATAATAGAACATGGGACAGATTTAGTTCTTTTGCAGAAACTTGTCTATTCAATCCTTTAGACCCTTCAGTCTTCAACGTGCTGGCATTTCTACAGCAGGGGTTAGACATGGGTCTGGCCTATAACACTTTAAAATCTCAGGTGTCAGCAATCTCAGCTGTGTTAGGAACCTCATGGGCAGTAAACCCACTAGTAAAGCATTTTTTCAGGGCCGCATTGAAGTTACGCCCTCCAATCAAACCAAAATTTCCACAATGGGATCTTCCCATCGTATTAGAATATCTTTGTTCTTCAACTTTTGTACCGTCTGAAAACTGTTCAATATATAATCTAACTCTAAAAGTCACCTTCCTGATAGCAATCACATCTGGAAGAAGAGTTTCCGAACTCCAAGCCCTGAGCCACAAGGAACCATTTTTATATATCTTTGAAGATCGCATAGTTCTTCATCCTGTGGAGGCCTTTGTTCCAAAGGTCGCTTTGACTTATCACTACAACCAAGACTGGACTTTGCCAGCATTCAAAAATCCAGAGGATCCACACTTACCACATCTGTTAGATCCTGTCTCTACAATTAAGTCTTACATAGAAGCCACAGTATCATTTAGAAATTCAGACAGGCTTCTGGTAGTGCTGCAAGGAGCAAATAAAGGAAAGCCTGCTTCATCGAGAATTATCTCTTCCTGGATTGTCAAAATTATTCAGCATACATACAAATCCAAGGATATGCAACCACCACAAGAAATTGTAGCCCACTCCACAAGAGGAATGTCTGATTCATGGGCTTCACTAGGGAAAGTTTCATTAGAAACTATTTGTAAAGCAGCGAACTGGGCCTTTAGCCATACTTTCATAAAAATTTATAAAATTGAACCAGCTGCACTGTCTGCAAGTGTTTTTGGAAAGAATGTTATTTCCTTAGCTTCAGGTTCTAATGTATAGATAAATAATTAAAGTTTGATTTATGCACCTGCTTCCCGCCCTGTAACGATCGGTGTCAGCACACAGAGAGAATCTGATCATCGGTGATCTGCAGTATCACCAAGAATACAGATATATACCTGATTATTGATGATCTGCAGAATCACCGATAATCCAAGTATAACTAACCTCTAGGCACCTATATAGTGTGAGTGTTTGGTGCAACAGTAATGACTTTGAGTTGGAGCACCCGAGGAGCAGGTGGTCTTTGGCAGTATGATCGATACCGCCCTCTGGGAAGTGCAAAAACTTTCCAGCAGCCTGAGACCTCCCAAGGGGTGGAGCCCCAGGCTGAAAGTAGGAAGGACCTGTGAGTGAGTGACACCCGAAAGGTGGATGTCACTAGCAGGTCTGGAGACTATCTCTAATGGAGAGAGATAGCTCCCAAGGTCGGGCAAGCCGGGTCGGCAACACACGGACAGACAAGGTACAGAGACAGAAGGCTGATTCGGTATCCAAAGGCAGGCAGGGTTGGCAACAGATAATCAGATATGCGTAGGTACCGAATCAGAAAGCAGAGGGATAGTCAGAAATGCAATAGGTTATAGGTCTATAGGTTAATAGGTTATAGGTCTGGAGTATAATAAGATGGAACACAGTATCCCTAGTCTTGGGTGTGAGGTCCGTGGTCTCGACACCCTGGAACTAGTCTGAAGTATAACACAATGATAACACAGAGTTCCTAATCTTGGGTGTGAGGTCCGTGGTCTCGACACCCTGGAACTAGTCTGAAGTATAACACAATGATAACACAGAGTTCCTAATCTTGGGTGTGAGGTCCGTGGTCTCGACACCCTGGAACTAGTCTTAAGTATAACACAATGATAACACAGAGTCCCTAATCTTGGGTGTGAGGTCTGTGGGCTCAACACCCTGGAACTAGTCTGAAGTATAACACAATGATACACAGAAGTAATGTGGCTCAGTGTGAATTCCCAGGTCCTCCTGGTTCTAACACACTGTAGGATCTGACTAAGGTCTGAGTGCTTTCACGTAAGTGTTCGCAACGGCAGACAACCTGAGACTGACCAGCAGTAACTATATATAGAGCGGCGCTCTCCGGCGCCACCCATCAATGATCAACCAATAGTCACTTGCTCTGAGGTCAGCTGACCAACCTGGTCAGCTGATCCCTCCTTGGTTGTCATAAAGGTTCTGCCTCTCAGCGCGCGCGCGCACGCATTCCTCATTCTGTGTGAACTAACAGACCCAGCCACACCAGACGCACACTGCTACGTGCAAACCGCCGCACTGGATGCGGAATCAGCCGCCTTGCTGTCAGTACACGCGGCGGCTTTTCCGCGTTCTATTACACGCCCATATTGTTTTGCTTTTCTAGTTAAGTGCATACAGCCCCACCCTGAGCAGGTGGTTCGGCCTCAAATGGGAAATATAGAGTAAGGGGTGTGGTAGCTTTTATTCAAATAAGGTCCTATCTGGCAGTTGTAGGCGGAGAACTGCCCATCTGTATGCCGACATGGAGTATATCAGGAAAGGAAAATTACGGTAGGTGAGTATACAATTTTCCTTTTTTCTATACTGAAGTTCATCTGCCATCATGCTCATTTAGCCATCCCATCCAGATCCTTCTGCAATATTATTATTATTATTTATTATATTTATAAAGCGCCAGCATATTATGCAGCGCTGCACAATAGATAAATGGGTAACATACAAGGTAGGACATACAGGAAACTCACAACAAAAGAAGATCATGCAAATTATTTGATAACAGTACAGTGTCATAGGCCAAAATTGAGAGGGGTGATTGACATTAAGATTGCATAACCAAGCTGGAAACAATAGGGAGGAGGACCCTGCCAGAGGCTTACAATCTAAAGGGTGGGGGTGGAGACAATAGGTGCATCTGCTGTGAGGGTGTCTGACAGAACTTATTATGGTGCTGGTGTAGGGGGATATGCGAGCATGAAAAGGTGAGTCTTGTTCGAAGGTATTAAAGGTGGGGGCAAGTCTGATGGCTGGTGGGAGCGAGTTCTAGAGAGTGGGGACAGCCCAATATGCCACTATCTTCCTGTGTGTTCACAAGGAGATAGGAATTCTGCACAACTTTTTATATTGTACAAAAATAGCAGAATTACTTCTATTTCATCTACTAGGTTATTAATAAATGACCTAGTAAAGGCCCCAGTACTGATCCCCGTGAGACTTCACTGCTAACAGTCACCCAGTCACCCATTTTGAATAGGATCCATTAACCACAACTACAGGATCTTCTCAAAAGATTAGCATACTGTGATAAAGTTCATTATTTTCTGTAGTGTACTGATAAACATTAGACTTTCATATATTTTAGATTCAAATACACACAACTGGAGTAATTCAAGCCTTTTATTGTTTTAATATTGATGATTTTGGCATACAGCTCATGAAAACCCAAAATTCCTATCTCAAAAAATTAGCATATTTCATCCGACCAATAAAAGTAAAGTGTTTTTAAAACAAAAAAAGTCAACCTTCAAATAATTATGTTCAGTTATGCACTCAATACTTGGTCGGGAATCCTTTTGCAGAAATGACTTATTCAATGCGGCGTGGCATGGAGGCAATCAGCCTGTGGCACTGCTCAGGTGTTATGGAGGCCCAGGATGCTTCGATAGCGGCCTTAAGCTCATCCAGAGTGTTGGGTCTTGCGTCTCTCAACTATCTTCATGCCACGCCGCATTGAAGCAGTCATTTCTGCAAAAGGATTCTCGACCAAGTATTGAGTGCATAACTGAACATAATTATTTAAAGGTTGACTTTTTTTGTTTTAAAAACACTTTACTTTTATTGGTCGGATGAAATATGCTAATTTTTTGAGATAGGAATTTTGGGTTTTCATGAGTTGTATGCCAAAATCATCAATATTAAAACAAATAAAGGCTTGAATGACTTCATTTGTGTGTATTTGAATCTAAAATATATGAAAGTCTAATGTTTATCAGTACACTACAGAAAATAATGAACTTTATCACAGTATGCTAATTTTTTGAGAAGATCCTGTATTTGCTTTCTATCCATTGGCCAGTTCCTTATCCATGCACACAGACTCTTACCCAGTCCTTGCATCCTCAACTTCTGCATCGGACAGTTAGTGAGGAACAGTATGAAAGTGCTATACAGCATTCCAAATATCCACATTAGTGTTCACCACCTCGTAAAAGCTGAGCAGGTTAGTCCTTAGTAAACACATGTAGATGCATGCTGAGGAATTAGATTATTCTCTGCTATGAAGTCTTGTACAGCATCTCTTAGGAACCCCTCAAAATAGTATGCACACAACTGATGTTCAAATTACAAGTCTATAAATTTGTGGATCTGATTTTTTGCCCTTCCTAAATGATGGGAAAAGGTAGGTTGTACGACAGTCTATTTGAACTTCCCACTTGAAAAAGATAAAATAAAGGTGCTGGATAATTGAACTTAATTTCCATAGCACCCGGGGATATATGCCATCTAATAATCTAATAGGCAATAATGATGGCGGCTGTAAAGACAGAAGCAAAGCAAGCATTCAATAGCTCTGCCCTAAAGTGGTCGTCCGCCACTGAGTTTCTTACCTCATTCTTTAGTCCACTTTTCAGGGTCCTTTCACACTGACTCAGTTGCTGTGAGGTATAACTGAACAGACAACTGATTAGCAAGGTGATATTCATGCTGAAGCTTTTTCACAATGCGTTCAGTGTGAATGGGGCCAGGGGCGCCTTTTGCCATAGGCAATATAGGCAGTCGCTTGGGGCGGAGTCCAATCACAAGGCGCAGCTGCAGCCGCCTGCAGCTACTACTTTATATTTTATTTCTGTCCCCCTCCGTCAGCAGTGGCAGCCAGCATCCGGGTGATGATACACGTGAGTGCAGCATGCTACCGCACTCACGTCTCTCCCCTCCGCCCCCTGGAGCTGGCCAGCCAATAGACGGAGGAAGGCTCTGCTCCACACCTCTCTTCCTCTAACCAGCCACAGACGCAGTGTTTACTGCGTGTAGCCACGCCCCATAACTCCGCCCACCGCCAGTCATGCCTGGAGTTACCGTAGATGCCAGGCTGGATGTTGCTGCTGACCTCTGGCCCCTTACTTCAGGAGATGGCCAGTCTGTGCCCCCCTGCATCCCCCGATGGACAGCAGAGCGGGGGAGAGAAGAGAGAGATAGCGAGTGAGCTTCAGCCAGAGGGACAGTCACACGAGGGTCAGAAGCACCAGCACAGCAGTATCTGACAGGACGTCTCATGTGAGCAGACAGAGCTGTGTGAGACGGCCCCCCTCCTGATGACAGGAGCAGAGACACAGACACACTGAAGAAGGTAATAGCCGCTGTAAAGTTCGTGTGTCTGCTGCACAATGAAGACCAAGAAAAGCCATGTGCACTGAAAGTCGTGGTCAGCTCTATACTCCCTCCAACCCCCAACCCACAGGTCATAACAAAAGTCCACATAAAACACACCACAGCTAAAAGCAAAGAAGACTATGTGGAAAAATGGAGGAGTGAAATAAAACAGTCACAAAAGCTAACCATATGCCAGTCTCTACAAAGAGAATATAAAATGGCCCCATACCTAGAAAAGCTGCAAAACTCTCAAGAGAGGAAAATCCTGAGTGTCTACAGATTGAGTGCTCACAACCTCGAAATAGAGTCTGGGAGACACAGACAGACGTACAAACCCAGGGATGAAAGCCACTTCCTATTACACTGCCCCAAATATACTGCAACCAGGGACACTTACTTTAAGAAATTGTTGGAACTATTCCCAGACTTTCTCACAATAGAAGATGAGAGAAAAACATATATCCTACTGGGAGAAGATGAATCCACAGTGACAATCGCTGCACACTATGTCACAGAATGCCACAGACTGAGAGGAGCATAACAGAACTGTAAACCTAAAAATGTCCACAGCCTGCTTAGCCATTGTCCCCCTACCCCACCCCCTCCCATGTCCCCTATTTCCCCTTGCTTTGGCAATACCTGTAATGAACTTTGGTTATGCCAATAAAGCTATCTTTGATTTGATTGATTTGTGTCTGGCTGCTCTGTGTAATTTCCCTGCTGGAATCTGTTCCCATATACTCCATCTCCCTCCCCCTCTCTCCCTCCCTCCTCTTGTATTCCAAGTGCTTCAACATGCCCCTTCAAACAGGACCACCTGTGGTGAGACACAGCTGTCTCTCACTCATTAACCTCCCTGGCGGTTTATTAAAATCCGCCAGGGGGCAGCAAATACGTTTTTTAAATTTTTTTTTTCTCATGTAGCGAGACAATGTCCCCCCAGCCCCTCCGTCCCGTTCACAGAACGGGATCTCTTGGAGGGCTTCCCCCGTCGCCATGGCGACGGGGCGGGATGACATCATCGACGTCGTGACGTCAAAGGGGAATCCGATCCACCCCACAGCGCTGCCTGGCACTGATTGGCCAGGCAGCGCACGAGGTCTCGCCTGGGGGGGCCCTGCATCGCGGCGGGTAGCGGCGGATCGGCGGCGGCGATCGGGTGAGACACGCAGCAAGCAAAGTGCTTGCTGCGTGTTTTTAAAAAAAAAATATTCAAATCGGCCCAGCGAGGCCTGAGCGGCGACCTCCGGCGGTAATGGACGTAACAATGCGTCCATACCGCTAAGGAGGTTAACATCTCCTCCATTTTCCAACATCTCTCCCTCCTCTACTTATTTTCTTTCCCACTCTCCCTTTCCTGTACCCAGGGGTGCCTATGAAACGCTGCCCACATTACGATTATTTTCTGGTGATAGATTGCTGCATTGCAATTATTTTCTTGTGATAGATTGCTTCATTACAATTATTTTATGGTGAAACATTGCTGCATTACAATTATTTTCTGGTAAAACATTGCTGCATTACAATTATTTTCATGGAGGGGGGGGGGGGGGGGGCACAGATTTTCTCGCCTGGAGTGACAAAATGGCTAGAGGCGCCCCTGAATGGGGCCCTAAACTTCTTTGGATTTAATACCTCTAGTGATTTGATTTTCAGCTCTAATCTTTACCAGCCTAATTTTGTAACAACTTTTATTTCACTCCTTCTAATTGCTTAAGGGTTACTGATGTAAAAAAATAAACTAAAAAAAAATCAGTTTAACTTACCTGGGCTTCTTGCAGCCCCCTGGAGTCATCCTGTGCCTGCACTGTCCTTCTGAGGCCCTCCAGTGAGCATCAGCGACCACTTGAAACCTGGCCAGTCGTCATCAGTCTGAGGCTACTGCGCATGCACGGCCTTTTACCACACACGCCCTGATTGGGCTGCCACTACCAAGAGGGGGGTTAAGGGTTAGTTGTTAGGTACCATCAGGTGGAGAGGTTAATTCTTAGACACCACCAGGGGGGAAGGGGGGCGTACATAGAGCTTTGGTGCACAGGGCTTTTTGGCACAGGGTGAGACGAATGATGGCTCCCCCTGCTGCTGCACAAATTTGGTCACAAGTCGGAGGGAGAGGTATTTTGGGTTCCGGCAATCGCCAGATCCCCACATTACCTGTGCACTGGTGCAGACTATAGCATTACTGCTAAAGCCTCACTAAGCTTCGGTGCTACGTGGCATGTTCCAAAAAGCCCTGCTTCGGAGAGGGGGGGGGGGGGTTAAGGGTTAGTCACCACCAGGGGGGAGGTTAAGTGTTAGATACCACCAGGGGAGGGTTCTGTGTAAGAGTAGGGAGAGTTTAGGTCATAGAAATATATTGGTAACTATTCCCAATATTTTATTATTTGAATGAAGTGGTAGAATATCGGTAAATGTACAGATATCCTAATACCACTATCCTGCGCCATTTTAAACAAGCACCTTATTCAAATCTATGCCTGTTAATCACCAAAACAAATATTATGTTGTGATCACTACTCCTCAGATGTTCTTGAACCTGGACATTTGATACATATCTGATCTATTTGTGATTACTAAATCCAGCACACTTCTAGGAGTAAGGCCTGGAACCCACTGGAGCGATTTTGTGAGCTCAGCTATGTTAATGGATGGGCCAAATTCCACTGGAGCGATTGCGATTACCAAAACACAGGACATGCAGCATTTTTAGCGTTAGCGTTTAGCATTAGCGTTTCTGCAATGTAAAGTATATAAACGCTGGCATAATAGCTTATCAAAACCTACACAGAGACATTTTGCTAGTGTTTTGAAGTTACTGCACACTGTAAAATAATTAAAATTAATTGAAAGGACCAATCAGAATTAAAAACCCTAATCGCTACACAATCGCTAGCAAAAACCTTGCACTTTTTAAAATTGCTGCCAAAAACGCTCATGAAATCGCTTACAAAACGCTCACATAAAACGCTAGCGATTGCGATTAGCGATAGCGTTTTGTAGTGGGTTCCAGGCCGAAAACAGAAAGGAACACCAAGAGCCCAATATAGTGTAGTATGTAGTATAACCAGGTCATGGAGAAAGACAAAATATGTGCTGTTATATTCACAACTGTGGGTTACCTCAAAAACAACCACTGTATAGGTGGGTGGGAAACATTAGGACCTGACCCCACTCAGATTAAGAAGTTGCTCACTGTATATAGGAGACAAGGGTTAACACCCCTCCACCGAGGGTGGAATCGAGAATGTAGCAGGGATGTAACAAAGGCGCCAATAACAGGATAACAAAGTTCAAAACCGTTTACAAGAGGAGGGAGTGGTGGACTTACCTCCCCAGTAAGTAGACACTGAATTGGTTGATTTAATAGTCAACAATGAGATGTATTTATACACTCCACAATGCAATGTGTTTTGCAGGATTAAACCTGCTTCATCAGGCAATAACAGGAGCAATAACTAGTACTAGTCAGTGTAGCTGCCAAGCACCTCTTTAGCTGCCAAGTAGCTCATCCTCTGTAGTTGGTTCAGTTACAATTTGAGTCAAGTAACAGTCCTGTAGTGTTGCCAGAAATCTGCCACTTTTACCAAATGAGTAGCCTCAATACCCCAATTAGATGTCTGGATAGTTGAAATCACCCATAACTATAACCTCACTTTTACTTGCAGCCTCTTCAATCTGCTGTAGTAGTTGCAGTCAGTGGCATTCCTACCATTAGGCGCAGGGGGGCGTGGCACACCGGGTGATTGACAGCCAGGGTGTGTCGCCACGACCCCCGTGGTAGGCAGAACAGGAGGTAAAGTAGCGCTATAAGGAGGAGCAGCGGCAAAATATCCCCCCCCCCCTCACCTGGGTCCCTTCCTTCAGCGCTTTCTACCTCCAAAATGTGGCAAACATATCCCCCCCCCCCCCCCCTCACCTGGATCCACTCCTTCAGCTCTCTCTATCTCCAAAATGCGGCAAACAGGCAGGCCGGCCGGGCTAGGAGGAGAATAACTCACCTCACTTCCGCGTTCCAGCCGTTGGAACGCTGCGTTGCCGTCACGTGCCACTTCTGGGTCTTCAATGCCGCCCACTGTGCTACCTTATGAGTGGAAGCACAGTGACCGGCATTGAAGGCGGAGATGTGGCACGTGACGGCGACGCAGCAGAGGAAAAAAAAACTCAAAACCTACATGGCCCTGTGTGAAAAAGAAATTGCCCCCTGAACCTAATAACTGGTTGGGCCACCCTTAGCAGCAAAAACTGCAATCAAGCGTTTGCGATAACTTGCAATGAGTCTTTTACAGCGCTCTGGAGGAATTTTGGCGCACTCATCTTTGCAGAATTGTTGTAATTCAGCTTTATTTGAGGGTTTTCTAGCATGAACCGCCTTTTTAAGGTCATGCCACAACATTTCAATAGGATTCAGGTCAGGATTTTGACTAGGCCACACCAAAGTCTTCATTTTGTTTTTCTTCAGCCACTCAGAGGTGGATTTGCTGGTGTGTTTTGGGTCATTGTCCTGCTGCAGCACCCAAGATCGCTTCAGCTTGAGTTGACGAACAGATGGCCGGACATTCTCCTTCAGGATTTTTTGGTAGACAGTAGAATTCATGGTTCCATCTATCACAGCAAGCCTTCCAGGTCCTGAAGCAGCAAAACAACCCCAAACTATCACACTACCACCACCATATTTTACTGTTGGTAGGATGTTCTTTTGCTGAAATGCTGTGTTACTTCTACGCCAGATGTAACGGGACAAAAAGTTGAACTTTTGTCTTGTCGGTCCACAAGGTATTTTCCCAAAAGTCTTGGCAATCATTGAGATGTTTTTTTAGCAAAATTGAGACGAGCCTTAATGTTATTTTTGCTTAAAAGTGGTTTGCGCCTTGGATATCTGCCATGCAGGCCGGTTTTGCCCAGTCTCTTTCTTATGGTGGAGTCGGGAACACTGACCTTAAAGAGTAACTGTTAGCCCCCAAATTGAAATTTAAAACACTATTGCAATGTTTTATTTATTATATAAGTGAGCCAAAAAGCCAATGTACAAGTTAAAAATCAATCTAATTTTGTTACTATCTAACCTTTTCCCCCAGCTCCGGATGCAAGCCGCATATCAGATACTGTAGCATGCAGAGCATGCCTATGTCTGGCCGACCCCCCTCTCCCCCCCAGGACCAGGTGCCAATATATTCTCCCCACCGCAGCTGACCGCTCTGACACGGAGAGAGCGGCAGCACTTCCAGAGCAGCACCGCAGAGCAGCCAGCGCCGTGCATCTCTCTCACATGTGATTCTCTCACATGTGACTCGGCGGCGGCTGCTCTGCGGTGCTGCTCTGGAAGTGCTGCCGCTCTCTCTCCGTGTCAGAGCGGTCAGCTGCGGTGGGGAGAATATATTGGCACCTGGTCCTGGGGGGGAGAGTGGGGTCGGCCAGACATAGGCATGCTCTGCATGCTACAGTATCTGATATGCGGCTTGCGTCCGGAGCTGGGGGAAAAGGTTAGATAGTAACAAAATTAGATTGATTTTTAACTTGTACATTGGCTTTTTGGCTCACTTATATAATAAATAAAACATTGCAATAGTGTTTTAAATTTCAATTTGGGGGCTAACAGTTACTCTTTAATTGAGGCAAGTGAGGCCTGCAGTTCTTTAGATGGTGTCCTGGGGTCTTTTGTGGCCTCTCGGATGAGTTTTCTCTGCGCTCTTGGGGTAATTTTGGTCGGCCGGCCGGCCACTCCTGGGAAGGTTCATCACTGTTCCATGTTTTTGCTGTTTGTGGATAATGGCTCTCACTGTGGTTCGCTGGAGTCCCAAAGCTTTAGAAATGGCATTATAACCTTTACCAGACTGATAGATCTCAATTACAGTACTTTTGTTCTCATTTGTTCCTGAATTTCTATGGATGTTGGCATGATGTCTAGCTTTTGAGGTGCTTTTGGTCTACTTCTCTGTGTCAGATAGCTCCTATTTAACCACTTGAGGACCACAGTCTTTTCGCCCCTTAAGGACCAGAGCCTTTTTCTCCATTCAGACCACTGCAGCTTTCACGGTTTATTGCTCGCTCATACAACCTACCACCTAAATGAATTTTACCTCCTTTTCTTGTCACTAATACAGCTTTCTTTTGGTGCTATTTGATTGCTGCTGCGAGTTTTACTTTTTATTATATTCATCAAAAAAGACATGAATTTTGTCAAAAAAATGACTTTTTTAACTTTCTGTGCTGACATTTTTCAAATAAAGTAAAATGTCCTATACATTTGAGCGCGAAAGTTATTCTGCTACATGTCTTTGATAAAAAAAAAAAACATTCAGTGTATATTTATTGGATTGGGTAAAAGTTATAGCGTTTACAAACTATGGTGCCAAAAGTGAATTTTCCCATTTTCAAGCATCTCTGACTTTTCTGCGCACCTGTCAGGTTTCATGAGGGGCTAAAATTCCAGGATAGTACAAATACCCCCCAAATGACCCCATTTTGGAAAGAAGACATCCCAAAGTATTCAGTGAGAGGCATGGTGAGTTCATAGAAGATTTTATTTTTTGTTACAAGTTAGCGGAAAATGACACTTTGTGACAAAAAAAAAAAAAGTTTCCATTTCTTCTAACTTGCGACAAAAAAAAAAAATGAAATCTGCCACGGACTCACTATGCTCCTCTCTGAATACCTTGAAGTGTCTACTTTCCAAAATGGGGTAATTTGTGGGGTGTGTTCACTGTCCTGGCATTTTGGGGGTGCCTAATTGTAAGCACCCCTGTAAAGCCTAAAGATGCTCATTGGACTTTGGGCCCCTTAGCGCAGTTAGGCTGCAAAAAAGTGCCACACATGTGGTATTGCCGTACTCAGGAGAAGTAGTATAATGTGTTTTGGGGTGTATTTTTACACATACCCATGCTGGGTGGGAGAAATATCTCCGTAAATGACAATTTTTTAATTTTTTTTACACACAATTGTCGATTTATAGAGATATTTCTCCCACTCAGCATGGGTATGTGGAAAAATACACCCCAAAACACATTATACTACTTCTCCTGAGTACAGCGATACCACATGTGTGGCACTTTTTTGCACCCTAACTGCGCTAAGGGGCCCAAAGTCCTATGAGTACCTTTAGGATTTCACAGGTCATTTTGAGAAATTTGGTTTCAAGACTACTCCTCACGGTTTAGGGCCCCTAAAATGCCAGGACAGTATAGGAACCCCACAAATTACCCCATTTTAGAAAGAAGACACCCCAAGGTATTCCGTTAGGAGTATGGTGAGTTCATAGAAGATTTTATTTTTTTGTCACAAGTTAGCGGAAATTGATTTTAATTGTTTTTTTTCACAAAGTGTCATTTTCCGCTAACTTGTGACAAAAAATAAAATCTTCTATGAACTCACCATACTCCTAACGGAATACCTTGGGGTGTCTTCTTTCTAAAATGGGGTCATTTGTGGGGTTCCTATACTGCCCTGGCATTTTAGGGGCTCTAAACCGTGTGGAGTAGTCTTGAAACCAAATGTCGCAAAATGACCTGTGAAATCCTAAAGGTACTCATTGGACTTTGGGCCCCTTAGCGCAGTTAGGGTGCAAAAAAGTGCCACACATGTGGTATCGCCGTACTCAGGAGAAGTAGTATAATGTGTTTTGGGGTGTATTTTTACACATACAGATGCTGGGTGGGAGAAATATCTCTGTAAATGACAATTATTTGATTTTTTTACACACAATTGTCCATTTACAGAGAGATTTCTCCCACCCAGCATGGGTATGTATAAAAATACACCCCAAAACACATTATACTACTTCTTCTGAGTACGGCGATACCACATGTGACACTTTTTTGCAGCCTAGGTGCGCTAAGGGGCCCAACGTCCTATTCACAGGTCATTTTGAGGCATTTGTTTTCTAGACTACTCCTCACGGTTTAGGGCCCCTAAAATGCCAGGGCAGTATAGGAACCCCACAAGTGACCCCATTTTAGAAAGAAGACACCCCAAGGTATTCTGTTAGGAGTATGGTGAGTTCATAGAAGATTTTTTTTTTGTCACAAGTTGGCGGAAAATGACACTTTGTGAAAAAAAAAACAATACATATCAATTTCCGCTAACTTGTGACAAAAAATAAAATCTTCTATGAACTCATCATACACCTAACAGAATACCTTGGGGTGTCTTCTTTCTAAAATGGGGTCACTTGTGGGGTTCCTATACTGCCCTGGCATTTTAGGGGCCCTAAACCGTGAGGTGCCCCTTAGTATTAGTACCTAATACTAAGGGGCACCTGTAGCTACCTGTGATGGGCAAATGAAGTAAGGGAGAAGTGACAGCTGGGCCAGTTCGGTGGGGGTTTGTAGGTTCAAGGAGGACAGTGTGTCAAGAAGTCTCGTGTGCCAGGACATCTGTGCCTATAGGCTCCTGTGAGATAAATCTGGGCCTGACTTAAACATAAAATGTGGTGGTAAAAAACTGTAGTGGGTAAAGAGTAAGAAGGTATGAAGAGAGGTAAAGCGAGGTTTGATGTGAATGTAGTGAATAAGATAAAGAGAGAAGGCCGGAGAGAATGGAAGGGGGGTGGAAGAGATTGAGTGAAGTGAAGATGGAGAGAGTGACAGGAAGAAGAACGGTGGGGACTGAGATTAAAAAATAATGTATGGATTACACCACAAAGTTTGTGTTCTTCCTCCCCTTTTGTGCCTGTTCTAACACCTGCTTATAACACCTATGCTACTTGTCTCAAGCCCCTCAAGCATTTGTATAAAAATATCTGCTAAACCAACTTACCCCTTCCTTACCAGCAGTCTCTGGCCCCATAAGGAACAGAGACTGCTGGTTTGGAAAAAAAAAACGTGCTTGGCGAAGTCACGCTGCATTGACCCACGGCTACTGCAGTTCACCTGTCGCCATAGCTTTACTCTGCCGTCCCTATGATAGCAGAGCTTGCTGAACTGGTCAGGAGCCAATTTCAATGGCTCCTGACCTTGTCATCAATGTGAGCCAATGTGATTGGGGGCTGCAGCAGCGAGAGAGCGGCACAATTGGTGGTAGCGAGCGGCAGGGATGATTGAAATCTACACCCTGGCTGGAATAATGGGTTCCAAATAGGGCGTAGGTTTCAATCAGCGCGGTCTGAAGCGGTTAAGATCCATTGCAATTAAAAAAGCTATATGTGTTTCAGGTTTATTTCACTGTGTTCTGTTTGGACAACAGTTCAATACTCACATGGCTTTATCTTTATTGTTGAGTACCCTGATATTGTTATTCCTGAATAGAGATGGCTGAACCTCCAATTTTGGGTTCGCGAGCAACTCCGCAAATGTTTGCGAACTTGCGAACGTTCGCGAACCACCATAGACTTCAATGGGGAGGCGAACTTGAAACATTTGAAAAAATTATGCTGGCCAGAAAAGTGATGGAAAATACGTTTCAATGCATCTAACACCTGGAGGGAGACATGGTTGACTGGGATAGATGTCAAAAGTCCCGGGAAAAAAATGTTAGTTTTCACACAAAGCAGTGGGGCAGAAATCACATTCAATGCTAAATTGCAGGCCTACACTAGTGCATGTGTATACATCAATCAGGGAGTGTAATCCTTCCTCCCCCTCCGGAGGAGTAGGATCTTGTCTTGTCCAGGGATTTGTAGGATGTCAAAAGCACGCTCACATACATTGGCCAGGAATCAAACCCAGGTCAACTGCTTGGTGGGCAGCTGTGCTCACCACTATACTACCAACACTACAGGCTGAAGCCAGCCTAGCTGGCTTGGGAAGGATGAAAAGCTAGGTGGCCATGCAACCATTCCTGCTAACCTAAAGCTTACTTGTGTCTTACAACACATTGGCTTAAGACTTTACCAAACCCAATGCTCCAATATGGTGAAGCTTCTCTGTTTGCTGTTTTTTTATTTTATTTTTTTTAAGTGTGGTGTCACAGTTCACTCATCTCTTCAACTACAAGAAAGGCCCAGGAGTAGCCTTAGCTACCGTAATATCTATGTTACGGCAGGGCCCTTATTACACTTTCTCTTACAGGGCTATGGAAACCATTTTGCCCATGCGATAAAGCTAGGTGCAAATATGAAATCATGCCTAGCAGAGGATGGTTTCGATCCATCAACCTCCATCAATGTAACTATTTCAACTAATGTACCCTTCTTAAACTTAACCACTTTGTCCTCCTTGACGTATAAAAACGTCAAGGAGGACAGGCGCGCTCCCGCGGCCGATTGCGCGCGTGCACGCGCACTCCCGGCCGCGGAGTCGGTAGCCACGGAATCAATGTATCAGGCTATGGAGCCCGATCATTGATTCCTCTCCCCCGCTGAAAAAGCGACAGCTTCTCTCGGAAGCTCCGCTCTTTCTGAAGCTGTGTCCCTCTAAGCGTACATTGTACGCTTAGAGTGACGTCATGTAAAAAAAATCGAGATTGCCATCTTGTGGCCAAAAAGTAAAACTACAAGTAAATACCCAAAAACATTACAATACACCAATATTTCCCCAAATAAAACACTTTTATATCCCACCCTCCCAAAAATGCCCACATAAAATGTTTAATAAAAAAAAACAAAAAACATTACTATTAAAAAAAAAAAAAACACAAATATTTACCTAAGGGTCTAAACTTTTTAACCTCCTTGGCGGTAATCCCGAGCTGAGCTCGGGGTATGCCGCCGGAGGTCGCCGCTCAGGCCCTGCTGGGCCGATTTGCTTTCTGAAAAAATCAGCACACGCAGCCGGCACTTTGCCAGCCACGTGTGCTGCCCGATCGCCGCCGCTCCGCGGCGATCCGCCGCGTGCAGCGGCGAAAGAGGGTCCCCCCAGCCGCCCGAGCCCAGCGCAGCCGGAACAAACAGTTCCGGCCGGCGCTAGGGGCTGGATCGGGCGGCTCTGACGTCAGGACGTCGACTGACGTCCATGACGTCACTCCGCTCGTCGCCATGGCGACGAGGAAAGCGAAACAAGATAGGCCGCTCATTGCGGCCTATCTTGTTACTTTCGATTGCCGGAGGCGATCGAAAGTACGCTTCCGGAGTGCCCTCTAGTGGGCTTTCATGCAGCCAACTTTCAGTTGGCTGCATGAAATATTTTTTTTTTAATTTAAAAAAAAACCCATTTCAGCCTCCCTGGCAAAATAAATAGACCGCCAGGGAGGTTAAATAACTATGTAAAGATGAAATATTTCTCTCAATTTTTTTTTATAAGCTTGTAAATAGTGATGTATGCAGAACGGAAAAAATGCTCTTTTATTTCCAAATAAAATATTGTCGCGATACATTGTGATAGGGACATAATTTAAATGGTGAAATAACCGTGACAAATGGGCAATAACAATACGTGGGTTTTAATTATGGAGGCATGTATTATTTTAAAACTATAATGGCCGAAAACTGACAAATAATGAATTTTTTCATTTTTTTTCTTATTCTTCCTGTTAAAATGCATTTACAGTAAAGTGGCTCTTAGCAAAATGTACCCCCCAAAGAAAGCCAAATTGGTGGCGGAAAAAACAAGATATAGATCAGTTCATTGTGATAAGTAGTGATAAAGTTATAGGCTAATGAATGGGAGGTGAACATTGCTCGGATGCATAAGCTGAAAACGACTGAGATGTTAAGTGGTTAAAGATTGTATACGAATGTAAGCAGACTGCAGAGTGGCGCAGCGGAAGTGTGCTGGACCCATAACCCAGAGGTTGATGGATCGAAACCATCCTCTGCTAGGCATTATTTCATATTTGCACCTCGCTTTATCGCATGGGCAAAATGGTTTCCATAGCCCTGTAAGAGAAAGTGTAATAAGGGCCCTGCCATAACATAGATATTACGGTAGCTAAGACTACTCCTGGGTCTTTCTTGTAGTTGAAGAGAGGAGTGAACTGTGACACCACACTTAAAAAAACCAAAAAAAATAACAGCAAACAGAGACGCTTCCCCATATTGGTGCATTGGATTTGGTAAAGTCTTAAGCCAATGTGTTGTAAGACACAAGTAAGCTTTAAAGAGACTCTGTAACGACAAAAAGATCCCCTGGGGGGTACCCACCTCGGGTAGGGGAAGCCTCAGGATCCTAATGAGGCTTCCCACGCCGTCCTCTGTCCCACGGAGGTCTCGCTGCAGCCCTCCGAACAGCCGGCGACTGTGCCGACTGTTCAATTCAATATTTACCTTTGCAGGCTCCAGCGGGGGCGCTGTGGCTGCTTTCGCTCCGAAGGAGGCGGAAATACCCGATCTCAGTCGGGTCCGCTCTACTGCGCAGGCGCCGGAGACTTGCGCCTGCGCAGTAGAGCGGACCCGACTGAGATCGGGTATTTCCGCCTCCTTCGGAGCGAAAGCAGCCAGAGCGCCTGCGCAGGAGCCTGCAAAGGTAAATATTACGTCACCGCTGTACGGAGGGCTACAGCGAGACCCCCGAGGGACGGCAGACGGCGTGGGAAGCCTCATTAGGATCCTGAGGCTTCCCCCATCCGAGGTGAGTACCCCCCAGGGGACGTTTTAACGTTACAGATTCTCTTTAAGTTAGCAGGAATGGTTCCAGGCCAGCTAGGCTGGCTTCAGCCTGTAGTGTTGGTAGTATAGTGGTGAGCATAGCTGCCCTCCAAGCAGTTGACCGGGGTTCGATTCCTGGCCAATGTATGTGAGCGTGCTTTTGACATCCTACAAATCTCTGGAAGACGAGATCCTCCTCCGGAGGAGGAGGGAGACGGGAGCTGTTGTGGAGTGCTACATAAGGAATAACAATCAGCCAGGAGCAAGCTAACAAGCCTACAAGAGCCTAACTAAGCTTTCCTTAGCAGAGTCTGTCAGCAGCTATCCCTTCACTGATTACTGTAGGCAGACAAGTGAGTAAAACGGCCGGAGAACCTTGCCTTTTATAAGGGGGAGTGGGGCTCCAGGAGTGAGTGTAGT
The DNA here is from genome assembly GCF_040937935.1 of Hyperolius riggenbachi. Classification (NCBI taxonomy): domain Eukaryota; kingdom Metazoa; phylum Chordata; class Amphibia; order Anura; family Hyperoliidae; genus Hyperolius; species Hyperolius riggenbachi. Next base: position 121,388,929 of record NC_090656.1, read on the forward strand.
CTGATTGGTGACAATGTGCCTGCTGACTGTGATGTAGAGGGTCAAAGTTGACCCCAATGGAGCATTATGGGGGCGAACCGAACTTCCGCAAAAGTTCGCCTTCGCTGGCGAACGCGAAACACCCAAATGCCTGGAACCGTTCGCGGGCGAACTGCACTGGGAGCCCTTGGGCCAGTGGGGCACTGAGGGGCTCCCCCCTCAATGGCAGTATTAGCTATTTATTGGTCCTGTGTTGGTAATGACCACTTCTATAGATGCTTTTAATAGTGGTAATTATGAACAATCTTTTCCTCATCCATTGCTTGCACCTTTAATACTGCAGATGTCCTTGGCAGGTTTTGTTATGCCATATGAATTTATCTGTACAGAATGTTATTGGGGGGGGGGGGGGGGGGGCAATATAAAACTTGCACTGGGGCCCAAAGATCCTTAGCTACACCACTGCCTGAATGAGGGAGGCTATGACTCCGAGCTGCAATTGCTATGCGGGTGTATATAATGCAGAGATAATGAAAAACCATGGCACTCCATTCCGGGAAAGGTAGTCATGCAACAAGACTGCACTCACCCTCCCAAGCTGTTGAACCATTACTGCAGTCTGGATGTGCTCATGGCAAAGTCTGAGAAGATCAACATGTTGACAAACCAGCAAAAAAAGATCTGAGCACTGTCCAAGCAAATCCAATTTATTGCAGTTGTGAAGGTCATAACAGAGTGCAGAGCCCACACACTTATATCACCAAGTGGATGACAGATGGGTGGGAGCTAAAAAATGCAGACAGACCGGCACTACAGCCGCACTACGGCCGCTTCCTGTCCAACAGGATGCTTGTTCGCTTAGTGGTCTGGGTGGATAATGGCCATAGTGCCTGTCTATATGTACTTTCAGTCCACACCCTATGAGCCATTTACTGTGAAATATTATGAAATAGAGCATGAATCTCATTGATGTCGATAAACAGGTGTCAGTAAATAAACGAATGCTGTTATGGCTATGAATTTAACTACATAAAGCAGATCTTTAGTAGGTGGTTCCTATTCACATTTAGAATGGTGTGTTTCAGGAAGGGAGATACCAAAAGCACTTTAGTTTCATGCAATCTTTCCTTCCGCTTACATTGTCAGAAATGACTGACTGGCTCATTGCTAATAGAGATTTTTTTGTGCACACAGTTATCTGTGCCCATTTATGAAAACACAGATGCCACAGTCAATTGAAATATATTTGCCATTGATTACACAGATATATTATATAGAGATATGAGAAATCATTCAGTAAATCTAGTTCATTCGAGCTGAGAAGCTAATTAAGAGAAGAAAAAAATGTCAAACCTGACAAAAAAATCTTAAATATCACTAAAATGTTAAATATTTTGTTTGGTCTGAATGCATTTATTCTGAATCTGTAATTAAGGAGCCCATCTTCTGTGTGAGTCAGGTGACATCTGTTGTCGGCAAATTTTAGGGGACGCATTTCACATCGGTGCAGGCACAGCTTTTTGCAGAAGTGATAAATATTTTAAGGTTGCTCTGACCACCTGGGCAGGTCAATTCAATCTCGATCTGTGAACTTGCAGTTTCAATACAGCATTCACATGTTCTTTCCATTTTCATTGAGGTACTTGAAAACCTGCATGTAAACAATAATGATATCAGATACGCAGAAATGCAGAGAGAGTTTTTATCTTACCACTCAGGAAACTGACTACCGATGACTTAACAGGACATTCAATCTGCTCACCTTTATGTAAATTCTACTAAATTAGGTTTTGCAATGGTGTTATTAATTACAGGAACATTTTTAAAATATCAGATCCCTATGCAGGCAGACAGATTCACTATAGGATAGAAGTCAACCTGGTATGTAAAAAATACATTTTTGATAGACCCCTTGGCTTTGCATTGTTCTGCACACCAAATAAGGGCTCGTTTCATTTTGGAGATATTCAGTTACTGCTATCTCCAAAATGAATGGCTGGGCCAGCACTATCATTAAGGCAAATGAGGTAATTGCCCTAGCATCCCTCTGTGCGCCAGACCACTTAGGCAATCTCTTCCGACTGCTACTGAGTCCCCAGGGCCCCTGCACAATGAGTGGCTACATTGTAATAACTCACCAGCCTCTTCTCCATGACCCGGCACAAGTTAATTATGCATAACATGAGCTGCATGGAGATGAGGGCAGCAGGGCGGAAGACAGAGCACAGGCAAAGCAGCGCACTGGATCAGGTAAGCTACCGTATTTCAATGCAGCCACACATCAAGAAGGGTCCCCATGGAGCAGTTGGAAGTAGACTACCCAGTTGGGGGGGACAGTTTGTTAATAGCAGCGGGCTCATGGGCCCCAGGGGCACCTGTGCCGCTTAAATTAGTCCTGATGGAATGGTTCATTCACAGCCTGCATCAGAAGTAAAAAGGGACAGTAGTCATCATTATGAGTTGGAAAAGGAGGAGGATGAGGAAGATGATGACCATGAGTAAAAACCATTGACATTTGGGAGGACAGCGACAGAGGTGGCGAGGCAGCACATATGGTGTCACAAGGCCGATTCCTGAAAGATTTCATGCTGAAATCGATTGGAAATCGTCCGTGGGTGTATGAGCAGCCAAAAGAACTCTCTCTGACAAGTGATTCCAGTGGCCAGTGCAGCCCTCTCATCTCCCGTGCAGCCCACCCTAGTAAAGGCTTCCGCTTCTGGTGGTGCCAGCCTCTGTTTCCTTTTTGAGTTAACTATATTAAACACAGGGGAGTGGAAGAAACATGAGGGGGGGGGGGGCAGGAGAAGACACATGGGGCAGGAGGGGGAACAGGAGGAGACATGGGGGGACCAGAAGAGGACACAGAGGAAACAGGAGGAGACATGGGGGGCCAGGAGGGGACACAGAGGGACAGGAGCGGTACAGAAGGAGACAAGGGGAGGCAGAAGGGAACACAGAGGGGCAGGAGGGGACACAGGGAGGGCAGGAGGAAACACAGAGGGGCAGGAGGAGACACACATGGAGACAAAGTGGGACACACAGGGGGACAGCAGGAGACACACAGGGGGAGCAAAGGAGGACATAGTGGGACACACAGGAGGACAGAAGGGGACACACAGGGGGAGCAAAGGAAAACACAGTGGGACACACAGGAGGACAGAAGAGGAAACACAGGGGGAGCAAAGGAGGACACAGGGGTACAGAAGAGACACATGGTGGACAGAAAGGGACACAGAAGGACACACGGGGACACAAGAGCGAAGCAGGTTACTTCGGCGCACATCGATCAGCGCTGAAACTGGATGCAGTCATAGCACTAGTGCTATGATGTGCGCCCCGTGCAAGAGTAATTTGGGGATCCGGCACTTGCCAGAGCCCGAATTACATCTCCCTCTGAGTTTTTACAACTCAGAGGTGGAAAATTATTTAAAGCTGCTTGGGAGATTAGCGAGAGCAGGGAGAGCCATCATTCGGCTAAACCTGGGTCCAACTCACTAGCGGCCAAACAATATGTACGCCGCAGGAGGACAATGGTTAGGAGAGACGCTCTACAAGACACTCAATTTTTTGAGAAGATCCTGTATACAGTGGCTTGCAAAAGTATTCGGCCCCCTTTAAGCTTTCCACATTTTGTCATATTACTGCCACAAACATGAATCAATTTTATTGGAATTCCACAATGATAGACCAATACAAAGTGGTGTACACGTGAGAAGTAAAACGAAAATCATACAGGATTCCAAACATTTTTTACAAATCAATAACTGCAAAGTGGTGTGTGCATAATGGACTTTGGATGGGCCATTCTAACACATTGATATGTTTTGTTTTAAACCATTCCATTGTTGCCCTGGCTTTATGTTTAGGGTTGTTGTACTGCTGGAAAGTGAACCTCCACCCCAGTCTCAAGTCTTTTGCAGACTCCAAGAGGTTTTCTTCCAAGATTGCCCTGTATTTGGCTCCATCCATCTTCCCATCAACTCTGACCAGCTTCCCTGTCCCTGCTGAAGAGAAGCACCCCCAGAGCATGATGCTGTCACCACCATATTTGACAGTGGGGATGGTGTGTTCAGAATGATGTGCAATGTTAGTTTTCCGCCACACATAGCGTTTTGCATTTTTGCCAAAAAGTTCAATTTTGGTCTCATCCGACCAGAGCACCTTCTTCCACATGTTTGCTGTGTCCCCCACATGGCTTATGGCAAACTACAAATGGGACTTCTTATGCTTTTCTGTTAACAATGGCTTTCTTCTTGACACTCTTCCATAAAGGCCAACTTTGTGCAGTGCACGACTAATAGTTGTCCTATGGACAGATTCCCCCACCTGAGCTGTAGATCTCTTCTGATCAGCGCTCTCCTTGTTTGGCCTGTGAGTTTAGGTGGATGGCCTTGTCTTGGTAGGTTTACAGTTGTGCCATACTCCTTCCATTTCTGAATGATCGCTTGAACAGTGCTCCGTGGGATGTTCAAGTCTGTGGAAATCGTTTTGTAGCCCAAGCTTGCTTTTAAATTTCTCAATAACCTTATCCCTGACCTATCTGGTGTGTTCTTTGGACTTTATGGTATTGTTGCTCCCAATGTTCTCTTAGACAACCTCTGAGGCTGTCACACAGCAGCTGTATTTGTACTGACATTAGATTACACACAGGCGCACTCTATTTAGTCATTAGCACTCATCAGGCAATGTCTATAGGCAACTGACTGCACCCCACTTTGCAGTTATTTATTTGTAAAAAATGTTTGGAATCATGTATGATTTTCATTCCACTTCTCACATGTACAGCACTTTGTATTGGTCTTTCATGTGAAATTCCAATAAAATTGACTCATGTTTGTGGCAGTAATGTGACAAAATGTGGAAAACTTCAAGGGGGCCGAATACTTTTGCAAGCCACTGTAATATGTGTTATATATATATATATATATATATATATACACACACCATATATATGTATTTATTTATTTTTTATTATTATTTTTTTTCCCTGATTTTTCCAGAGTGTCTTAAATTTTGGAAAATAAAGTACACAGACTGACAAATTTTATGGACAGTCCGGTCTTTTTTAAAAAAAATATGTTAAGTAGAGATTCGATTATATACACACTATCCTTTGTGGAATTTTACATAGAATATCTATATTTTACTTACTTGCTTAAACTTGGACAAAATCCATCACAATATGAAATGGAGATATTAGCACTGCAGCCGTTCTGTGAAATTACAGTAAATTTTGATTGCACCAAACAGGATTTTGGAGCTGAAATTTTGAAATGAAATTCTTTATTATTAACTACAACATAAAAGCAGAGCTGTAAGCTTTTTTTTTCTAAAGTATTTTAGATACACATGTGCTAGTTATACAGCAGCATTGTGTGGTAAGATTTTGCACAGAGAAGGGCAGTAGTGGAGGGTTTGCAGCAATAGGCATGGGGAAGGTGGTAGAGCTGCAGAGAATAGAGACAGATTTCCTGGTGTATGACATCTACACACTGCCGCTGGCAGAAAGTGTTTGTAGAATATGTGGGGTTGTGTACAAAAAACTGCATAATAAATCACTATAATTGAATCTGTGAGCTCTGTCTGATCTGTGCCAGGGTGTGCCTTCAGACAGGCCATATGTTAACACAGGAGGTTAAAGGAAACCAGAGATCACATGAAGTAAATATTTGATTTTATATACAGAAGACCCAGACTGGACGCGACTGAGCTGATGAGGGGGCTGATCGCGGATGAAAGGCAGACCGCAGCAGGATGGCGTGGGACTCACATGTGCTTATGGGGCTGCAGGAAGCCCCGGGTAAGTATCAAATCTATACTTCTTGTGATCAATGGTACACCTCGACCCTGCATATATTTCCAGCAAACTAGGAAGTAACTACACTGCAGCATCTCTGAGGAGTTCTGTAAACAGTAGCAAAGAAATGTTTATCTGTAAAGCATATTATACCGTTGCTTATCTGTTAGAGCAGAGTAGAAGTCCTGGGTTTAGGTCCACTTTGGGCAGAATTCCGTGCAGTCTTCTCATACAATGAGTAGAGCAGAATGCAATATATGACATCAGGGGTCGAGTGGGGCGTGGACGCGGGTGGACGACGTCCACCTGCTATTTTCAGAAGACGTCCACCCTAGCATGTGTGGAGGGAGAGAGCGCAGAGAAGAGGGATCGGTGGGCACAGCAGGGAAGGGGGGACGCCCCCCCCCCTCCCTCACTCTCTCCCCCAAGAACTAAAATGTGCGGGGGGCTGGCCGCAGGCGGGAGTCGGAACTTACTTCCATCTCGTTCCAAGCGCTGGGTAAGTAGTAATGTCCGGTTCATTTGAGCCGGTTCTTTCCTTTGAGTTGAGTGATCTGGCTCATCACACTGAACCGAATCAGTTCAGTGGATGAGACAGGAACTGCAGCTGAACACAGTGTGCTGCTGCAGTTCTTGTCGCATCCACTGAACTGATTCGGTTCAGTGTGATAAGCTGGATCACGCAACTCACAGGAAAGAACCGTCTCAAATAAACCGGACATCGCTACTTACTCAGCGCTTGGAAGGAGGTAAGTCCTGCCGCTGCCAGCACCCTGCAAACTTTGGTTCTGGAGGGGGAGAGGGAGGAAGGGGGAAGCCCTGAGGGGGGAGGAGACATTCCCCGCTGTGCCCACCAATCCCTCTTCTCTGCGCTGCCTCCCCTCCTTGTGGGGACATCTGGCTACCTATTCTGGGGGCACCTATAGACCTGGCTATATTGGGGGCACCTATAGACTAGGGATGATCATTCGGATTCCGCGGAAATGAAATTTCCGAAATTCCGATCGGAAATTGCATTTCCACATCAGAATGCGGAAAACGGTAATGAAAGTGCGGTAGGTGGATTTCCGCCGGAAATCGCAGAAATTTCTGCCGACTTTAACATCGATTTTCTCAAAAACTATAAGGTCTTTTTGAAAACTTTTTTTGCATCTTGTTCAAAAGATTCAGTTTAATAAACCCTGAAAATGTGGTGTTTCTAGGACTTACGGGGGCTTTGCTATTAACCGCTAAAGTCGGCGGATTTTTACTGTATTGTAAAATGCAGAAAATCTGCATCTGCCTATTTTCTGCATTTTACATTACAGTAAAAATCCGCCGACTTTAGTGGTTAATAGCAAAGCCCCCGTAAGTCCTAGAAACGCCAAAATCTCGGGGTTTATTAAAACCGAATCTTGTGAACAAGATGCAAAAAAAAAAAACTTTTCAAAAAGACCTTATAGTTTTTGAGAAAATCGATGTTAAAATCGGGCGGAATTTCCACGATTTCCGGCGGAAATTCCGCATTGGAATGCAGAAATTGGTAGTGGAAAGCGGAATCGGTAATTGGCAATGGCGGAATGCGGATTTACCGCGGAATCGGAAATTGGCATTTCCGACCATCCCTACTATAGACCTGGCTACATTTACTGGGGACACTAATACACCTAGCTACATATACTGAGCACATCTATACACCTGGCCACCTTTTCTGGGGACATTATACACCTGGCTACCTATTCTAGGGACAACTATACTCATAGCTACTTATACTGGGGACACCTAGAGACCTGGCTACCTATGCTGGGGGTACCTATTTTGGGGGAACTGCTGTCAGATTATCTGTATTTTCGAGGAACCGCTGTTAACAGATTAAGTGTATTTTGGGGAACAGTTGCAAGATTATGTGTATGTTAGGGGAACGGCTGCTGCCAGATTACGTGTATTTTGGGGAACTGCTGTCAGATTGTGTATGTTTGGGGGACCACAGCTGCCAGATTACATGTATTTTGGGTGTTACGTGTATTTTGGGTGATCCGCTGCCAGGTGTCACGTATTTTGGGGAACTGCTTCGACATTGTGTGCATGTTGGGGGAACTGCTGCTGCCAGATTGTCTATTTTGGGAGAACCACTGCCATATTATCTGTATTTTGGAGAAACTTCTGCCAGATTACGTGTCTTTTTGGTGAAATGCTGTCAGATTACATCTAATTTTGGGGGATACACTACGGCAGAGCTCAAACTTCCCCGGCAGACCTTTTACAACACAGTTAAAGAGGAGCTGTTAGGTATAAGGTCTCAGAGAAAATAAACACATATATCAGTAGCTAAAGATTGGCTGTACTTACATTACATATGCATTTCACTGTCCACGTTTGTACTTCACAGAATTTTTATATAGTATATGCAGAGATTGATGCTCCTGACTGCTCATGGCAGGTTCCATGTTTTTCTGTCTATTATGAAGCCAATTGTGTCGTCATGTCCTGCCTGCTTCCTGATCACAGAAAAGCTCGTACTGAATAACACAGTGTGCAGTGAATATTAATTAGCCATGTGGCTAGGAACAATAGCTGACTCCTGCAGTGTACTCTGCCCGGAGATTTATCAGTGCTACGCGCTGGACTGATTACAAGCTGCTGTAACGTCTCATTAGCAGCCGAGGGGAGGGCCCCAGAATGCTCTGCAGTATAGTATGCGGCTTGCGTCCTGCTTGGGTCTAACAGCTTTGCTGATAAGCACACATCAAAGGTAAGAGAGATTTTTATCTTCACTAATGCCTTTTTGGCTTCCTTCTAAACTGTTTAACACAGGAGAATAGAGGTTTAAATTAGCTTCTGCAGCCTGACAGTTACTCTTTAAGGTCATGTATATTTGGCCCCACCCATGTCCATGCCTACAATATGCTTGACCACACCCATTTTTGGCGCACCGCAGGGGATTTTCGGGCGAGTCCACTCACCGCTTTTCCCAGGACAGACCCCTGTATGACATGCAATGCATTACCCTCTACTCATAGTGTGTAAGACTATTGCATTCAGCCCTTAGTGTGGTTCAGCATAGGAAAATGCACTGCACAGTGTCAAACGATGTGTGACATTCCCATTATTGCTATATATTTCAGTGAGATGTGAGATTGCACTGCTGCAAACATATTTGTGCATTTCTGTGTCCTCCAGTGAGAACGGGCCCATAGACTGTTGTGGACAGCGTGCTTAATATAAATATTACCTTTGCAAATGGTGCAGCAGCCATCAGGTGTAGTTTCCAATTGTCCCTGTGAAGAAGAAGTGTTCATTTTGTAAGAAATATAAAAGCATTAAAATATAAAAGCATTAAAGATGTTTTCTTTCAGTTTTCAGTCTCACTATTGTGACTAGTTTGTTACAGTGCACCCACATTCATTTTCTATGAATTTGTTTTTATATAGTGAGCCAAAGACAAGAGATTTTAGTTGTCCAGTTCAGCTAACCATGTAATGCCTTTCTTGGAATGAATTAGTCATCTTCTTTTGCAAGGAACAGTTGTTTGGACACATAAAATCTCTGTTCCACTTAAAGAGACTCTGAAGTCTCCCAAAAATGAGGTTTTTACTTTAAAAACCTCATTAACATTATTGCCCCTCTTAAAACACTGCAGAACCGTGGCTGAAAACACCCTCAATCACCCTTAACTCACTCCTTACTCGGCTGGCAAAATCCATGACTTTCTTGGTCGTGGATTTTGCTGCCGCCTCTATGCGCGTCAATCAGCGCGTATCTCCGCCTCTCCGCCTCCCTCTCAGTGAAGGAAGACTGTGAGGGGAGGGGGAGAGGCGGCGATCCACACTGATTGATGCGCATAGAGGCACAGCTGCTCTGCCTCTATGCGGAAGGAGCCCGCAATGTACCCCCGAGAGTTTGGGGTGATTGAGGGTGTTTTCACAATAATGTTAACAATAATGTTAATGAGGTTTTTAAAGTAAAAACCTCATTTTTGGCAGAGTTCAGAGTCTCTTCAAGGCTGGGGATGAAACTAATCAATGGCCATACTTCTGTGCTCAGCAAACAGGAGAGGAACGGACTCTGCAACCTTCCAGGGCTGGGGTACAGTAGGACAACAAGCAAGCGGGGTGGTGTGATTGACTAGCAGGGAGCAGAGATTTAGCAGTGGGGAAAGGATGGGAAGGTTTGGTAATAGTGTACTGCATCCTGTAGACGTGCTTTATGCAACAGTTTATCAATGAATTTATACTTTCTTAAAGAGGATCTGTAATAAAAATAACCTCCCTGGGAGATACTTACCTCAGGAGGGGAAGCCTCTGGATCTTAATGAGGTTTCCCCATCCTCTAAGCCATACAATGGACCATGTATACTCATATAGCCCAATCTGTGGAGCCCCACACGGTCCGGGCTCCACAATCTGGGAAAGGCTGAATTCCTAGGAGGAGGAGGGGGAGTTGCATACCCTACGCGCGAGGGTGGTCCTGTAATTAACCATAAGTTCTTACCTTTTCTTAGTCCCTCGACAGTATCCTCGGAAATGATTCAGAGCTATATCCTGTCGAAACCCGAACAATGTAAAACGCTGCTCACATCAATTCCTCCTCTTACAACTGACAAACAGCGCTGCACATGTTGCTCACATTTCCAGCCCTGGACTTGCTACACCAGTGCTGTCCAACTTCACGGGCATGGAGGGCCACTTTTTTTTTCAGACCCCATGGTAGAGGGCCGAAGGTTCTTGCTAAAGCCGCAACACCCCCCCCCCCCCCCCCCCCTCAGGAAAAAAAATGCAATTAAAGGACAATTAGATTGGCAGCACTTTCCACAAAATGCAATTTAAGATTTTGGTGAAGTTGCGTGGCGCACACGGCGCGCCAAAAACCATGGGGGTTCCGTTGTGAGTAGCCGCGCCGAAAAATGGGTGTGGCCATGGACCAGAATGGCCAAAAATGGGTGTGGCCACGAGTGGAGACAAATTTACATGAACTTAGCAATGTGGGACATTAGATTAGGACAGTGGTGGCGAGCCTTTTGGAGGCTGAGTGCCCAAACTGCAACCCAAAAGTCACTTATCTACCGCAAAGTGGCAACAGCAATTTAAACTACATACAAACGTTTTAACTCATACATGAACATTATGGAAAATCCAAGTTGAAAATAAACTCTGAACATAAACGATTTCATCCATCCTACTCCTGAAATTTTTTTTTAGAACCTCCCAGTTTTATTTTCCGTTTTAAAAAACTAAAAAAGGTTTAATGCTATTGTCTCATGATGATGATTCAGCTTTTCCATAGTCTCGCAGTTCGCAATCATGTGACCCCCAACAAGACAAATTCAGCAATCATGAGGCCCCCAACAAGACAAATTCAGCAATCATGAGGCCCCCAACAAGGCACATTCAGCAATCATGAGGCCCCCAACAAGACAAATTCAGCAATCATGAGGCCCCCAACAAATCATGAGGCTCCCAACAAGACAAAATCAGCAATCTTGAGGCCCCCAACAAGACAAATTCAGCAATTGTGATGCCCCCAACAAATCATGAGGCCCCCAACAAGACAAATTCAGCAATCATGAGGCCCCCAACACGACAAATCCAGCAGTCATGAGGCACATAAATAGAGAGCATTTCACATAAATGGGCAGAATGCCCCTTTAATATGGTAGACACCTCTCACCTGGCTTCTGTATTCTCCTCTACTGGCTGCTGTGCCTGGCTGGCCTGGCAATAGTGTTTTTGGCCAGATTGGTGATGATGTGTGGGCTGAAAGGCCTTGCGGTGCTGCTGTGGCCGGGCTGGCAGTGATGCTGTGGTGTGGCCGGATGAGGTAGTGATAGGTGCCCCCCCAGTTAGATAGTGACAAGTGCCCCCCCAGTTAGATAGTGACAGGTGTCCCCCCAGTTAGATAGTGACAGGTGTCCCCCCAGTTAGATAGTGACAGGTGCCCCCCCCCCAGTTAGATAGTGACAGGTGTCCCCTCAGTTAGATAGTGACAGGTGTCCCCCCCAGTTAGATAGTGACAGGTGTCCCCCCCAGTTAGATAGTCACAGGTGCCCCCAAGTTAGATAGTGACTGGTGCCCCCCAGTTAGATAGTGACAGGTGCCCCCCAACTTAGATAGTGACAGGTGCCCCCCAGTTAGAGTGACAGGTGCCCCCCAGTTAGATAGTGACAGGTGCCCCCCAGTTAGAGAGTGGCAGGTGTCCCCCCAGTTAGATAGTGACAGGTGCCCCCCCAGTTAGATAGTGACAGGTGCCCCCCAAGTTAGATAGTGACAGGTGCCCCCCAGTTAGAGAGTGACAGGTGCCCCCCAAGTTAGATAGTGACAGGTGCCCCCCAAGTTAGAGAGAGACAGGTGCCCCCCAAGTTAGATAGTAACAGGTGCCCCCCAGTTAGAGAGTGACAGGTGCCCCCCAGTTAGAGAGTGACAGGTGCCCCCCAGTTAGAGAGTGACAGGTGCCCCCAGTTAGAGAGTGACAGGTGCCCCCCAAGATAGATAGTGACAGGTGCCCCCCCCCCCAGTTAGAGAGTGACAGGTGTCCGCGTTACCTCATTGCAGTGCTGCCCGCCAATGCCTTCTCCTCTGTCCCCGCTGGGTTAGCGCTGCCTCACAGCTCAGACCTCACAGATCGCGGCGACTGAAGCAAGCAGAGTGCGCGCATAACACCCGCGCGGCAGAACGTCACATGCGGAAGTGACTGATTTCACTTCTGCATGTGATGTACTCCGTGCGGGTAATATGCGCACTCTGTTTGCCTCAGTCGCAGCAATCTGTGAGGTCTGAGCTGTGAGGCAGCGGCAGCGGGGACACAGGAGAGGCCACACAAGAGGGAGCAGGCATGGCGCCCATAGCGCACGCCATGCCTGCATCACGGGGAGAGGAGCGGGCCGCAACAGGAGGCCTGGCGGGCCGGATGTGGCCCGCGGGCCGCCAGTTGGACAGCGCTGTGCTACACTAAGTATAGTAAACCCCAGAGCAATGGCATTCTGAACTCTTCTGCAGAATGTTATTTTGCAGACTTTAACCAATTCAGCCTGCAGGTGGTTTCACGTTAAGGACTGAAGCAATTTCCCCCTGTTAGCGCTTCTCCCATTCATTCACCAATAATTTTATCACTACTTATCACAACGAAATGATCAATATTTATTTATTTGTTTATTTATTTATTTTTTGCCACCAATTAGGCTTTCTTTGGGAGGTACATTTTGCTATTAATTATTTTATTCTAAATGCATTTTAATGGGGATAATAAGAAAACAAATAGAAAAAAAAATCATTATCAATTTTTGGCCATTATAGTTTTAAAATAAAACATTCTACTGTGCATAAAACGTACACATTTTATTTGTCCATTTGTCCCAGTTATTGCAACGTTTAAAATATTTCCCTAGTACAATGTATGGTGCCAATATTTATCACTAATTACAACCCCATATAGGCAAAAAATAACAGTAATATACCGTCACAACATACATATTAAAAAAGTTCCTAAGGTAATTATTTATGTATTTTTTTGTTAAACTGTCATTTATTTTGTGGGAAAATTGATGTGCAATATTGCGCTAATTAACACAGGACCAGTGGATATATGGCAATTTGCACTATTTGAGTCGCTCCTCTAACCCGGCTGAGGGGTGTAAAGGTTACTGTAGAAAAAAAAAAAGATGGAGAAGCACTCCATAGTGCATTAACCTTCATATTCTGCGTAATATGGTGGTGTTTTATAAATACAATAAATAAATGAATTAAATAAATAATTGTAATGAACTGCCGGCGATTTCCAGTCAGTGCACACCGCGTGCGCTGAAGCAGAAGGAAATCGCCACAATCAAAGAAGCAAAGTACCCAGTATAGATTTGTAGAGGAGAATTCCAACCAGCAGATGGAGCTGTGGAGTACAGAGGAACAAGTCCTTTGTACAGCCACAGATGCCAGATTGAAATTGCACGATTAAGCAAGACTGGGCAACAAAGTAACAACTCAGAAGAAAAAACAGAGACAGACAATATGAATGTCTACCAATCTAGTCACCACCCTGCGACGGTAGACATATCACATCAGAGCAGACCAGAGTGAGAAAGCTAATCGCAAGAGAGGCGATTGCTATCAGCAACACAAGACTGAGCAAAGACAGAGCATGAACTGAGTAAGGAAGACACAGCAAATAACCACAATCTGAACGCCAAGGAAAATAACAAATGAACTAGCTAAACGCGGTCACCGCACGTTATGCGCAACAGTGACAAAACGCACCAACCCTGACTAACAAATGAACACGGAGAACAAAGACAAACAAATAACGCGAACGCTTGCTAATTGCTTGTCCAACACCAGACAACAGCAAGCGTTCGTTCCAGACAAAACAGACTGAAGGAGTAACCAATAGCAACGGCAGCTAAGGTTAAACTCCAAGATACAGACAAGCGAGATCCACCACCTCTAGAGCTAGGGCAAATGCGATCTAGGAGCAGACCGAACGATTCACTGTCAGCCACCGCAGGTGACAGTACAATCGCAAGGACAGGACGAGACAAAACAGGAATAAACAGTACAAATAATACACAACCTGACTGCACTAGAAGGAGTGCACTCCTCAATAATTAACTACACTAGAATATTCGCAACAAGATATAAAAGAGGCTGAGGCTCCAAGGTTAATCTCACCAGACAGAAACCATGTCAAGCAAGGAATTCTGGGAGGAAGTGACACTTATACTGGAAACCTTCAAAGGAAGCAGACAAGCAGCTTGCAAGATAAGTAGATGCAAATCAGTCAGCCATGCAAACTGACAGAAAGGCCTCTTTTCCCTGGACTGAACTATGCAACCTGCATAGGAAACAAAACTGTCCAGGGAATCAAGGCCAGCAGAGCGGATTCTGACAATAATATTCCTTTAAAAATGCAACATTAAAAACACTTACTAGGCAGTATAGTACAATGAGCTTCTAAGGGTAAAACCCTCATGGTGTCCTTTCGGGGCAGCCTGTTCCTCCTGTGTGGCCAACAACAATTGGTTGTCCCAGATGTCATATGGACTGCATGTGGCTCCGTCGGGTAAGAGCGTGTGCCAGTAGCCTCACTTATTACGCGTTTCGGCGCTCTGCACCTTTGTCAAGTGGGCTACTGGCTGGCATACAACACTTAAATAGGTAAAACATTAATAAACATTATTTTTTACTTTCGGTTTTATGAATCAACATGCCTCGTGATTGGAGGCATGTTGATTTATTCAAAGGGGATCGGTTGGCTCAGGGGAACACGCGTTCCCCTTCCTCAACTGATCCCCTGTAATAGCCTCTGGGACTGAGCTTGCACCCGCTGGGAACGAGCACGCAACCACTGCAAAACCAGATTGTCTCTAACTTGCTCCTAGATATATCCGTCCAAATAGGCTTAAAGAGACTCCGTAACAAAAATTGCATCCTGTTTTTTATCATCCTACAAGTTCCAAAAGCTATTCTAATGTGTTCTGGCTTACTGCAGCACGTTCTACTATCACCATCTCTGTAATAAATCAACTTATCTCTCTCTTGTCAGACTTGTCAGCCTGTGTCTGGAAGGCTGCCAAGTTCTTCAGTGTTGTGGTTCTGCTATGAACTCCCCCTTCAGGCCCCTCTATGCACACTGCCTGTGTATTATTTAGATTAGAGCAGCTTCTCTCTTCTCTCATCTTTTACAAGCTGAATAAATCGTCCTCTGAGCTGGCTGGACTTTCACATACTGAAGAATTACAGACAAGGGCAAAGCTGTTTGCAGGAAGAAACGAGCAGCCTGAAACTTCAGTGCATGAGAGATGCAGGGGGAAAGAAACACACAAATGATCTCTTGAGATTCAAAAGGAAGGCTGTATACAGCCTGCTTGTGTATGAATGTATTTTCTATGTGTGGACATACTGTACATCAATCTACTTCCTGTTTTGGTGGCCATTTTGTTTGTTTATAAACAAACTTTTTAAAACTGTTTTTAACCACTTTTAATGCGGCGAGGAGCAGCGAAATTGTGACAGAGGGGAATAGGAGATGTCCCATAACGCACTGGTATGTTTACTTTTGTGCGATTTTAACAATACAGATTCTCTTTAAGTGGTTAAAAAACATTTTTACTTTGAAGAATTAAAAATGGATTTTCTCACAAACTACAAGGTGTTTTTGAAAAAAAATGTTTCTGACTCTTCTCCTTTACATGCTCTGCAAATTTGGTGATTCTAACATGTATGGGGCCACTGACATCACTTTTAAAAACCATTATAAAAGTACTTGTGTAAAATACATATTTGGGATGAATATTTCAACATTGATCCCCCTCCGCTATGTCACTGTCCGGGTTTTTGGACACTTTGAGATTGAGGGGAATACAGAAGTGGCCATCTGTATTCACTTATAAACAATGCCAGTTGCCTGGCTGTCATGCTGAGCTTTTGGCTTTAGCAGGTTTACAAATCACACTGTAATGAATAGCGGAGATGCCGCCGCATGGGCAAGCGGCAGGGCGGCCATCTCCGCGTTCCAGCCGGAGGCTTCTGCCGCGCGGCTACATGCTGCTGGTTCGCCTGGTCCTTCTAGTGCACACAGGGTGAGAGCTACACGCGCGAGCGCGCCAGGCGACGGGTCCTTTATGCTAGCAGAAGATTAGCTGACTCCAGTTATGCTCTGGATTGGCTGAGTGACTGGGGCGGCACTGTGGAGCGCTTTTGGTATATATAGGACTTGCCTTTCAGTTGCTAGTTGTCTGCTGTTGCGAACATTTACGTGTGAGCGCTCAGACCTGAGGCAGATCCCACAGTGTGTTAGAACCAGCCGGAGCTGGGAATTCACACTGAGTCAGATTCCGTTGATAGCTTTAAAGTACTATTGCTTTATTACTGTTTATGTGTTAGACTAGTTCCCAGGTGTTGAGACCAAGGACCTCACACCTAAGACTAGGAGATTGCTACATTGTTACTGTTTATGTGTTAGACTAGTTCCCAGGTGTTGAGACCAAGGACTTTACACCAAGACCAGGAGATTGCTACATTGCTACTGTTTATCCGTTAGACTAGTTCCCAGGTGTTGAGACCAAGGACCTTACACCTAAGACTAGGATTGTTAATATTACTGTTACCTGTTATGATCTTTGGCTTTCCAGACTACTCTCCTGCTCGCTGATTCGGTACTTCCGCCCATCTGATTATCTGTTGCCAACATTGCCTGTACCTGGATACCGAATCAGTCTTCCTCCTCCTCTATCTGTCAGTGTGTTACCGACCTGGATTGTCTGACCTTTCTGGCTGTCACCTAGCCCTTGGGTAATCAGCCTTACTGTACTATCTGTGACACTTGCTCTTCAGGTGTTTACTAGCTGCAAGCTCAGGCCTGTGGTCACCTGCTCCTCAGGAGACCATCTGCCAACACAGTCAGTGGGTCTCTACCTCTCTAAGGTCCACTGGCTGCAGTACAGTCTGATTCCCTGCTCCTCAGGGAATCACTAGCTGCAGACCAATCATTGTCATATTACTTCAGTCAGTGATCCCTGCTCCTCAGGTATCCACTGGCTGCAGTACAGTCTGATTTCCTGCTCCTCAGGAAATCCTCGGCTGCAGGTCTATCAGTATCACTCATTCCATTACATATCATCCTAGCAGTCCAGCCGGTGATCCCTGCTCCTCAGGGAGTCATCTGGCAGCACAGTCAGTGGGACTCTGCCCCTCAGAGATCCACTGGCTGCAGTGCAGTCTGATTCCCTGCTCCCCAGGGAATCCTTGGCTGCAGTAGTATCTGTATCTCCCGCTTCTCGGGAGATAACCTCTCTGTTTACTGTTGCACCAAACACAATACCACATTGGGTGTCCTGTGTCTAGCTATACCAGTATTATTGGTGATTCTGCAGATCACCACATAATCAGGTATAGCATCTGCATTATTGGTGATACTGCAGATCACCAATAATCAGAAAAATCTTTGTTGCTGACACCAATTGTTACACACACACCTGCGACTAACATGCAGCCAGTCGGGTCCAACCAGAGTCAAAGCATCTGATCTGAATGTTCATTCTGGGCCTGTGAGTGAAAGAATTAGAGGCAGAGCATCAGCACTGAAGTTAGGAAGCTGGCATGGTCTATTATAAAGATGGCACCCTCCGTATTCCTCTCTAATCAGGTCCCCTTAAATGCATCTTGGCCATATTAAAGACATAGTACAACGTGGACTTAGGAGGATACAGCTAGGAACATGAGATTGGAAGAAAGACTTGGGAGTACGTTTACAAAAGGTTAATAAGTTAAGCAACTATATTCAGTGCAAAGCATCAGGAAAGGAGCAAATATTCTAGAGCAATAAGAACCCAGTCATGCTTGATATAAAAACTTTTTTTTTTTACCCCTAGGTCTGTTAAAAAGAAAAAAAAATACATGAACCATGTATGAAAGGACCACCTGTTAAAGGATACCCGAGGTGACATGTGACATGATGAGATAGACATGGGTATGTACAGTGCCTAGCACACAAATAACTATGCTGTGTTCATTTCGTTCTTTCTCTGCCTGAAAGAGTTAAATATCAGGTATGCAAGTGCTTGACTCAGTCCTGACTCAGACAGGAAGTGACTACAGTGTGACCCTCACGGATAAGAAATTCCAACTATAAAACACTTTCCTAGCAGAAAATGGCTTCTGAGAGCAGGAAAGATGTAAAAAAGGTCAATAGTTCATAGATTTTAGCTCTGGCATACTTCAATGAATGTGTCATTGAGAAAAAACAATAAAACATTTACTTAAACTTAAAAAGTAAATTTAAACATAAAATTAAACTGTGGAATATCTTCAAAAGTCATTTTTAGAAGAAGGAAGATAGATACAATTGTTTATTTCATTTGTTTATTTTCGCCTTGGGTGTCCTTTAAGAAAGGAATTCCTCACAGTAAGTGTAATTAATATGTGAAATAATATGTACAAGGGGTTTACCTTTACCTTGTGCTCAGGGAAAAGGGAATAATCCTCCCTCCCACCCAGATACTTAGAAGTAGGACCATGAGGCTAACTTTTGGGAAATCTGGACACCCCTTTTAATAAAAGGGGGGTTCCCAAACATTTGCAACTCCCCAGTTGAATTGAAAGTTGAAAATTTCCTGAAAGTAAAACTGTAGTCTCTCAAAGAAAAAACTTAGATACTTACCTAGGTAGAAGAAAGCCTCTGGGCCAAGGCCCTCGGACAGTTCATAGTCACGCTCCCCGTACTGCACCTGCACCTGCGCAGTAGTACAGAGCTGCTCTTAGACAAGCGGCTTCTGATCATTGCGCAAGTACATCCAAACTCAGACAGGTGCAGAGTGGCCATGCTTGTTTATGAAGGAGAGCGAAGCCACAATATCATATCCAACAAGCCCTTGTCAGATATGTTCAGAGAGTCCCTACGTGGCAAGGGTGGGATCAAGGAGGAAATGGGAAGCCTTTTGGCTATCTAGATCAAACAAATCACATGCTTCTCCATGAGTTCTCCTAGACATGACCATCACTACTGCAACTGCCATAGCTTCAAAATATGGCCGTTGCGTGCCTCAAGGGTATGGCATGTGACTGTTTGTTCATTGTGGGTTCTGAGGGTATTGACAGCAGAGATGTAGCGAACATCAAATTTTCAGTTCGCGAACATCGAACGCACATTTTCGTAAAAGTTTACGAACAAACTGTTCACAGCGGGCTCCATAGACTTTAATGGCAGGCCAACGGCAGGGTATGTGGAGGGGAACAGTGAAAATGAAACCAGTGAAAATTTTTTTTCAAAAAGACCTTATAGTTTTTGAGAAAATCAATTTCAAATGTATCCTTCTGACCGTGGGAAAATTAAACGCCCGCCGACTTTAGCGGTTAATAGCAAAGCCCCCTTAACCACTTGCCGACCAGGGGATTTTTCACTGATCGGTGCTGCGTGGGCTCTGCCCGCAGCACCGATCAGGAGTGCAGCAGGGCGATCAGACTACCCCCTTTTTTCCCCACTAGATGTCCTGCTGGGGGGGTCTGATCGCCGCCGGCTGCAGTTGCTTAGCTCTTCAAAGCCCCCCTCCGCAGCGTTCTCCGCCGTCTCTCCCGCTCCCTCCCTCTCCCTCCCCCTGTGAGCTGCGCAGGATGGATTTCCGTCCTGCGCATTGAAGGATAGGCTTCAGCCTATCATATGCCGGCGATCCCCGGCCAATCAGAGGCCGGGGATCGCTGATCTGCCTTACGGCGCTGCTGCGCAGCAGCGCCGTATGATGTAAACAGCGGGGATTTCTTCCCCGCCTGTTTACATTTTTCCGGCGAGCCGCGATCGGCGGCTCTCCGGCTGTTCACGGAGACACCCTCCGTGAACTGACATGGAAAGGCCACTCGATTAACCCGCAGATGACCAGTTTACGCCAATCGGCGTTAGCTGGTCGTCAAGAGGTTAAATGCCAGAAATACCAAATTTGCAGGTTATGTTAAGAAGAAAAGTGGGAGCAAGGGGAAAAAAAGCCAAAATTCGGTGTGGAGTCGGTTGCGTGGGTCGTCAGAGATCTTTAATCAAGGTAGCAAGTTAGAGGACATTGGCGTGGGACCTTTTCTGAGGATATTGGCATGGGAACATTTTCTTAAAGGCACAGGTAAGTGTTTCTGGTTAATTAAGATTAATAAAGGACTTTTTTTGTTTTTTTATTTCATTTAACCCTTTATGGAAATGGGTAGAGATGTCGCAAGCGGTTCGCCTGCGAACGGTTCCAGGCGAACTTTGGGGGTTCGCGTTCGCCTGCATCAGGCGAACTTTTGCGGAAGTTCGATTTGCCCCATAATGCTCTATTGAGCAAAACTTTGACCCTCCATATCACTGTCAGCAGACACATTATTGCCAAACACACTGCTCGAGGCCCGCCCACCCTCCCTCCTCCAAGCAAGGTCCTTATACCATTTGACTCAGTTGTCTGCCTACACTAATTAGTTATAGGACAGCTGCTACACACTCTGCTAGGGAGATTTTAATTAGCCTCTTGTGGGTCCCCTCCTCCCACCTCCCACCTCCCTCCTAATGGTTAAGGGCTCTGCCTCTGACACAGGAGACCAGAGTTCAAATCTCAGCTCTGTCTGTTCAGTAAGCCAGCACCTATTCAGTAGGAGACCTTAGGCAAGTCTTCCTAACACTGCTACTGCCTATAGAGCATGCCCTAGTGGCTGCAGCTCTGGTGCTTTGAGTCCGCCAGGAGAAAAGTGTGATGTAAATGTTATTTGTCTTGTCTACTTTTTCTCTTGTATTGAGCATAAATGGTAAATTTTAGGCCAGCTTCAGTTACTACTGTTGTGGTACAGTGGTTAGGGTGCTTGCCCACCACGCAGTGAGACCCAGGTTCAAATCCCAGCCAATGTGAGTTGACTTTTATGCTACAAATCCTTAAAGGAAACCTAAACGGAGAAGGATATGGATTTTTCCTTTTAAAATAATACCAGTTGCCTGAATCGCCTGCTGATCCTGTGTCTCTAATACTTTTAGCCACAGCCCCTGAACAAGCATGCAGATCAGGTGCTCTGACTGAAGTCAGACTGGATTAGCTGCATGCTTGTTTCAGGGTGTGATTCAGCCACTATTGCAGTCACAAAGATCAGCTGGACTGCCAGGCAACTGGTATTGTTTACAGGAAACATCCATATCACTCTCAGTTAAGGTTCCCTTTAAGCAACCTAATGTTTCTATTGCATTGAGCATACATGGTAAATTGTAGGCCAGCTTCAGTTACTACTGTTGTGGTACAGTGGTTAGGGTGCTTGCCCACCACACAGTGAGACCCATGTTTAAATCCCAGCCAATTTGAGTTGGCTTTTATGCTACAAATCCTTAAAGGGAACCTAAACGGATAAGGATATGGATTTTTCCTTTTAAAATAATACCAGTTGCCTGAATTGCCTGCTGATCCTGTGTCTATAATACTCTTAGCCACAGCCCCTGAACAAGCATTCAGATCAGGTGCTCTGACTGAAGTCAGACTGGATTAGCTGCATGCTTGTTTCAGGGTGTGATTCAACCACTATTGCAGTCACAAAGATCAGCTGGACTGCCAGGCAACTGGTATTGTTTACAGGAAACATCCATATCACTCTCAGTTAAGGTTCCCTTTAAGCAATCTAATGTTTCTATTGCATTGAGCATAAATGGTAAATTTTAGGCCAGCTTCAGTTACTACTGTAGTGGTACAGTGGTTAGGGTGACTTGCCCACCACAAAGTGAGATCTGGGTTCGATTCCCAGCCATGGTATGATGTAAACTGGTTTTTGAAATAGTATAATTCCCTGGCAGATGAGACCCTCCTCCCTCCGGTAGGAGGGAGGAGGGAATAGGTAGAAGGGTACAAGGGTAGGAGGAGGGAGGAGGGGACCCACAAGAGGCTAATTAAAATCTCCCTAGCAGAGTGTGTAGCAGCTGTCCCATAACTAATTACTGTAGGCAGACAACTGAGTCAAATGGTATAAGGACCTTGCTTGGAGGAGGGAGGGTGGATCCTCCAGCAGTGATGTGTATTTCACTCAATCAGGTGTGCCTTCAGGTATTAGAGCTCTTGAAACATGTTTTCTATCATTTTTCCAGCCAGTAGAATTTTTTTAAATTTTCAAAGTTCGCCTCCCCATTGAAGTCTATTGCGGTTCGCAAACTTTTTCGCGAACCGAACCTTTTGCAGAGGTTCGCAAACAGGGTTCGCGAACCTAAAATCGGAGGTTCGCGAAATCTCTAGAAATGGGTAAGGGGTACTCATTTCTCCTGGGAGGGGATGTGGGCATCTGGAGTTCCCTTCTTAAAGGGGTCTCCCAGATGCCACCATGAACCCCCCCAGGGAATTGTCGTCCCCACCTCCTCCTGGGGCACCGGAGGTGGGAAAGAGCCCCTTGTCCATGGATTGGACGGGGCTTCAGGGGGGAGGGGAAGGCTTGGCTGCCCCTCCCCCCAGAGCCCCCCATACCATGGACCCATGTGGGCTGGTATAGCTCAGGGTGCGAAGCCCCAGTTGGCCGGGGCTCCGCATTCTGGCTTTTCCAGTCTGCATGGGTGACGTGGGGTTAATTATGCTGGGTGGGGGGGGCACGTAATTTTTTCCCCACTCTCTGCACATAAAAAAAAGGAAAAGAGTATTTTTCCCACCATCTTTTTAACATATCCTGCAAATTTGGTGTTTCTACCATGTAAGGGGGCTTTGCTATTAACCTCTAAAGCATTTAAAAGTATACTTTTTTCCTTTGAAATTTTAAAATTGATTTTCTCAAAAAGTATAAGGTCTTTTTGAAAAAAAACAATGCCCCCTTGCCTCCACTTTTCTTCTTAACATCACCTGCAAATTTGGTGTTTCTGACATGTAAGGGGGCTTTGCTATTAACCGTTAAAGTCAGTGGGCGTTCACTTTCCATCAAAGTCTATGGTAAAAATGTGAACGCAATTATTTTTCAAAAAAAAAATTGCGTTCTGGGTAAACAGCCAATGTTTGCAGAACACTGCTGTTTCGCTAGAAGGAAAAATGGTAGTGCGACACTCCCATTCAAATATGCAGTGGAGGGGAAAAAAAAAAAGCAATAAATACTCTCACCACCTCTGGCTGGATCTTTGCTGTCAATCACATTTGGGACGTGTGCTCCGTGAAGTCAAGAAGACCAATTGTCTCTGTGACCAAGTGTCTCTGTGACACGAAACGGCCATCGCTCTCTGCCGTCTTTACCCGCCACCCACCTCCTCCACCACCATTGCCTCACAAGTTGTTTTGTCACCATGAAGACCGCTATAAGGGATCCAATGTGAATGATATATCACTGCTGAAATAAACACGAGTAACAGAGGACGGAAGGTGCACGTATTTTCTTTTCTCCAGTATATTGGTTTGCAGAACACTGCTCACTGGCGAACTGTTCGGGCCATCTCTAATTGACATAGATACATTATTCTTTGGATATGGTGTTGGATCATTTATAAAAAGTTAAGTGTAAAACGTGTTTTTATTTAAATTCATTTTTCTATTTATTTATTATTACTTTTAAATCTTTGTGAGAAGGGATACTTATTATGCAACAACTCCTATACTTCCACCTTGGAAGAATGTTGAGGGGGATGGATTTTGGGGTGTCCCCTTATTATTATATTCCATCATCAATACGTGTGTAGAATATTATGGACCATGTGTGTTCTTTTTGCTTTGGGGCAGGGCCCCATGCTAGCAAGATCCGATCCCCCTAGGCAACATCGGAGTTCAAGTTCAAGTTAAAAGTGTTGTGAAGACCCCATAAGCTTGTATACTGTCACTTGGTATTTTAAAAGTTGCACTTGGTAAAAAAAAACTATTTTTAATTAAAGCAACCAAGGGAACAACTTCTGCAATAAGAATGGGCGTAGGAAGGCAGTTAAGGCCAGGCAGGTGTTGGTGGTAAGGGAGTCTATAATCAGAAGGGTGGATAGGGCAATTTGTCAAAAAGATTGTGCATGCTGTACTGAATGTCGTCTCCTGGAAGAAGCATGTAGCTAATCTTGCCAGATTTGTTTGTCAGAAACACCTAATCTATATGCATGTTCAAGGGCTATGGTTAAACCTAAATGTATTTACAAAGATTTTTAGTGAGGGTGAATGTGCATGACTACAGTTGCACAACTGCTGATTTCATAAATTTACAGCATTTTTGTATTGTGATATGACCCAGATAATACCTGCAAGCTTTTGTCACCTAATAGCTGTAACATTTAAAGGGAACCTGAAGCGAAAGGTATATGGAGACTGACATATTTATTTTCCATTTTGACAATACCAGTTTCCTGATCTCTGTGGCTGCAGTAGTGTCTGAGTCACACACCTGAAACATAAACCTCTGATCCGCATGCTTGTTCTGAGACAATGGCTAAGGCTAGATTCATAGTGGTCAGTTGCATAATGCACGTATTATAATGAGTGTGAACTGCAATGGAAACTGGACATAGACTGTAATTCAAAACCTGCATGCAACAAGTTCGAATAGTGCAGTTACAATGCAGTACTGAGAACAGGCCCATGGAATTGTATGTGCAGTGAGTTGACATGCAGAATTATTTTCCAACGCAACTGAACACTGTGAACTAGCCTTCAATGTATTAGAAGAGGAGGATAGCCAGGCAATTTGTATAGTTTAACATTAAATAAGTACAGTGTATATATCAGCTTATATATCACCATATCGCTCTCACTTCAGTTTCCCTTTAAAAAATGTAGTTCATGTATCCTTGAATAGTTTACTTGTCAGTTGTTGTCTAGCTTTAGGAAATTAATCATGTTTGTTTATATTTGGTGTAAATGGATTATTTATCAGGAATGTGTGCATGAACTATGTTTATTGGATGTATATAAATATAAACTCTAAACACAACTTACAGATTCACAGTCTTCTTCCTGGATCTGAGGACAAGCCTTTGTTGTAACCTTTGTGATAAAGTTATTTTTCATATTTGCACATGTGTACTCTGTGCAGCTGTCTATAATCAATTCCCCAGGCTAAAATCAGAAGAAACAGTAAAGGAGATATTTGAATGAATTAAGCAAACAACAAATCATGACTTAAAATTAAACAGCATCACAAATACAGGCACTATGTAAGAAATACTATACAATAATTCCAGAACAGTTTCTAAACAATGCTGATCTCAGAAAAAAATCTTAGTCTTCACCACTTTGCTTTCCTAAAAACCTTCCTGGTCTACATGGTGCAAAGCTATACAAATTGTTACACTGTGACAATGACAGAGAACAAAAAAATGTTAAAATGGAGTATAGGCGGATCTCTAAAGATGATATATCAACAGTTAAGCAGCAAAGATTTTAGGCCCCGTTCACACTGCACGCGTTTCCAGCCGCGTTTTGGAAACGTGTGCAGGAGGCAGACACGCACGACATCAGACAGTGCATAGAGTGCACTGTCTGATGTTCACACTGCATGCGTTCCAGACCTGTGCTGTCCGGGAACGCATGCTGCACGCATTTTTTGTAAAAACGCGTGGCTGTCCCATTCACTTCTCAGTGATGGGATCAGCCACGCAACGCACACAAACGCGGATGGCGTGCGTTCGCATGTGTTGTGTTCCTCACGCATGGCCATCCACGTTTGTGATGTGAACGGGGCCTTATTCAGCACAATAGACAGTGTTTCATTGAACAGCACCCACTTCATCAGGTTAGAATGAGTTTGAATAGCGGCACATATATGCTTGAAACGCTTCAAGCCTGAAGGGCAGAGCAGTTAAAAATGGAGCAAGATGCGTCCTGTTGAAAAGGGTTTCCGATAAAATAGCAGGCGACCCCAGCGTCTTGTACTTTATGGAGTGCTCTTTTCAGCAGGAGGCCAGTGGATAGTGTTAGGCAATGGCGGGGGGATTGGAGGGGGGTGTCTTTAGTGTAACATCTGTATGTGTATGGGAAGGGTTAGTGTTAGGCATGGAGGGGAGCTTAGTGTTAGGCATTTGGGGTTCAAGGTTAGGCACCACCACGGAGGTCTTAGGGTTGGCTATAGGTAGAGGGAGGGCTCTGCGTAAGAGTAGGGTTAGGTTGGGTCATAGTAAAATATCTGTAAATATTACTAATATTTTATAATATGAATTACGTAGTAGAATATATGTAATTTTAGAGATATTCTACTGACGGCTATTTCCTGTGCCCTTTGTAATGGGTGCCTGTGACATGCTAAGAAAAACGCATACACATATAGTGCTAGCCCTAGTAAGAAATTATCTGAAGTCCCTTTATATTTCCCAGTATAGCAAGAGTTAAAAAAAAAAAAACTGAGTTGTTATCTATGCAAAAGAACTTGCCGACAGCTTGTCAAATTCAGTCCAGTTTCCAGAAAAGTAAATAGTAGCTAAAAAAGTAATATTTGTAAGGGAGAAGGGAGATAATATGGTTTTATTGCAGGAAAGTTCAAAGGACTATTACTTCTGTATCTGTTTTAACTTAACCACTTAGGGACTGCAGTCATAAAACCCCTTAAAGAGAGTCTGAAGCGGGAATAAATCTCGCTTCAGACCTCAGAGTTAGCAGGGGCATGTGTGCTCCTGCTAAACCGCCGCTATCCCGCGGCTTAACGGGGGTCCCTGATCCCCCATATCCCGCTTCCTGGTTGGGGCAGGGCTAACCGCCGCAGCCCTGCCCCACGCACGTCTGTCAGCGCGTATCTCCGCCTCTCCCCCGCCCCTCTCAGTCTTCCTTCACTGAGAGGGGCGGGAGAGAGGCGACGATGCGCCGCTGACAGACGCGACTGGAGGCAGGGCTGCAGCCGTTAGCCCTGCCTCCAGGAGCGGCCAAGTCTGCGACCAAGTGTCGCAGTGGGGGGTTTGGGGGTCAAGGGACCCCCGTTTAGCGGCGCTATTGCGGCGGTTTAGCAGGGGCACACGTGCCCCTGCTAACTATGAGCTCTGAAGCGAGATTTAATCTCGCTTCAGAGTCTCTTTAAAGGAGTTGTCAGGCAAATTTTTATAAAATAAACGCTACTTACCGGGGGCTTCCTCCAGGCCCAAGCTCCCAGGACCTCCCTCGCCGCAGCTCTGCCCGCAGCCGTTTGCCGGAGTTCCGCCCCCGGCCACCGACGATCACATCAGAGCGACCTGGAGGTCGCTCTGTGCTGCGCCTGTGTGATCGTCGCTGTCCATCACCGCCACGTGGGCCGGAGCGGACTGCGCAGGCGCAGAACTACTGTGCAAGATTTGCAGATGCTTATACCCCTGAACAGTCAATTTGAGGTATTTAGTTTCTAGACTACTCCTCATGGTTTTTGGCCCCTAAAATTCCAGGGCCATATAGGAACCCCACAAGTGACCCCATTTTAGAAAGCATACACTCCAAGGTATTCCGTTAGGTGTATGGTGAGTTTATAGAAGATGTTATTTTTTGTCACAAGTTAGTGGGAAAAAAAAACAATAAAAATCAATTTCCGCTAACTTGTGACAAAAAATAAAATCTTCTATGAACTCATCATACACCTAACGGAATACCTTGGGGAGTCTTCTTTCTAAAATGGGATCACGTGTGGGGTTCCTATACGACCCTGGCATTTTAGGGGCCCAATACCATGAGGAGTAGTCTAGAAACCAAATGCCTCAAATTGACTGTTCAGGGGTATAAGCATTTGCAAAGTTTAAAGACAGGTGGTCTATGAGGGGACAAATTTTGTAGAACCAGTCATAAGCAGGGTGGCCTCTTAGATGACAGGTTGTATTGGCACTGAAGTCCTGGAAGCGCAGGATGTTCTCAAATCGTGACCTGGACATGGCAGCAGAGAACATGGGCATGTGATGTATTGGGTGCATAGACCAATAAGACTGCAATACGTTCTTTTTGACTAGACCCATGTTAAGGAGAAGGCCCCAAAAAATGTTACGTTCGGAAACTTGGAGTGGCTTCCACGGAAAAGGGTGGGCATAGTAGCTTCTTGGATTGGCAGTTGCGTATTGTGTGGCATAACGGTTGGTCTCAGCCACAATTAAGTCGTACCAGCAGTGATCAGAAAAAAAAATTCTGTCACTGCGGTGGGGCGAGTGAGGGTTTGGCCGGGTGATCAGAAGCCCGCAGGGGGGCAGATTAGGGCCTGATCTGATCGATAGGAGTGCTAGGGGGTGACAGGTGGTGACAGGAGGTGATTGATGGGTGTCTCAGTGGGTGATTAGAGGGGAGAATAGATGCAATCAATGTACTAGGAAAGTGATTGGAAGGGGGTCTGAGGGGGATCTGAGGGTTTGGCAGAGAGATCAGGAGCCCACACGGGGCAAATTAGGGCCTGATTTGATGGGTAGGTGTGCTAGGGGGTGACAGGAGGTGATTGATGGGTGTCTCAGGGTGTGAATAGAGGGGGAATAGATGCAAGCAATGCACTGGGGAGGTGATCGGGGGTATCTGAGGGGTATCTGAGGGTGTGGGCTGGTCATTGGGTGCCCGCAAGGGGCAGATGAGGGTCTGATCTGATGGGTATGATGGGTAGCAGTGACGGGGTGATTGATGGGTGATCAGTGGGTGATTAGAGAGGAAGACAGATGTAAATAATGCACTGGGGAGGTGATCAGAGGGGGTCTGGAGGGCTATCTGAGGGTGTGGGCAGGTGATTGGGTGCCCTCAAGGGGCAGATTAGGGTCTGATCTGATGGGTAGCAGTGACAGGTGGTGACAGGGGGTGTCGGGGTGATTGATAGGTGATCAGTAGGTGATTACAGAGAATATATGCAAGCAATGCACTGGCGAGTTGATCAGAGGGGGTCTGGGGGGCTATCTGAGGGTGTGGGCAGGTGATTGGGTGCCCACAAGGGGCAGATTAGGGTCTGATCTGATGGGTAGCAGTGACAGGGAGTGACGGGGTGATTGATAGGTGATCAGTAGGTGATTACGGGGGAGAATATATGCAAGCAATGCACCGGCGAGTTGATCAGAGAGGGTCTGGGGGGCTATCTGAGGGTGTGGGCGGGTGATTGGTTGCCCGCAAGGGGCAGATTAGGGTCTGATCTGATGGGTAGCAGTGACAGGGGGTGACGGGGTGATTGATAGGTGATCAGTAGGTGATTACAGGGGAGAATATATGCAAGCAGTGCACTGGCGAGTTGATCAGAGGGGGTCTGGGGGGCTATTTGATGGTGTGGCGGGTGATTGGGTGCCCGCAAGGGGCAGATTAGGGTCTGATCTGATGGGTAACAGTGACAGGAGGTGACGGGGTGTTTGATGGGTGATTGATGGGTGATCACTGTGTGATTAGAGGGGAGAGCAGATGTAAACAATGCACTTTCGGAGGTGATCTGAGGGTGAGTCTGCAGGCAATCTGAGGGTGTGGGCGGGTGATCAGATGCCCACAAGAGGCAGGTTAGGGTCTGAGCTGATGGGTGGCAGTGACAGGGGGTGATTGATTTGTGATTGACAGGTGATTGACATGTGATTACAGGGGAGAATAGATGTGTACAGTACACAGGGGGAGGGGGGGTCTGGAGAGGATCTGAGGGAGTGGTGGGTGATCAGGAGCCCCCAGGGGGCAGTTTAGGACCTAATCTAAAAAGTAGCGTTGACAGATAGTGACAGGGAGTGATTGATGGGTGATTAGGGGGGTGATTGGGTGCAAACAGGGGTCTGGGGTGGGCAGGGGGGGGTCTAAGGGGTGCTGTGGGCGATTGGGGGGCAGATCAGTGTGCTTGGGTGCAGACAGGGAGGGCTGCAGCCTGCCCTGGTGGTCCTTCGATCACTGGGACCACCAGGGCAGGAGGCAGCCTGTATAATACGCTTTGTATACATTACAAAGCGATTATGCGCTTGCATTGCGGCGATCCAGGGGTTAAAAACCCGCCGGCGCTTCCGATCGGCTGGCGGGTTAACGTCGCGGGTGGGCGGAGCCTATTGCCGGCGGATGCATGCGCATCACAGCACGCGATCCCCCGGCCAGCTGGAGACCCAGGACCCGACGCCAATTGGCGTTACGTGGTCCTGGGCATGCCACTTTGCCGCCACACTTTAGCATTGTGCGGTCGGCAAGTGGTTAAAGAGGAGCTTTAGCAAAAAGGGGAAAAATAAATCAATACACTGCAAGTGAGAGGTTGAAAAATAGAAGAGAGATCAAGAAATGATTGATAATCACCATGTAACTTGTTCATATTGTTTGATTCACAATCAGCCTGCAAGTAATCATCTTTACTACTGGCAGACATGAAAAAAACAGACATTATCAACTGATATTATCTATAACCACACCCCCTAACAATGCAATAGGCTAAAAGTTTTTCTTTATTATTTTTTTACAGATATACATATGTACAGGGGGAAATACTGGTTGCTATGCAGTTGGAAACAGATGTTATTTCCCACAAGGCAACAATGTTCCCACAGTGTGATGTTAGGGCTTAGGTCCTCACATCACATTGAAGGAGAGGTTTCACCATAATATCAGCCATACAGACGTCCTTGATGATCTATTCCAGAAAAGGATAACGATTTCTCATGGGAAAAGGGTTATCAGCTACTGAATGGGATGAAGTTCAATCCTTGATTTCCTCTTTACTACCGTGCGCTTTACATACCGTATACAACGCACGGCTGTCAGTTCTCAGCTGCAGCGCCTTTTATATAAGGCGCTTGGAAGCTGCAGCCACCCACCTCCCCACCGATCGTATCCCACAGGACCCGGCAGTACACTGTAGCCGGGTCTCCTGGGTAGTAGAAGAGCAGCCAATTGCCGCTCTGCACGCCCTTGTTCCTGTCACCTGATCACCGTGATAATGTGATCACTGCTGTCATAACAATGGTAGAAAGCTGCACGGACATCTGTCCGTGTGCCTCTCCCGCGGCAGTATTCTACGGGACCCGGCTCTGTACTGTAGCCTGATCTTGTAGCTAGCAGCAGAACGGTCAATCACCTGCTCGGGGGGGATTCACATGATCACAGTAATTATGTGATCACTGTGATCATACTTGAGCTGCAGCCGGCTGAAAACAATCTATTTTCTATAGAAAAAAAAGTTAAAAATAAAAATATAATTAGAAAAAAAAAGAAAGTGGACCTGAACTCTTGCAAAGGACAGACGGAAAACAGAGAAATGCACCCTGTATGTAGAGAGTTTAGCCTGTTAATTCCCCCTCATTTGTGTCTAATCACAAGCTGTAATTTGATCTCGCCCCTGTGTCATCTGACTGCCACGGCAGAGGTGAGAGATAAGCTCATTTGAAAGCTCAGGCTGTTAACAATATGTCTTCCAAGAAAGCAGGAAGTATAAACACAGCAGATTTATTGCAGGATTTGTATCAGCTGTAACAAAGAAATGCGGGTACTCCCTGCCTGACAAGTCCTGCAACGTCCCCTTAACGAAGGTCGTCAGTGATGCCTCTTCCTGCCGGCAGGTGTGCACGACGTCATGCGACGCTACATGTCAGGAGCGAACGAGACTTAAAACGATCACTGTACTTTGCGCGGGAGTCATCAAAGATCTTGGCGTTCAGAACTGCCATGACGGTTGTTATTGCGGCGCAACTCTAAGTTAATGTGGTACTGCGCCTGTACCCACATCGCAATATCGCGGAATTGTCCGCTCGGCGCTGAAAAAATCATCGGTCGTTGGGAAAATGGTGACATGGGTACATAAGCTTTAAGGTTATTATGCTGTCGCTTATCTTTTAGAGCAGAGAGGAAGTTCTGAGTTCAGGTCCGCTTAAAACAAAATTGAAATAAAATAAGTTAAGCCATACATCAGGCAACTTGGCATCAGATTGACCATACAATTTGATTATTATAATCGAATCAGAAGAAAGTTGGTTCCGCCAAGTGTATACCCGATCAATGATGCGACCACTTCCTTTTGAAATTGGTCACATAAATCGGTCGGACATGCTGCAAGATGTCGGGCCTTCGCTGTCTGTCGGGTGCACGGTGGTAACAGCAAGCGATATCGGGACGAGCGACGAAACACCCGACCATGGGAGGGCAGCGTTGGGATAGCGAGGCATCGGATGTGGCATCACAAGGCCAATTCTGGATATATTTCAGCATGAAATTTATTGGGAATCGGCCTGTGGTGTATGTGTAGGCAACATATTTCTCTCTGATCAGATAATTGCGCAGGTGCTGCCAGGCGCAGCGCGTCCTTGATCGGGCGTCTGTGGCTAGGAGCGCTCTGTGCATGCGCATTAGGTAGTTGTAACATAGTGCGCACACACAGAATTGCTCCCGGCTGTGGAATCATTGACGAGCGTCGCCAGGCAGCGCCTGCGGAATCCACACTGACCCTCCGACAAGGAAGTGTGTTTGTGGGGTTGGTATACAGTTACCCGGGGGGGGGGGGGGAGGAGACTGGGGTGGGGAGGGAAGCGGTGGGCATGAATACACATGCTTGCTCCTCCTGTTTTTAAATCTATATTTGCGCAGAGTTATCCTTTTAATTTAAACCCCTTGCCAAATACATTTGGGGATCTAGTTTTGTAGCTGGGGTTATTTTGGGGATATCGAGGGGTCTCGGTACCTTTGCACCACTATAAAAGAAGTACAGTGCAAAAATTCTGCTTCGGATTTTCAGTCCATGGAAATGCACTTAGTCGATTGTGGGCCCCCCAGTTCTCCAACAATTTCGACTGAGGAATTGGTATTTGGTATTCCCATTCACAGGAGACGTTGAGGAATATGTTTTAGGGTGTATTTTGTGACATTCAAACAGTATAAGTACATTATGTGCTTTCAAATTAGCATGTTTGCTCCCCAAAAATGAATGTTTACATGCTACTCCATTTTTCCCAATCAATATGGAGAAAAAACTAGAAGGTCAAATCTCTAATTATACCCCTTGTTGAATATGTTGGGGGGGTGGGGGGTCTAGTTTTCTCGATGGGGTTATTTTGGGGGTATTCAGGGGTCTTGGTCATTTTGCACAAAGTTCTGGCAACTGAATGGAGGAAAGGGCAGTCTTCAAAAAGGCTATGCATAACTCTGAACAAGATGAAGCTGATAGTGTGTGATTGTTTTGAAAAAGCTATTGGTTGGCCACCAACTGGTAGACAGTGGAAGTCCAGGTCAGTCAAAATCAATGCTGCCACCAGCAGGTAGAAAATGGCAGTGCACGTTTCCTGAAACACCCCTCATCAGACCAGAGCATGAAGGGATAGAAAAAAAAACTTATGCCCATTGTGGTACCAACTTTTTGTCAGTAAAAAGATGATTAAAGGTAAAGAAATTATATAGTTGGCTTTGAGTCTTCTTGATTGAAATTAATATTACACATACATTTCAGTTCCTCAAGGTACAACTAGTGATTCTACTGCTATAGTATTTTGATCAAGTGATGACTGCAAGTGACCACAGATCGGTCACGGTTTTGTAGATGATCTGAAAAAGCACCAAATGGCAACCCTCTTTGGTTCCATTCAGTGAACAGATCTGAAACAATGATCCTAACATACACAGCAGCAAATAACTTGAAATAAAGTCCCATAAAACTGCTAACTCTGAAAACCCATACACTTTTTAAGGTATATAGCTGTTCTTATAATACTGTATGTGGTTACAGTTTCAGGAATGATAACGTGGGGCAGCCTACAGCCCCGATCTGCAGACTGACTAGACTGGCAGTAAACTAGCCCTATAAAAGGTTATATAAGAACCCAATTTAAGTGTATGAAAAAGATAAAAGTCTGGGCCTTCCATTCGGTTGGTGGGGGTGGGACAGCTGGTGGGAAGGGGATATTGAGTTAAGGTAGGACTAGGGTACAATGTGAAGCCCTGAATTTTACATGTATGTAGAACCCAAGAGGACTTCTAAGGATTCTGATTGGAGCCCCATAAAAGACATGACACTGCTGAGCTTCATATAGTATTTTCAAGATTTGCTATAGCTTTACAGACATAATGAAGTAAATTCACAAAATTTCTCATAAATGACTTATTTTTCCCCTAATAAAAACAACCTTTTGGCACATTTACAGGCAAAATAATCACTCAAAGTAAGTTGTTCCTGACTAACAATTTCAATATCACTTTTCTTACCTCATATATATACAGTATATATTATTTTTTTGCTCTTTAAGAGTTTTAAAATGTAACATAGATTAGAATCTAATCTATCATCTAATCTAATCATTAGATGAACATTTTTAACATGAAAACATTTTAATAAGTGCTTTGTATAAAATGTAAGTGGAATAAAGTTTTTGTGTTGTTGTTGTGTAATTTATATACACCAAGTACCTGTACAGTGAAAAGTGTTCCATTAGGGGCAACCGCAATACAAGATACTCGAACACATGATCCGCAGCAGCCACTTGTAGGTTGTTCATAGACATAACCCTATAAAAGAATTAAGGAAAAATTAACAATGATATATAATTTAAATGCATACAATTCTTGAAAACCATATTTCAGCAATTGGATGAATTGAGAGTATGGCATAATGGTGTGGATATGTTTGTAGGTATATACATTGTAGAGTTATAAGCCTGGAACTAGGTGCTTAATTGGTTTAGGCAATCAGAAAGCCTCCACATCTGGGGTACCCAATTGAGAGGATAGATGCATTTACACAGAAAAAAAACAGGATGACAAGGGAGACCTTTTCTGTGTAATATTACTGGCAATGTACAAACATAAAGGCCTAGTGCACACCGGAGCGTTTCCGCTGCGGTTTGCGATCTGCTTGCGGGTGCGGATCTGCTAGGGTAATGCATTTCAATGGGGTGGTGCACACCAGAGCGGGTGGCGTTTTGCAGAAACGCATACTCCCGGGCTGCAGCAGATTTTGGATTGCGGATGCGTTTCTGCCTCAATGTTAAGTATAGGAAAAACGCAAACCGCTCTGAAAAACGGCACTTCAGAGCGGTTTGCCAGGCGTTTTTTGTTACAGTAGCTGTTCAGTAACAGCTTTACTGTAACAATACATGAAATCTACTACACCAAAAACGCTACACAAAACCGCAAAACGCTAGCTGAAACGCTGCAGAAAAATAAGAAAAAGCGTTTCAAAATCTGCTAGCATTTTGCGGATCTGCTAGCGGTTTTTGGTGTGCACCAGGCCAAAGAGCTAAAATAAACTAAAACTCACCATGGAAAAAAACCCAATACCATTCAAAACAAGAGATATCCATATAGCATAGGTCAAAATTTTACAAATTCCATACAATGTGTAATAAAGTAATCTTAATGGAGCAGGGACATATCCCAATTAAAATCAATTAAAAACACCAAAACCAGTGCACGGCAGTAGTTGTAGGATTAAAGGTGATATAAGAGTATTGCTGATAAGGTCAATACAACCACGGTAAGCATAAAAATACAAACACAACTATCGTACTAATTACAAAAGAGATATGAAAATAAGAAATAATAAGTAAGTTAGTGAGACTGAACCAAATATGAAGCACTGCCTCTCTACCTTGGCATTTCTGAATTGAATGTTTTGGGGGTATGTCACTGTTCAATAAGGATTTCTTTATTACACATTACATAGAGTTTGTAGAATTTTGATTTATGCTATATGGATATCTCTTCTCTTGAATGGTAATATTACTGAGATGGAATGTTACTGAATTTTAAATGGGGTAAAGGGAAGCATAGAATATTGAAATAAGTTGTGCCACATTGGCTTTCTCCCAGGAGATACTTTTTCATCTTATGTACAATAACTTTTCAACACCTAGCAATTGAAAGAAATACTAAAAAAGTAGGTAAAAAGTATCAAAGTTATTCTTAAGTATTTTCTTGCTTTCCATGGGCTTACAACTTATTTTTTTGATAAGGAGTAAAAACATCTCCTGGGAGAAAACTGAGGAGAAAAAGTGAATTGATAACCAAGGGTATAATGGGCTCAATTCTGGTAGCTATGCAAGGTGATGTAAACAGCAGTAGGGAAAATACCTCATTCGTTGTTTTTTGTTTCTTTGTTAAATTCTGATACAGTTTCCCGCCAACTGCCTATGTGCGCTAAACTACCGACATGCAGGGGGAAACAATGCGGCACTAAGTAGCAAACAGTGAGGTATTTTCCAGACT
Organism: Hyperolius riggenbachi; assembly: GCF_040937935.1. Taxonomy (NCBI): domain Eukaryota; kingdom Metazoa; phylum Chordata; class Amphibia; order Anura; family Hyperoliidae; genus Hyperolius; species Hyperolius riggenbachi. The sequence goes on from NC_090656.1 coordinate 121,425,126, forward strand.
GTTATGTGCAGAGCCCACCCGATCCTTCCCCCACACCCGAACATTCCCTCCCGACGCCCAGCCAGTGTTCCAATTTCGCCCCCGCACACTCCCTTCCGATGGCCAGCCACTATTTAACTAAAATAACTGAAAGTGCTCCGATACCTAAAGCTGCCGCTGCCACTCAAACCCCCCCTCCTCTCCCCCGCTCGATTCCCTTATGTGCTGTGGAATGGGCATCCACAAGACTACTCACCGTCATGGCTTTCCAGCATTGATCGCGCACCCTCCTACTCCACTGTTCAGCTCCGGGCTACTGTTTACCATACCGGGGACGCGGCTTGATGACGTCATTAAGCCGCGTCCCCCGGTATTGTGAACAGCAGCCTGGAGCTGATCAGCAGAGGAGGAGATGAGGTTCCGCGATCATCGCAGGAGAGAGAGAGGGCCACGGTGAGTAATACGAGTCCTGATCAGTTGTACAGAGGTGCCGGGGCTTTCGGAGGGGGCAACGGGTGGAAGTGGGAGGTAGCGGGAAGGTTGGGGAAAGGAGGGAGGAGCACTCATATCTCTCAGCAGGGGATAGAGAGGGGGCAACCGGAGGTAGCTGGACGGGGGGGGGGGGATGAGATTGGCAGCAGATTTCCCCACAAATTTCCCCCCAGCCACTCATAGTGCTGCAAACCCCCTCCCGACCCCCAGCCTCTCATGGTGCTGCGATCCTCCTCCCGACCCCCAGCCTCTCATGGTGCTGCGATCCTCCTCCCGACCCCCAGCCTCTCATGGTGCTGCGATCCCCCTCCCGACCCCCAGCCTCTCATAGTGCTGCGACCCCCCTCCCGATCCCCAGCCTCTCATAGTGCTGCGACCCTCCTCCCGGCCCCCAGCCTCTCATGGTGCTGCGATCCCCCTCCCGGCCCCCAGCCTCTCATGGTGCTGTGATCCCCCTCCCGACCCCAAGCCTCTCATGGTGCTGCGACTCCCCTCCCAATCCCCAGCCTCTCATGGTGCTGCGAACCCCCTCCCGACCACCAGCCTCTCATAGTGCTGCGACCCCCCTCCCGACCCCCAGCCTCTAAAAGTGCTGTGGCCCCCCTCCCGATCCCCAGCCTCTCATAGTGTTGCGACCCCCAGCCTCTAAAAGTGCTGTGGCCCCCAGCCTTGATGTTGTTATAAGTAAAAGTGCTCAAACCCTCTTCATTTCTACCCCCCCCCCCTCCCGCCACCACACCCCGCACAATCACACCGGATCCTCGGTGTCGGTATCGGTGCTACTACTCATCTTTATGGCTCTCTCCTGTTATGAACGCGCACCCTCCTCCGTACATCTTTGCCCAGAAAATACATGCAATCATGTCGGCAGATTTGCCCAGAAAATACATGCAATCATGTCGGCTGATTTGCCCAGAAAATACATGCAATCATGTCGGCAGATTTGCCCATAAAATACATGCAATCATGTCGGCAGATTTGCCCAGAAAATACATGCAATCATGTTAGCAGATTTGCCCAGAAAATATATGCAATGATGTGGAAGATTTGACCAGAAAATACATGCAATCATGTGGCCAACCTGGCCAGAAAACACTTCAATCATGTAGCAGACCTGGCCAGAACAGTCAATACACCTGCTAATATAAATTAAATAAAAATTTACTCACCTGAAGCCGCAGCAGACCTCCTGTCCCGGCCTCTGTCCGGCGCGCAGCTCCCACGATCCTCTGCAGCCAGCCAGCAACTGAAACTCCTGTGCTGAGAGCAGGCCTACGGGAAAATGGCGCCCAAAGCCCTGCATTGCAGACTCAGTCTCCAGAGCAGGGCTTCGGACGCCATTTTACTGCCCTGCTCTGCCGCTTTTGGAGCTGCGGGCTGCTGCCGTCAGTGAACTGACACAGCGTCTATTAGACGCCGAAAATCAGTTCACGCTGGGGGTGCTTGGACAATATTAGGGGGTGCTTCAGCACCTAAACCACCCCCCTGGCACCGCCACTGCCCCAGTATAGCTAGTATAGTTGCCCCCAGTGTAGCATAGGTGCCCCCAGTGTAGCATAGGTGCCCCCAGTGTAGCATAGTTGCCCCAGTGCAGCATAGGTGCCCCTAGTGTAGCATAGGTGCCCCCAGTGCAGCATAGGTGCCCCCAGTGCAGCATAGGTGCCCCCAGTGCAGCATAGGTGCCCCCAGTGTAGCATAGGTGCCCCCAGTGTAGCATAGGTGCCCCCGGTATGGGGGGAAGCTTATAAGGTGGGGTGGCGGGGAGGGGGGCCAGGCCACCCACCTACCTCACCTGGGTCCCCTCCTTCCGGCGCTTTCCCCCCTCCTAATTAGCAGCAGCCAGCAGCTTAGCGAAGCGGGCGGGGAGGACTTACTCACCTGCTCCTGGTGATGGCGCACAGCGTCATCCTCACGTGACGCTGGTCTCCGACTTCTCTCTCTGTCGCTAACTGTGCTTCCGCAAATCAGGAAGCACAGTGGGCGGTGGAGAAGGTGGAGACCAGCGTCACGTGACGATGACGCTATGCGCCATCGCCTGGAATGCAGTAAGTAGGTGAGTAAGTCTTCTCTGCCCGCTCCTGCCCGCTCATTAGTGATGGGAATTCCGGCTCTTCTCAGAGCATTGGCTCTTCTGAATCGGCTCCCATTAAAGAGCCGGCTCTTACGGCTCTGAATCGGCTCTTCAATAAATATCACTGGATACCACTCAGAATCGGAGTAAAAGCCCCGCCCCCGTCTCCATGACAACTCCAAACTGCTTCTCTGAATGGGGCAATCCCTCCTGCTACTGCTCTGCTCCGCCCCATACACTCCTACAAGCTGGAAGAGGAGGACTACATCTCCCAGCATGCCTCAGCGCCCTTTATTTAAGAGCAAAGCAGAGCTCTGTGGGGCGGCTGAGGCATCGGCTCTTTTAAAACTGAGAGCCGGCTCTTGCCGTTCGCAGCACGTTCGCGAACGACCCATCACTACCGCTCATCTAGCTGCTGCTAATTAGGAGGGGGAAGCGCCAGAAGGAGGGGACCCAGGTGAGGGATGTGGGGAGTACGGCCCCCCTCCCCGCCGCTTTCCCCGCCACCCCTCCTTTCCGTGTTGCTTCCCCCTCCTGTCTTGCACAGGCCTCTGTGGGAGGCCTTGGTGACACCCCCTGGGGCGCCCGACACCCGGTGCGGGGCGCCCCATGCCGCCCTATGGTAGGAACGCCACTGGTAGGCTCCACCCACTTTTCTGAATATTACCTACTTACTGCACCAAGTGCAGTATAAACGCGGCTGGGGAAAACTTCACTTGAAGTCCCAGGGCCGTGAATATGCATCAGCAGCAGTGGGCGGCCGCCTATCGTTCCCCCCGAGTGCTCCTGCGCTTGCTACCGTCGCCACCCGTTAGCAGGGAGATGCATGAATGGGAACGCGAGTTAATGAACGCCGGCAACTTATTATTAAATTAATTATGGGCTATTAACTACATAAAATGTTGTTACTTCCATTTTTGTCATTTGGCACAATTGCCCAGAGGTGTTCTCAGCCCCCACCATCTTCATAGTTACAACAACAACAACAAAAAAGAAAGAAAATGTTCATCAGCCCATCAGTGGTGAAAAATAATTTAATATAGACTGCTACAGATTTTATCAATAGTCACAATATACAAGGTGGCGCAGCAAAAAACAGTCTGTCAGCCTGCCATGAGCGCTAGTTTACAGGAAGGTGCTGACCATCCTTGTCCCTGTGTGCCTTTTACTCTCCCTGTGCTCTGTGTGTGCTCCCTATGTTTACTGAAGCCTGTGCCCAAGTGCATTTGTTGCCATATGGGACATGCAGCAGCCAGTTCAGGTAGACATAGGGTTTAATAAACTCAGAAAGTATACACAGAGCGAGTAAGAGGCACACAAGCATCTTCTTGTAAACTAGTGCAGATGGGCCAGTGTTTGCTGATGAAACAAGATGTAGCATTTCACTAATCACTAGTCTGGGGAGAGCTTAGGAAAGGACAAAGTTCAAGGCAACTTACAGCAACAGATGGAAACATGCACATTATATTCAAATGCATCCACTTCTTGTTTAGTGTTAATGAAAAGGAAATATAAGTGGGCTTGATTATGCGTCTAGCTATATGGAGTACTTACCAGGGAACACTGATCGATGCAACTTATAGCTACACAATTATGTCTATTAAAACCAGTGTCTGGGTCCTTGACATCTGCGCATGTGCAGTTCAGGCATAGTGACTCAATTGTTGGGATAACTTGACCAACCTGTTGAGGACAAGAAATAATAAGGAACTGTTTTCATTTTTGCCAGTTTTATTAAAAAAGATGTTTAAAATGCTTAGAAATGGAATATTGTGAATCATTTGTTATAACTCAGTATTCCAATCATAAATATTATAGTGGATGTAGGACTAAAATGGAATGTGTGCACAAGCACTTAAATGGTACTGCTGCAATCAGCAATACCTATACAGGAGGAGCTCTGGCACTGGAGGAGCAACTGCTGCTGCCAAAGACCATTATGTCAAAGGATATTGCAAAATATATAAGTAGAACATGATGAGCCTCCTCCTCTGTCCTGCCCATTAGAATGCCAGTACACCACTTCAGCACTACTTATCCATGCACCACAAACCAGTTACTGCTTCCATTCTGGCTGCGCTGATCTAAGTCAGCAATGTATGTTCTGTTTTCAGCTCCCGATTCCATGAATCTCATCTAAGCATAGCAGACAGTCACATACAGTACATGCATTTTTAAGCATGCAGCATCAATTAGGCTGTTCTGGTGCTGAATCACTGAAACGGGTCTGCAAAGGGGCCTCAGGCAAATGGTATATAAATAACTGTGAGCTGAGTTGTGATGCAGTCAGTGGGCATTTATAAAAAAGGAACATCACTCTGCCACTTTCAAACCAACACAGCAGGCCTTTTTTCAAATTGTATAAGTCTTTAATTAAGATAGCAAAAAAAGATGCTTCTTCCAAAGATTTGCACCACAACTGCTCCAGAGTGTATAACAGGGAATGAGCCCCTGATGAGTCATTATATGCCAAAACATGTAGGAAGGAGCCTGTAGGTATGCTGGTGCTGGGGACAAGCTTGTGGTTATGGCGGCAGTGATGGGATGGAGGTGTGCTGGCTTGAGTGCGCAGTACAGCGGCACAACGCTGCTCCTGTAACTTCAACTGCCCCGCTGTAAAATAAAAGTTGGTTTTGGATTAAACATTGTGCCAGCCTCCATATTTAGGGATGACTGAGGTTCACCATAACTTACCAGGTCATTCATATTCATTGAACAAGTGTAATGAATAGCGGAGATGCCGCCGCGCGGTCTGGCGGCGGGGCGGCTGTCTCCGCGTTCAGACCGGCGGTTTCTGCACAGCAACGTGTCTGGTTTGCCTGGGCCTTCTAGTGCACACAGATGGAGAGCTGCGCACGCGCCAGAAGACAGGACCTTTATGCCAGCAGGAGAGGTATCAGCTGATCAAGACGATCAGCTGATCTTCAAGGCTAACAAAGAACAGTAGTCCCCTTTAAATACCGCACCACTCCAAAAATTGTAATTAGTTCATCAACTTTATTCAACAAACATAAAAGCACTTAAAACCAATGTGAGCAGCCATGTAATAATATTAAAATAACAGTCCATGATTAATGAATAAATAAATCTCCACAAGATAGTATCAAAAAAACAGTAATGCCCCTGAATGGATATAAAGTAAAAATATTGATGTAAAAATCTACCCTGCTAAGCAAAAAAGTGATCCAGCAACAAGGACAGTGAAAAACATGCTAAAAGTGACCATAGTGCTTGAAGAAGAAAGACCAGTACCAACCAGATAAATTGAAAGTGATACAGTGCATATAATCAGCGTAATAACGCTGTATATAAGGTGCAATTAGCCACAAAGGTGCTGCGTGCACAAAAGAAAAGGACAGCGACTAGCGCTGAGAAGGGAGCTAACGCTTACCAGAGGATCTGAGTGTGGAGATGAACTACCATGGCATACCAAACCTGCCAGGTTTGGTATGCCATGGTAGTTCATCTCCACACTCAGATCCTCTGGTAAGCGTTAGCTCCCTTCTCAGCGCTAGTCGCTGTCCTTTTCTTTTGTGCACGCAGCACCTTTGTGGCTAATTGCACCTTATATACAGCGTTATTACGCTGATTATATGCACTGTATCACTTTCAATTTATCTGGTTGGTACTGGTCTTTCTTCTTCAAGCACTATGGTCACTTTTAGCATGTTTTTCACTGTCCTTGTTGCTGGATCACTTTTTTGCTTAGCAGGGTAGATTTTTACATCAATATTTTTACTTTATATCCATTCAGGGGCATTACTGTTTTTTTGATACTATCTTGTGGAGAATTATTTATTCATTAATCATGGACTGTTATTTTAATATTATTACATGGCTGCTCACATTGGTTTTAAGTGCTTTTATGTTTGTTGAATAAAGTTGATGAATTAATTACAATTTTTGGAGTGGTGCGGTATTTAAAGGGGACTACTGTTCTTTGTTAGCCTTGTATATTTAATTTGTTCCTTTCTGCACACTCGTATAATATTTCCCTTACTCTTGGGGAATGGTTGATGGTGCTTGCCCATTTATGTTTTTAAAGGATCAGCTGATCTCAGCGGGACTCCTGATTGGCTGAGTGGCTGGGGGCTGCGCTGCGGAGCGCTGTAGTATATATAGACCTTGCTTGTCAGTTGCTGGTTGTCTGCCGTTGCGAATACTTACGTGTGAGCACTCAGACCTTAGTTAGATCCTACAGTATGTTAGAACCAGTTGGAACTGGGAATTCACACGTAGCCAGATTCTGCTCTTGATGTTTACTTTGTCATCACTGTGTTATACTTTAGATCAGTTCCAGGGTGTTGAGACCAAGGACCTCACACCCAAGCATAGGATTACCATGTTATTACGGTGTTATACTTTAGACCAGTTCCAGGGTGTTGAGACCAAGGACCTCACACCCAAGCATAGGATTACTGTGTCATTACTGTGTTATACTTTAGACCAGTTCCAGGGTGTTGAGACCAAGGACCTCACACCCAAGCATAGGATACTGTGTTATTCTTTAGACTAGTTCCTGGGTGTCGAGACCAAGGACCTCACACCTCAGACTAGGATTGTGTTTGATATCTGTTATGACCTCTGGCTCTGTTGACCTCTCTCTTGCTTTCTGATTCGGTACCTCTGCCTATCTGTCTACCAGTTGCCAACCTTGCCTGTACCCGGTTACCGAATCAGCCTTCTGTCTCTGTACCTTATCTGCTCGTGTGTTGCCGACCTGGCCTGTCTGACCCTTCTGGCTGTCACTCATCCCTCGAGTGATCAGTCTGTCTGTACTACCCGTGACACTAATCCACCAAGTGACAGTTAGCTGCAAGGACCTCCTGCTCCTCAGAGAGTCCTCCCTGCAGTTCAGCCAGTGGCCTCTACGCCATAGGAGTCCACTGGCTGCAGTACAGTCTGATTCCCAATCCATCTGGGAATCCTTGGCTGCAGTACAGTCTGATTTCCAGTCCATCAGGGAATCACTGGCTGCAAGCTTATCTCTATCTTAAAGAGATAGTCCCTGCACAGCCAGAGGCCACCTGCTCCTCAGGTGGTCACTGGCTGTAGTGGTATCTGTGTCTCTCGCTCCACGGGAGATAGCCTTACAGTTGCACCAAGCACGTACACTTCATTAGGTGTCCAGAGGTTAGTCATACTTGTATTATTGGTAATTCTGCAGATCATCCATAATCAGGTATACATCTGTATTGTTGGTGATACTGCAGATCATCAATAATCAGATACTCTCTGTGTGCTGACACCAATCGTTACAACAAGCAACTATCCCGTGAGTGTAATCATGGTGGGAGGAAAGAACGTTGATTTCTTCCTGGTAGTGGCACATCCCGGGGAGTGCTGTGTTGTTATGCGGGTTATAACTGTGTGCACTATTTGCGGTGTTTAATATTTTTATGCTTTTTAGGGTGATGCCATTGTGCTTTAGAGGTAGAGACTTTTTTGGATTGCAAGTGCAGCCTGCTTTTTGGAATGTTATAACAGGGAATGACTTTTGCAACATAAGTCAAATGAGACACCACCACCACCTCACCCTCAGCACTCACCCTCCCTTAGCAACTGATCTTCAATTAGATGAGTCTGCAGCACATTGGAGTCATTTAGGCCGCCTCCAGCCTTCAAGGACTCCCTTTGGCTGCTTTTGCTTGACAAGCTTTCACAAAATCAACACACCTCCAAATAAACACACTCAGGCCTCCATATTTCATTACTTTAGCCACTATTGCATCACTGCGGAAGTCTGAAAGTAACGCATTGTTTACTTTGTGGCAAGTTGGCGGCCGATTGGGCACTTCCGATGCAACGCAGTAAGTGTGCTAGGCTCCATTGCTTTGCATTGCCATTGCATTACCCTGCAGTGAAACAGGGTAACACGATGCACACTTGCAACAGTGTAAAAGGGGCCTAAAGAAGATATTGTCTAGACTACGTTATATGCTAGTCTAAAACGTTGAGTTTTAAAAGCATGCTAAAACGTTTATTGGGTTGGAGACTTACAGATGAGTTTTGCAAGGGAATCTAAGCAAAGGGGAGAGGCTCATGAGAAGTCTTGTATATGCAACAGTGAGGAGATGATTCTAGCTAAAAAAAGAACAAGGGTGAATATATTGGTTGAGGTGGTATCTGGAAAACGGGTATGAGATGTACAGGGGAGAATTTGGAGTGTATCGACTGGTTCTATTCTTCCTTTCTCCTCTGTATATCTCATATCTAGGTTCCAGATACCACCCCAACTGCCATCTTCACATTGTACGCAATCATCTCCTGTTCTTCACTAAAGACACCTCTCACACTTGCATATACAAGACTTTTCATGCATCTACTTATTGGTAGCCAGTGAGAGCTTGGCAGAGAGATGCAGCAGTTGAAGAACTAGAAGAGAGGTGCATAAGTCGAGTTGCCGAGTTCAGTATAAAATAGAGGAAAGCTAGTCAGTTGGTAGGCTACTACAGAGCAGGTGTTACAATAGTCAAGGCAAAATTTTATTATGCCATGCACTAGCATTTTAGGAGTGTTAAAAATGAAATTTTTCACGATAGTGACCCTTTAACCTGGGGGGAGGGGCTTGGAGAGGTGGCATGGAAACCAGCACAGCATAGCCCACACACAACCTAAAAATTTGCCATTCATCACTGTGAGTGCTGTCAGCGATTTCTGCTGGTTAGTTGAAACTGCCGGTTATTTGAGTTCCGGATAAGCAGGACTCTACTGTACTTCCCATTTACAAAAAGAGATAAAAGTTGCGGGAGGAAATTCCAGGGAAGGGGAGTTGCTTTGAGTTGTTCTTTATACGCAAATACAAAAAGGTTGTTCTAGTGGAGGGTAGGAGTAATCCATGCCTAGAGATGAGGTAGTGGGAGGGCTGGGACCTTTTGGCCTGGGGGGACAACACAAACTAGAGGCCCGTTTCACGCCATCCCCAGCCCAAAGCCATATCTTTCTTGTGTGCGCACTCACTCACTCACTCACACACACACTCACACTCTCTCTCTCTCTCTCTCTCTGATGCCTAACTCCATTTCTCCGCACAATCTGTGTCTGATGCCTAACCTTAAAGGAGTTATCAGGCTTTTTTTTTTTATGAAAATAAGTGCTACTTACCCAGGGCTCGTCCAGCCCCAAGCTCCCAGCATGTCCCTCGCCGCAGCTCTGCAGTCAGCTGTTCGCTGCCGCTGCCTCCCAGCCCCCGGCGATGACGTCAGGCCGACTGCGCCTGTGCGAGCGGCGCTGTCAATCACCGCCACATGGACCAGAGTGTACTGTGCAGACGCAAAACTACTGCGCCTGCGCAGTACACTCCGGTCCACGTGGCGGTGATTGACAGTGCTGCTCGCACAGGCGCAGTACAGGCCGACATCCAGGTCGGACTGGTGCCATCGCCGGGGACTGGGAGGCAACGGCAGCGAATGGCTGACTGCAGAGCTGCGGCGAGGGACATGCTGGGAGCATGGGGCTGGAGGAAGCCCAGAGTAAGTAGCACTTATTTCATTAAAAATGCCTGATAACTCCTTTAAACAACCCCCTCCCCCCCCCACACACACCTACCTACCTGGTGATGCCTAACCCCACTCCTGCCCACCCACCATACAAACTACTTGTCTGACACCTACCCCCCCCCCCTTCCAACTACCTGTTTGACAGTGCCTAACTGCCTGCCTCCCCCCTCCCCTGCCGCCAATCACACCACAAGAAGAAAAAACGTTCCCCCTCAGGCCAGGGTCAGAATGGGGATGATTATCACACAAAAAAAAACTCAGAGGGCACTGGCCTGGGCAGAGAATTGAATTTGACAGCAGTAGCAGGCAGGCAGCAAAGTGTGAGTAACTCAGTGACAAGAAGGGAGAATAAGTACAGAAACAAAATTTATAAAAAAACACCTTCTCCTCTAGCGACCTGGACCCGACCTCCTCTATCCTCCTGTATCCTCAGTCCTACACCTCCTCCTCCTCCACAGCAGCAAGCAGCTATAGGTGGCATCTCCGACTCCCAGCCCCCCGAGTGTCCGACTCCTCCAGCCAGGACAGCCAGCCACTCGTAGCCGCAGCTCCAGGCCCCCAGCCCCCCCAGCACAGAAAGCTGAAGAGTGAGACAGCTCACTCTGACGACACCTCAGGCACAGCAGCACAGGGTAGGACTGTGTCCGACTCCTCCAGCCATGCAAGCCAGCCACTCGTAGCCACAGCTCCAGGCCCCCAGCCCCCCCAGCACAGAAAGCTGAAGAGTGAGACAGCTCACTCCGACGACACCTCAGGCACAGCAGCACAGGGTAGGACTGTGTCCGACTCCTCCAGCCATGCAAGCCAGCCACTCGTAGCCACAGCTCCAGGCCCCCAGCCCCCCCAGCACAGAAAGCTGAAGAGTGAGACAGCTCACTCCGATGACACCGCAGGCACAGCAGCACGTTGCGGGCGGCAATGGCTCCAGGCGGGGGGCGGAGTCAAGCAGGGTCAACCCACCGGGCCGGAGAGGACCTAAGCTATTTGTGTCCTTGTGCCGCTCACATCCACCGCAGGCGCAGCCACGCACAAGGGCACACCACGGCCGGCCGCCTCAGCCCCTTCTCTGATTGGATACTTCAACTTGCCTGGAAATATCGCGCGAGGTTGCGATCCCTACTTCGAACCTGTCACCTGTGGTATGTCTGCGGCCGCTGCGTATAGCAGCGGCTGGCCCTAATTACTTAAGATTCGGGCGGCCCGGGGGGCAATTGCCCCCCGTCCCCCTGGGCCAGTCCTCCCCTGGGGTGGAGTGGTTATTAGACGTCATCAAGAAAATGTATGGATGGGACATATTGTAAAGACCTGTGTAGTTTTGCATTAGAAGATTAACCTTAAAACATTGAACAGCTGTCTATGGACAATGGATAGGAAATCTGACATAACTGTGGCAAGTTATTTTTCTTCTAGACACTCACATTTAAAATGCACATGTATAATCTGTGTGAATATGTTGATAGCTATATTCCTACCTGGTATACCATCTCATTAGCTATACATACATCCATGGGTCCTGTTAGGGAGACAATATGATGTTTATTAGTGCCGTTTATAATTCTTTTTTTCTTTACAGGTGGTATATAAGCCAACATCACAGCCCTTACATAACATACAGTGGTAGGGTTGAACGTTTGTGAATGCTTTACATTTTTCTGGGTAGTGTAATCCATTTGTGCACAATCTAATGATTGCTGATTAGAGATGGTCATGTAACCTTTTCCAACTTTATGGGCAACAACTCTTTTCCTGAAGTGCTCACACAACTCCTATGGTCAAGCTACGACACATCCAAAAAAGTGCCATATGTGTGAACAGGGCAGGGTCGGACTAGGACACTAAGGGCCCACCAGGAAACTTTCAGAAAACATTACATAGTCACACACCTCCAGATAAAATAATTAAGTAGCAAGGTGCCTTACAATGAACAAAATAAATAGCCAGGAGCATCAAAATAAAATAATTTAGTAGCCAAATGAGCCCTGTATACATAAATTAAGTAGCAATGTTCCCCAGAAAACAGAATTAAGTAGCCATGTGCCCATATATATCAGTATTAGGTAGCCAGTGCTGGCTGAGGAGGGCTGGGTGCTTTTCTAGGTGATACTGCCAGCAATGCAGGATGGCCTTAGAGTATGCAGGGCCTGAGGCAAGTGTCATATGAAGGGCCTAGAGCCTGAGTATAGTTGCCCCCAGTATAGGTAGCCAGCTATAAGTGTCCCCAGTATAGGTAGTTAGATATAGGTGCTCCCACAATAGGTAGCAAGTTATAGGTGTCCCCATTATAGGTAGTTGGCTATAGGTGCCCCAATATAGGTAGCAAGTTATAGGTGTCCCCAGTATAGGTAGCCAGGTCTATAGGTGTCCCAGATTAGGTAGCCAGGTCTATAGGTGTCCCCAGTATAGTTAGCCAGGTCTATAGGTGTCCCCAGTTTAGGTAGCCAGGTCTATAGGTGCCCCCAGTATAGGAAGCCAGGTCTATAGGTGTCCCAGATTAGGTAGCCAGGTCTATAGGTGTCCCCAGTATAGTTAGCCAGGTCTATAGGTGTCCCCAGTATAGGTAGCCAGTTCTATAGGTGTCCCCAGGGTCGGACTGGGACACTAAGGGCCCACCAGGAAAGTGTCAGCCTGGGACCCACCCCCCCCCCCTTCCCCGTGGCACGGGATCACCCCCACATTTTGAGCTCACATATGCATGTACACCAGAAATTTTGCACTATATAAATACATCATTTGTTAGGACATTAGATTATGGTAGGGAATAGATTGTGAGCACTTCTGAGGACAGTGCAGGGATACAGACACGTGATGCGCACAGCGCGCCGCAGCAAAACAAGAGTGGGTTTCACCATGCACTGGAACACGAGAGTGGCCATGATGGGTCATTGGCACTGTGTCTCCATAATTGCCGGCAGCTACCCCATGTAAGGCTCGGGGTTATCGATCTGAGGTGTGGATTTCCGGCCCGAGGCTGACTCGGGATTACTGCTAGGGAGGCTAATGATTACCACTATTCGAAGCATCAATAAGTTGATCAGACTGCACTCCAATAATTTCCATATTAATTAAAAAGACACATGATAAGACACAACAGTGACGTTTCGGAGGAATGCGTCCTCCTTTCTCAAGCTTCTATCCGTGTCTACACAAAATACTGAATCACAAACTCTTTATATATACATAAACTGGAGAATTAACCAATCATATGTCAGCGCCAAATTATGGCGACCAATCCCCTCCCGTCTCACCTGCAGACCTTGTGGGGAACTGCTTCTTAATATGCAAAAGGACATGCGCACACATAGACATCTCATCCCATGTGACGGGGCGGGGGCGAAACTCCCGAGCGCCACACGCATACCCACCCGCCGACCAATGGTAGAGAGTCAGTAGATGACATCACCCACAGGTCACGCCCATCGAAATACGGCGGACCTAATGGGGAACTGGCTCACTCGCGGCTGACGAGGCCGCCGCCCACTGGTCTGACGTGCTAACTCATGTGAGATAAGATGTCACTCGCTCACGTGATAGCTAGTATACGTATCGGCATCTCAGGCACGCCTTCCGCCCCGCCACATAGCAACGGAGCAAGCACTCACCTAGCAACCAGAAGATAAACAGAGCACAAAATAATCATGTTAAGGAACATGACAGGCCAATTCAATTTTTATAAAAACATCATGGGGACACAACAGGAGGAGACTCAAATAACGACCTCCGTCAGTACAATAAAGATGCGCGTAGTCACACCGCCACACGCACATAGAATTTACCTCACTGGTGACATATCATATTCCCTATTGAGTCCTTCGGGTTCCAAGGTGTCTAACCTACGTATCCACACTGCCTCTCTATACAGTAACTGTTTAATCCTATTGCCACCTCGTCTAGCTGGCTTCACCTGTTCCAAAACTTGGAACCTCAATTGATTGACAGAGTGTCTAGCATGAACAAAATGCTGGGGAACTGTTAGTTCTAGGGCAGGTTTTCTGATAGTACTTTTATGGGCAGATAATCTATCTTTTATCCTCTGTGTGGTCTGCCCAATATAGAGCAGACCACACGGGCATTTAAGGGCATATATCACATATCTAGAATTACAATCATAATGGCCATTAATGAATTTTTTTTACCACTATAGGGATGTGTAACATAACTACCCCTAATTACACTATTACAATGCACACACCCCAAACATGGGTATGTGCCATTGGGTCTAGTGGATCTACATATCTCTACTCTTTAGGAACCTAAATCTGCGTGCACCAATTTATCCTTAAGAATTGGTGCTCTTCTATAAGACATCAGACGTGGAGTCTGAAATTCACTAATCTGTGGAAAACTATCCTTCAAAAAATGCCAGTTTTTCCTCAGTATCTTAGCTATATCCTCACTATACACATTAAACTGACTAACAAATGGAATCCTCTTGTTGTGTCCCCTCCTACGACTAGTTCTGTCTGTCCTATCTGTCCTCTCAATATCCTGTCTGGCCCTGTCCAGTAATGGTCTTGGATAATGTCTCTGGAATTTAATCTGCATCTCGGCAAGCCTATCTCTACATAACTCCTCATTGTCAACAATACGTTTCACCCATTGAAACTGGCTACCTGGAATAGATAATTTGGTACTAGGAGGATGAAAGCTGTCATACAGCAAAGTGGAATTGGTATCAGTAGGCTTAACATAAATGTCAGTACTGAGTTTCCCATTTTGGAGTCTCACCATCACATCAAGATAGCTAACCTCATAATCATGTACATGCACCGTTAGTTTGATACATGGACACTGCAACTCCAATTGTGCCACCAGCTGCATGAGGCTCGAACGTGGCCCCGCCCACACGCAAAATATGCCATCAATGTATCTCATCCAGCAAACTGCATATTGCAAAAAATTGTATTAGTATAAACAAAAGTCTCTTCATAAGTATTCATGAACACATTTGCGTAGGTAGGGGCCACGTTCGAGCCCATCGCCATTCCCCTTATCTGCAAATAAAACTGATCCTCCACCATGAAATAGTTACAGGTCAACAACATATACAACAATTTGCATAAAAAAACCTTTGTGCCCCAGAAAAATCTGAGGCACATTCCATGATATGCTGAACCGCCTCCACACCTCCATCATGAGGGATGGAGGTGTAGAGGAACTCAACATCCATGGTGACCAACAATGACCCCCCTGGGATATTGGACAACTTTTTAATTTCCTCCAGAAACATGGTGGTGTCCCTTAGGTATGATTTTCCTCCTATAACAAATGGCCTCAGCATCTGATCGAAATATCTGGCTACTGGGGAGAAGATGGAATTGATCCCTGCCACTATAGGGCGGCCTGGGGTGTGTGTTCTATTTTGTGGATTTTTGGCCAGATGTAAAATACAGGAACCATAGGATCCTCCTGTATCAGATACTGTTTCAATATGTCGTCAATGATCTTGTCTTGATACGCTTGAAAAACAGTCTCTTTAATATGTTTGAAGAACTCTTCAGTAGGATCTTCCATCAATTTCCTGTAGGTAACAGTATCTGATAGTAATCGATTAATTTCATTCTTATAATCTTCCACATCCATGACGACCACCGCTCCCCCCTTGTCCGCCTGTTTTATAACTATAGATTTATCCTCACTAAGTTCACAAAGTGCTTGTCGTTGTGCCTGGTCAAGATTATGTCTAATCCGACAGTTGGAGCCCATTCCAGAGGTGTCAAACATCTGGTCTATCTCGTCTGTAACTTTCTTCATAAACTTGTCTATAACTTGACATGATGGGGGATTAAAGCTGCTCTTCACATGCAGATTGGTGTCTCTAAGTCTCAAACTCTCCTCACTCCTATCTCGATTTGAGAAAAAAGGCCTCTCCTGAGGCTGACTGAAAAAGTATTTCAAACGGATAGATCTAAAGAATCTATATATATCTATATCTAGATCAACTCGGTTAGGCCAGTTGGTAGGTGCAAATGACAGTCCCTTATCCAGAAGAGCTTGCTGAGACAGGGTCAACTGTTTTGAAGATATATTAACTACTATGCTTTTGACTGGGTCAATTTCTGGCTGCCTGCTCTGGGCTGTCTGGATCGCTGCCTCAGGCGCTCTTTTATGTTTCCGCTGCCTGCCACCCCGACGGTTTCTTCGCTGGACACATTGTCTGATGATGCTGTCTGTACCAAAAAATCAGTCAATTCTCCTCTATGTTCACCTTGTCAATATTCATTAGGTTTGATCCTCACAATTCTTCTCCTTTTTGACACAGGCTTTTGCCATGAATATACATAACCAGTGGTGTAGTCTACTGCATCTCTTTGAAATTTCTCTCTGTTGATGTTCTGTATTTGTTTTTTATGTTGTTCCGGACTATTACTCAAATCCACCACATATTTGGCATATTTATCTGTTGGTGTATTATCAAACAGCCTTTGTTTCAGATCACTAATCTGTTGATCAAGTTTCGGTATTTCCATCATGATGCTATCAATTGTCAATGTCATGGAATCAAAAGATTAAAAACAATGGTGCATGAGCCAGCCTGGGGCCCCGGGAACTCTCACTGCCCGGGGCCCCAGAACCACCATCTAACACCATGTGTGTGAGCGCAGCCAAAACCTTGGAGCTGCCACCTCCAAGGCCTGTCTCCTACTGCTCTAAAACTTACCAAACACACAATTGGAGAAACTCACTCCCAAACAGTTCTCTGCTGCTTTATAAAGCCTGCAGGCTGCTTATAAGCCAATGAGAAGTGCACACATAATACACCTAGCTTGCAGTGATAATCAAGCAAAAGCTGAGCAAGTCAGCCAATTAGTAGGAGAGGGCTTCAGTTGCATATAGACAATGGCTATATGACCAGCAGGGGGCACCAGCGTGCAGGATATTCCCTCTCATCTGCCCCCCTCCTAACTAAACTGCATGGGATACTACAATAATTAAAAACAATGGTGCATGAGCCAGCCTGGGGCCCCGGGAACTCTCACTGCCCGGGGCCCCAGAACCAGCATCTAACACCATGTGTGTGAGCGCAGCCAAAACCTTGGAGCTGCCACCTCCAAGGCCTGTCTCCTACTGCTCTAAAACTTACCAAACACACAATTGGAGAAACTCACTCCCAAACAGTTCTCTGCTGCTTTATAAAGCCTGCAGGCTGCTTATAAGCCAATGAGAAGTGCACACATAATACACCTAGCTTGCAGTGATAATCAAGCAAAAGCTGAGCAAGTCAGCAAATTAGTAGGAGAGGGCTTCAGTTGCATATAGACAATGGCTATATGACCAGCAGGGGGCACCAGCGTGCAGGATATTCCCTCTCATCTGCCCCCCTCCTAACTAAACTGCATGGGATACTACAATAATTAAAAACAATGGTGCATGAGCCAGCCTGGGGCCCCGGGAACTCTCACTGCCCGGGGCCCCAGAACCACCATCTAACACCATGTGTGTGAGCGCAGCCAAAACCTTGGAGCTGCCACCTCCAAGGCCTGTCTCCTACTGCTCTAAAACTTACCAAACACACAATTGGAGAAACTCACTCCCAAACAGTTCTCTGCTGCTTTATAAAGCCTGCAGGCTGCTTATAAGCCAATGAGAAGTGCACACATAATACACCTAGCTTGCAGTGATAATCAAGCAAAAGCTGAGCAAGTCAGCCAATTAGTAGGAGAGGGCTTCAGTTGCATATAGACAATGGCTATATGACCAGCAGGGGGCACCAGCGTGCAGGATATTCCCTCTCATCTGCCCCCCTCCTAACTAAACTGCATGGGATACTACAATAATTAAAAACAATGGTGCATGAGCCAGCCTGGGGCCCCGGGAACTCTCACTGCCCGGGGCCCCAGAACCAGCATCTAACACCATGTGTGTGAGCGCAGCCAAAACCTTGGAGCTGCCACCTCCAAGGCCTGTCTCCTACTGCTCTAAAACTTACCAAACACACAATTGGAGAAACTCACTCCCAAACAGTTCTCTGCTGCTTTATAAAGCCTGCAGGCTGCTTATAAGCCAATGAGAAGTGCACACATAATACACCTAGCTTGCAGTGATAATCAAGCAAAAGCTGAGCAAGTCAGCAAATTAGTAGGAGAGGGCTTCAGTTGCATATAGACAATGGCTATATGACCAGCAGGGGGCACCAGCGTGCAGGATATTCCCTCTCATCTGCCCCCCTCCTAACTAAACTGCATGGGATACTACAATAATTAAAAACAATGGTGCATGAGCCAGCCTGGGGCCCCGGGAACTCTCACTGCCCGGGGCCCCAGAACCAGCATCTAACACCATGTGTGTGAGCGCAGCCAAAACCTTGGAGCTGCCACCTCCAAGGCCTGTCTCCTACTGCTCTAAAACTTACCAAACACACAATTGGAGAAACTCACTCCCAAACAGTTCTCTGCTGCTTTATAAAGCCTGCAGGCTGCTTATAAGCCAATGAGAAGTGCACACATAATACACCTAGCTTGCAGTGATAATCAAGCAAAAGCTGAGCAAGTCAGCCAATTAGTAGGAGAGGGCTTCAGTTGCATATAGACAATGGCTTATAAGCAGCCTGCAGGCTTTATAAAGCAGCAGAGAACTGTTTGGGAGTGAGTTTCTCCAATTGTGTGTTTGGTAAGTTTTAGAGCAGTAGGAGACAGGCCTTGGAGGTGGCAGCTCCAAGGTTTTGGCTGCGCTCACACACATGGTGTTAGATGCTGGTTCTGGGGCCCCGGGCAGTGAGAGTTCCCGGGGCCCCAGGCTGGCTCATGCACCATTGTTTTTAATTATTGTAGTATCCCATGCAGTTTAGTTAGGAGGGGGGCAGATGAGAGGGAATATCCTGCACGCTGGTGCCCCCTGCTGGTCATATAGCCATTGTCTATATGCAACTGAAGCCCTCTCCTACTAATTGGCTGACTTGCTCAGCTTTTGCTTGATTATCACTGCAAGCTAGGTGTATTATGTGTGCACTTCTCATTGGCTTATAAGCAGCCTGCAGGCTTTATAAAGCAGCAGAGAACTGTTTGGGAGTGAGTTTCTCCAATTGTGTGTTTGGTAAGTTTTAGAGCAGTAGGAGACAGGCCTTGGAGGTGGCAGCTCCAAGGTTTTGGCTGCGCTCACACACATGGTGTTAGATGCTGGTTCTGGGGCCCCGGGCAGTGAGAGTTCCCGGGGCCCCAGGCTGGCTCATGCACCATTGTTTTTAATTATTGTAGTATCCCATGCAGTTTAGTTAGGAGGGGGGCAGATGAGAGGGAATATCCTGCACGCTGGTGCCCCCTGCTGGTCATATAGCCATTGTCTATATGCAACTGAAGCCCTCTCCTACTAATTGGCTGACTTGCTCAGCTTTTGCTTGATTATCACTGCAAGCTAGGTGTATTATGTGTGCACTTCTCATTGGCTTATAAGCAGCCTGCAGGCTTTATAAAGCAGCAGAGAACTGTTTGGGAGTGAGTTTCTCCAATTGTGTGTTTGGTAAGTTTTAGAGCAGTAGGAGACAGGCCTTGGAGGTGGCAGCTCCAAGGTTTTGGCTGCGCTCACACACATGGTGTTAGATGCTGGTTCTGGGGCCCCGGGCAGTGAGAGTTCCCGGGGCCCCAGGCTGGCTCATGCACCATTGTTTTTAATTATTGTAGTATCCCATGCAGTTTAGTTAGGAGGGGGGCAGATGAGAGGGAATATCCTGCACGCTGGTGCCCCCTGCTGGTCATATAGCCATTGTCTATATGCAACTGAAGCCCTCTCCTACTAATTGGCTGACTTGCTCAGCTTTTGCTTGATTATCACTGCAAGCTAGGTGTATTATGTGTGCACTTCTCATTGGCTTATAAGCAGCCTGCAGGCTTTATAAAGCAGCAGAGAACTGTTTGGGAGTGAGTTTCTCCAATTGTGTGTTTGGTAAGTTTTAGAGCAGTAGGAGACAGGCCTTGGAGGTGGCAGCTCCAAGGTTTTGGCTGCGCTCACACACATGGTGTTAGATGCTGGTTCTGGGGCCCCGGGCAGTGAGAGTTCCCGGGGCCCCAGGCTGGCTCATGCACCATTGTTTTTAATTATTGTAGTATCCCATGCAGTTTAGTTAGGAGGGGGGCAGATGAGAGGGAATATCCTGCACGCTGGTGCCCCCTGCTGGTCATATAGCCATTGTCTATATGCAACTGAAGCCCTCTCCTACTAATTGGCTGACTTGCTCAGCTTTTGCTTGATTATCACTGCAAGCTAGGTGTATTATGTGTGCACTTCTCATTGGCTTATAAGCAGCCTGCAGGCTTTATAAAGCAGCAGAGAACTGTTTGGGAGTGAGTTTCTCCAATTGTGTGTTTGGTAAGTTTTAGAGCAGTAGGAGACAGGCCTTGGAGGTGGCAGCTCCAAGGTTTTGGCTGCGCTCACACACATGGTGTTAGATGCTGGTTCTGGGGCCCCGGGCAGTGAGAGTTCCCGGGGCCCCAGGCTGGCTCATGCACCATTGTTTTTAATTATTGTAGTATCCCATGCAGTTTAGTTAGGAGGGGGGCAGATGAGAGGGAATATCCTGCACGCTGGTGCCCCCTGCTGGTCATATAGCCATTGTCTATATGCAACTAAAGCCCTCTCCTACTAATTGGCTGACTTGCTCAGCTTTTGCTTGATTATCACTGCAAGCTAGGTGTATTATGTGTGCACTTCTCATTGGCTTATAAGCAGCCTGCAGGCTTTATAAAGCAGCAGAGAACTGTTTGGGAGTGAGTTTCTCCAATTGTGTGTTTGGTATGGAATCAAAAGATGCCTTGTTCCAAATTAAGGACCATATATGGCAGAAACCGTTGTCATCCGGGAACAAAAGCGGACTAACATGAGAGCGCAGACCTCTAGGGATTCTCCTGTTTTTATGATATTCCGCTAGTGTAGATGCATGTAGCTCCAGGGATATCCTTATTTTGGAGATCTTCTCCAACTGTCTCTTCAGTGACAGGCAGTGTGGATACGTAGGTTAGACACCTTGGAACCCAAAGGACTCAATAGGGAATATGATATGTCACCAGTGAGGTAAATTCTATGTGCGTCTGGCGGTGTGACTACGCGCATCCTTATTGTACTGACGGAGGTCGTTATTTGAGTCTCCTCTTGTTGTGTCCCCATGATGTTTTTATAAAAATTGAATTGGTCTGTCATGTTCCTTAACATGATTATTTTGTGCTCTGTTTATTTTCTGGTTGCTGGGTGAGTGCTTGCTCCATTGCTATGTGGCAGGGAGGAAGGCGTGCCTGGGATGCCGATACGTATACTAGCTATCACGTGAGCGAATGACATCACAAGATTCTACTCTGCCACCACAGAATCTATACTCTGCTCTTCCATCCTAGTCTGGTACGCTGGTTCCTCCGTCAGCGACAGACAAAAACTCCAGAGGGTCATTAGATCAGCAGAGAGAATCATTGGGAAACCCCTCCCTCCACTTGATCTACTCTACAACTTGAGACTACACACTAGGGCGCTGAAGATAGCCATGGACCCCTCACACTTGGGCCACTGCTACTTCAGTCGCCTGTGTTCAGGGCGAAGATTCCGGGTCATCCCCACCAGGACTACGAGGCATAGGAACTCTTTTTTTCCCTTCAGCAGTCAATCTCCTGAACTCCACCCACGCCTCACCACCACCCCATCCTTTTTAGGTTCGCAGACGTGCTTGGGACTTATGGACCGAGCCCTCATAGCCTGCCTTTGCTTTCTGTTGTATCTTGCTAAATGCTATCTGTTGTATCTTGTTAAATGCTTTATCATGTATGTCTCTTGTTTTAGTTCCTCAAGCGTCCAGGAGCACCACCAAGGCTCAGTATAAACAGCTAGCGTGCCAAGGTCCTCACCCCAGTACCAAGGGGCCACAGTCAGCAATCGTTCGAAAAGGACCGGCACCACTCCGTAGGATTATAGCTCTTTCACAGCTTTATTATGTAAGCATGATAAGCATGTTCTCTTGTTTTAGTGCACTATTTTTCATGTCCTTGTAGATGTTGAGCTCTGTATGTGCCAAACCCAATTCCAGGCGTGATCCTGTCATGCTTGGCGAAATAAATGATTCTGATTCTGATCTTAGCTCACGTAAGTTAGCACGTCAGACCAGTGGGCGGCGGCCGCGTCAGCCGCGTCAGCCGCGAGTAAGCCAGTTCCCCATCAGGTTCGTCGTATTTGGATGGGCGTGACCTGTGGGTGATGTCATCTACTGACTCTCTACCATTGGTCTGCGGGTGGGTATGCGTGCGGCGTTCTGGAGTTTCGCCCCCACCCCGTATCATGGGATGAGATGTCCATCTGTGCGCGTGTCCTTTTGCATATTAAGAAGCAGTTCCCCACAAGGTCCGCAGGTGAGACGGGAGGGGATTGGTCGCCATAATTTGGCGCTGAAATGTGATTGGTTAATTCTCCAGTTTATGTAACTATAAAGAGTTTGTGATTCAGTATTTTGTGTAGACACTGATAGAAGCTTGAGAAAGGAGGACGCATTCCTCCGAAACGTCGCTGTTGTGTCTTATCATGTGTCTTTTTCATTAATAAAAGAGCTTATCAATAGATGGTGCTGGCTGCTACCTATTTTTTGCACTATTCAAAGCATATACAGTATAGCATAGCACATGTTGGTGCAAAAGGGGTTAAATTCTGTAGAGTAGAACTTAAGTTGGTTTGCAATAAACCTTGCATGCATGACCTTCAGCAACTCAAATGCAGAGTACAACTTCATAATAGTGTAAATGGTTTCCCTGGGTCTCTACCTAGAATTAAATGTAATTTACATTTTCTGAAAACATTGTGAAGGACTCAGACAACAGTGTAAACAAGTGTTACCTCAGCTGCCCCAGGAGATGTAAGTACTGCCGATTAGAGATGATGTGTTCACTGGAGAACAAATTGCTTCTCATCATGCAGGTGCTATAGTAACTGCTGCCCGCTGCACATTCATTTTCCAGAGCTGAGAGCAGGCAACAACATTCAACTTACGACATCTTCATGCATGATCCTGCTCTGCCTGCCGCTGTTCCGGTCTGGTCTTTTCTGCTGTCCAATCCCGCTCTCACTGTGCTTCCTGTGAGAGAGTGATTGGACAGCAGAGAATAACAGACCACAGCAGTGGCAGGCAAAGCGGCATCATGCAGGAAGACGTAGTAAGTTGTATGTTGTTGCCCGCCCGCTGCACATTGTAGCTTGGAGGGGGAGCGGTGAAGGGGGAGCCCCCAGGTGAGGGAGGGGCTTCCCCCCTCCCCGCTGCTCTGTGCCCGCTGCTGCTCCTCCTTCCTGCACTGTGCCCGCCTCCTGCATTCCTGGCGGCCCCCGGGGGCAACTAAAAGGGAGGCCTACCGGGCAGAATCCTGAGCTCCCGTCGGCCTTGTCCGTCGCTGGGTGTCCCCAGTTTAGTCAGGTCTATAGGTGTCCCCAGTTTAGTTAGCCAGGTCTATTGGAGTGCTCAGTATAGGTAGCCAGATCTATAGGGGTCCCCAGTTTAGGTAGCCAGGTCTATAAATGTCCCCAGTTTAGGTAGCCAGGTCTATAAATGTCCCCAGTTTAGGTAGCCAGGTCTATAGGTGTCCGCAGTTTATTTAGCCAGGTCTATAGGTGTCCTCAGTGTAGGCAGCCAGGTCTATAGGTATCTCCAGTATAGGCAGCCAGGTCTATAGGTGTCCCCAGATTAGTTAGCCAGGTCTATAGGTGTCCCTAGTTTAGTTAGCCAGGTCTATAGGTTTCCCCAGACTAGGCAGCCAGGTCTATAGGTGTCCCTGTAGCCTGGAAGGGGGAGCAGTGGGCACAGAGCAGCAGGGAGGGGGGCAGGCTTCGCCCCTCCCTCACCTGAGGTCAGCCCTTCCACACTCCCCCCTCCAGACCAGAATATTGTGCAGGGCAGGCAGCGGCAGCGAGCGGGAAACAACTTACTTCTTCCTTGTTCCAGGCTTCTCGGTCTGAGTGCTGCTCCTCTGGTCTGGTCTTTTCTGCAGTCCAATCACGCTCTCACAGGAAGCACAGTGAGAGCGTGATTGGACAGCAGAGAGAGAAGACCAGACCAGAGCAGTGGCACGCAGAGCGGGAACCAGGAAGTAGTAAGTTGTTCGGTTCCCCGCTGCGGTACAGTCTGGTCAGGAGGGGGAAGCGTGGAAGGGGGCCCCCAGGTGAGGGGGGGGGATGACCTTCCCTCACCACTGCTCTGTGCCTGCCGCTGCTCCTCCTTCCTGCGCTGTGCCCCCTCCTGCAGTGCTCGAGTAACCCCCGGGGACACTAAGAGGAGGCCTACAGGGCAAAATCCCGAGTTTCCGCTATCAGGGCTTTTTCTGGATCTTAATTCTTTACATAAAGCGGTGTCTTCCACCAGGGGGTGCAGAGGTAGCGACCGCATCTGGGGCCCTTGGGCCTGAGGGGCCCTCCCTCAACTACAGTATTACAGTCCTCTGCTCATTATAATCATTTCTATAGATGGTTTGAATAGTAGTAATCATTAACAAACTGCTCCCCATTCCCTTCTTGCGCCTCTTACACCATAGTTGCCATCGGTAGGTTTTGGTGCACCGTATCAATTGTTAGGTATAGAGTGCTTGCAGGGCCCCAATATAAAGCTTGCATCGGGGCCAACAGCTCCTTAGCTACGCCACTGCTTTATAGTTTGCATTAATCGCAAATGGTGACCATTCCCCGGGAACTATTTGCCGGGCGAACTATTCAGTCATCACTAATGCACATTGCTTGGCTGTTCTACTGATCCACTGCCTCTTATACTTATACTAGCCATAAACCCTTGACAAACAAGCAGATTGGACGTTCTTGACAAAAATCTGTCAAGATTAGTTGCATGCTTGTTTCAGGCATGTGATTCAGACACTACTGATGCCAGAAAGATCAGTAGGATTGCTAAGCCACTGGTACTGTTTAAAAGGCAATAAATATGGCACCCTCCATATGTCTTTCAGCTTGGGTTTCTTTTAAAGCTAAAACTGAAGGACGTCTTCTTGGTCAATTGTTGTAAGACATTGTCACCAAATGAGCTGAATCAGGGTTATGACTTTTTTTTTATTTTTATTTTTTTATTTGTATAATTTTTATAACATGCCAGTAATGTCCCTGTGTAACATTATTTCAAGTTGTAATGTCTTACCCATCTATCGTACAGCATCTCATAATATGTTAGTGCTCTATAAATAATGTATAAATAATAATAATAATTTCATTTTGAATACCTGGTTATTTTTCATGTATAATGTCCACTCAATATTCTTACAACGACTGGACTGATTTGTGACTGCGCTTACTTTAACCTCCTTGCCGGTTATCCCGAGCTCAGCTCGGGGTAACCTGCGCAGGAGGATATCTCAGGTCCCGCTGGGCCGATTTGCATAATTTTTTTTTTGTTACAAGCAGCTAGCACTTTGCTAGCTGCTTGTAACTTTCGATCGCCGCCGCTCGCCGCCGATCCGCCGCAATCCGCCGCGCCGAGTCGCTCCCCCCGCCCCAGAGCCCTGCGCTGCCTGGCCAATCAGTGCCAGGCAGCGTTGAGGGGCGGATCGGGATTCCCTATGACGTCCCGACGTCCATGACGTTGGTGACGTCATCCCGCCCCGTCGCCATGGCGACCGGGGAAGCCCTGCAGGAAATCCCGTTCTCAACGGGATTCCCTGCATATTCTGATCGCCGAAGGCGATCGGAGTGGGTGGGGGGATGCCGCCGCTTAGCGGCTATCATGTAGCGAGCCCTTGGCTCGCTACATGATTTAAAAAAAAAATTTTTAAAAAATGTGCGGCGCTGCCTCCTTGCCAGATTTTTTAGACCGGCAAGGAGGTTAAGACGCATGCATGACTCTAATTTTATATAACTATTTCCTCAATTTTTATGTTCTTGGCAACTCAGGTAACACTTCCTGTAAGCAATGTATTATAAGCAATATATTATAGTGTAGAAATTTTGCTGCCCCAAGCAAATATTGTGAGGCAGGGGCGTAGCTAGAAATGACTGGGCCCCATTGCAAAAAAAAATGACCCCCCCCCCCCCGACCTTCCAACCCCATGGACCTCGGACCTCCCACCCAAACATTTTGTGGGGAAATCTGATTTCCCCACAAAACGCAACCAGATTGTCGGCAGATTTCCCCACAAAATGCAACCAGATTGTCGGCAGATTTCCCCACAAAATGCAACCAGACTGTCGGCAGATTTCCCCACAAAATGCAACCAGATTGTCGGCAGATTTCCACACAATATGCAACCAGATTGTCGGCAGATTTCCCCACAAAATGCAACCAGATTGTCGGCAGATTTCCACACAATATGCAACCAGATTGTCGGCAGAATTCCCCACAAAATGCAACCAGATTGTTGGCAGATTTCCCCACAAATTGCAACCAGATTGTTGGCAGATTTCCCCACAAATTGCAAACAGATTGTGGGCAGATTTCCCAACAAAATGCAACCAGATTGGCGGCAGATTTCTGCACAAATTGCAACCAGATTGGCAGCAGATTTCCCCCCAAAAAATGCAACCAAATTGGCAGCAGATTTCCCAAAATAATGCAACCAAATTGGCAGCAGATTTCCCAAAATAATGCAACCAGATTGTTGGCAGATTTCCCCACAAATTGCAACCACATTGGCGGCAGATTTCCCAAAAAAATGCAACCAGATTGTTGGCAGATTTCCCCACAAATTGCAACCAGATTGCTGGCAGATTTCCCCACAAATTGCAACCAGATTGTGGGCAGATTTCCCAACAAAATGCAACCAGATTGGCGGCAGATTTCCCCACAAATTGCAACCAGATTGGCAGCAGATTTCCCCCCCAAAAAATGCAACCAAATTGGCAGCAGATTTCCCAAAATAATGCAACCAGATTGTCGGCAGATTTTCCCACAAATTGCAACCAGATTGTTGGCAGATTTCCCCACAAATTGCAACCAGATTGGCGGCAGATTTCCCAAAAAAATGCAACCAAGATTGGTGGCAGATTTACCCACAAATTGCAACCAGATTGTCGGCAGATTTTCTCACAAAATGCAACCAGATTGTCTGCAGATATCCCCATAAAATGCAATCAGATTATCGCCAGATTTCCCGACAAAATGCAATCAGATTGTCGCCAAATTTCCCAACAAAATGCAATCAGATTGTCGCCAGATTTCCCCACAAAATGCAGTATATGTAGCCAGGTCTATAGTGGGCTAACATTAATTACCTGGAGGGAGGGTGGTTGGGCAGGCTGGCACGCTATTTGCGGTGCAGGCACTGCACTGGGTAGGCAGTTAGGTAGCTGGGTGGGAGGGTGGGCAATTAGGTATCCAGGTGGGCAGGCGGGCAGTTTTGTAGCCGGATGGGAGGGTGGGCAGTTAGGTACAAGGGTGGGAGAGCGGGCAGTTTGGTAGCCGGGTGGGAGAGTGGGTGGTTAGGCAGCTGGGTGGGATGATTAGGTGGGTGGGTGGGTGATTAGGTTGGGTGATTAGGTGGGTGGGTGATAAGGCAGCTGGGTGGGTGGGTGGGTGACTAGGCAGCCATTGATTAGGCGGGTGGGTGATTAGGCAGCTGGGTGGGTGGGTGGGTGATTAGGCAGCTGGGTGGGTGGGTAATTAGGCAGGTGGGTAATTAGGCAGGTGGGTAATTAGGTGGGTGGGTGGGCAGCTGGGTGATTGGGTGGGCAGGGGATTAGGCAGGTGGGTGGGTGATTAGGCAGCTGGGTGGGTGATTAGGCAGGTGGGTGGGTGATTAGGCAGCTGGGTGGGTGGTTAGGCAGCTGGGTGGGTGGGTGGTTAGGCAGCTGGGTGGGTGGGTTATTAGGCAGCTGGGTGGGTGGGCGATTAGGCAGCTGGGTGGGCGATTAGGCAGCTGGGTGGCTCACCTGGGGTCCCCCCTCCTTTTACGAGTGGCGGGAGGTTCGGCATATTCAGCAGGCTCCGGCGGGGTAATCAGAAGCTAGAAGTTCAGCTGCCTCCTGGGCTACGGTGTCTCCTCTGTATGCCGCGCGCAATAAACTAGGAAGCAGTGGACGCCGCATACAGAGGAGACAGCGTAGCCCGGGAGGCAGCTGAACCTCTAGCTTCTGATTACTCCGCCGGAGCCTGCTGAATATGCCGCACCTCCCGCCGCTCGTAAAAGGAGGGGGCCCACCGAGGTGAGGGAGGGGGGGGGGGCCGGGGTGGCAGTATAATAAAAAAAAAAGTCCTCTTAGGCAGCTGCAGGCCCCCTGTGACGTAGGGCTGCCACAGGGCCCCATAGCAATGGCTATGGCTGCTACCCCCATTGCTACGCCTCTGTTGTGAGGACACCAGCTGAGTCACTGTCCACTTAACTTACTTGCAGTGTGGCTGGCTGGACTGGCCAGGCGGCTGCACCATTACATAGTCAAGCCTTTGTGGACGGTGACGTACAAAGATCAACGTGCCCAAGAGCAGAATGGTCTTACACATGTTCAGTCAGTCACATTCACTCACACCTCTGTGATGCGGTGCAGGCCATTACATACTCACCCTCCTGTAAGTGCCTGTGTCTCCTCCTGCTGGCCATTGGCCACCTCCTCTTCCACACCATGTCCTCCTCTTACCGTCTATCAGACTCCTACTGCTGGTGGGCATATCTTCATCTGTTGACCACCTCCTATTTCACCACACTGTTCCATATCTTTCCCTCTTGGATGTCCTGCATTCTCTGCTTCATGTGCTGCCCCATAAATGCTGCTGACCTGAATCACATGACTCTTAGGTCGTTTCCTGGTAGGGCCATTCCTGAAGAGCAGTGAATGACTGCAGTCATTCTTATTTTTGCTTTTAAAATAACTAAATAACTTAAAATGTGCTTACTATGCACTTTGGAGAGAGGTGAGGAGATGTCATGATAATGAAGAGCATGCAAGCGAGCTGCAACCACTTCCAGACCTTGGTAATTGAAATCTATGCCGTGTATTGGACCTGTTATCCTTGCCAGGGTGTAGATTTCAATTAGCATGTTGCATGCTCTCGCTGTTTGCACTGCTCATCTATCACTGCAGCCCATTTGCTCTGCCTTCGATATGACAGCAGAGTTCCGTGAGCTAGTCAGGAGCTGATTTAATTGGCTCCCAACCCTGAGTGGCTCACACTGATCACAGGGTCAGTACCCAGTGAAATCAGCTCCTGACCGTCTCTCGGAGCTCTGCCGTCATACCGGCTGCAGTGAGGGGAAAGCAGCGCAATGGTAAGAGTGACAGGTCTGTACAGTGTGATGTCATTGAGTTCTGTTTTTTAACCCAAAAATCTCTGGTCCTTAAGGGGCCAGAGACTACTGGTAAGGAAGGGGTTAATGGAGCAGAGATGGGAGCACATATGCTGGTATGCTTGCCATTTGGGAAAGGAGGTAATGTGGAGGCAGATGGAAATCCTTGACAAGTGAAGGGTGGGAGGGGCCCAGAGATCTGTACTAACCCCCCTGGTAAACAGTTAATAGTGTGGTATAAGTAGGTTGTGGACAGAAACAAGACTTAATAAGATGGAAATGTGCATTCAATTCCTGGTACCGTTCACTCTTAAATCAGACAGCAGCAGCTTCACTCTAGGAGCCTGCTGTTAGCTGTTTTGGCAGCTGAGAAAAACATAAGCTACTATAAGCTACTATATCCTATTATAGTGAATTTACATAGCGCTGGCATTTTCTATGCAAGAGCTCAGGTATCATCTGTGTACATGTACAGACTATTATTACTATGCACAGAACATTACTGCTTTGTTCCATTATGAATTTAAATCAAGTTCTTGCTATGCTTCTTTTGCTTTAATAATTGTTCATATCCCAATAAACCTTAATATACAAAGAACTTACTGCAATCAACAGTGACACAACAACCATTTTCTGAAGTTCCTAAGATAGGCTGGTATCCCATCTGACAGGTTGGTGGTGGAGGGCACCGTGAAGCGTCACATTCTGAGAGAGAAAAAAAATGAAAAACAAATATATTACCAACAAAATAGGAGTCATCAAGTCATCTTCTGTTCTAGGAGATGATGTACGGAGATTGGAGAGCAGTGGAGAATATTGGAGGCATGATCCAGAAAATCTGGACTGCATTCTTTAAAAATGTCTGCTATTCCTTTCTGAAGGGTGTCATTGGAATAGAACAGGGATTGCTGAAAGGTATCAGCAGCAAGAATGTGTAAATGAAGAACAGCCTTAAATTAAGGGGGAAAAAAAATTACTGCAGATACATTCTTAGACTGCAGTCCCACGACTCCTAATTTACGAACTGGAGAAAAAAAATATATTGCACACATTACACAAAGACAAGAGGTAAAGGGTAGATCTGACACTGTAATATACATTTAGCAATAAGTTCATGTTCGCAACAAGATCTACAAGATCCATGTGTAAGAGCCACCTTCCTAATAAATAGGCCAGCTTCAAAGCTTTGACTAGCATCTGTGAGTATGAAGGACAGGGCCTGCTGTCTTTCCAGATGTCTGGCTGTATCATCTTCTCTCACCCTTCGTGAAGCCCACAAACTCCTTATAGTGTCAGCAAACTTATCAAAGTTTCTTGTGTAGCTTCTATGACTTCAACCTCAATATTCAATTCACTTGTATATTTCCTCCAATCTGTTTTCGGGAACTTGAATCTGCGTAGAAAAGGCATCAATATTTGGCTTGACTGCTGCATGGACATTACTCTGTTTCATCTGTGCTATATGAAGATCAACAGTGTAAGGAAAGAAATGTACAGTATATGTGGATGGTTAGTTTTAAATAACTCCTGAACTGTTAATTTACTGTTTAAAAAAAACTAAAGAAAAAAACAAAAACAAAAAAAACACTTCATTACTTACCTACTATGTAATCTACTCATTGCAGTTTCAATGCGGTTATTGCTGCTATTCCGCAGGAAGTGTCCTCTTATATAAGTGTGTGTGTGTGCAGGGGCGGACTGACCATTAGGGCACTCGGGCACGGACCGAGGGCCCGTGGTCAGGGGGGGCCCGCCACCCGCCAGAGAACCATGAGCAGCCAGGAGGGGAGACAGCCAGTGAAGGAGGGCGATGGGCATAGCAGCGAAGAAGGGGGGAAGTTTCCCCCCCTTCTCTCACCTTGGGGCCCCCCTTCCTGGCTCTCCCCTCCGTAATCTGTAATGTGTTGGACAGCTGGAAGCGGCTGACAGCGGGCGGAGACGCTGTTCAGCCACCGGAGGGATCGCTGATCTGTGTGCAGCTAGTGTGGGCTTGAGAAGCCCAGACTAGCTGCACACAGATCAGCGATGCCTCCGGTGGCTGAACAGCGGTAAGTCTCCGCCTGCTGTCAGCCGCTTCCAGCTGTCCGACACATTACAGATTACGGAGGGGACAGCCAGGAAGGGGGGCCCCAAGGTGAGAGAAGGGGGGGGGACTTCCCCCCTTCTCTGCTGCTATGCCCATCGCCCTCCTTCACTGGCTGTCTCTCCTCCTGGAGACACCTACAAGCCTGGCTGCTTATACTGGGGGCACTTATAGACCTAGCTACATATACTGAGGGCACCTATAGACCTGGCTTGACTGGGGAGACCTATACACCTGGCTGCATATACTGGGGAGACCTATACACCTGGCTATACTGGGGAGACCTATACACCTGGCTACATATACTGGGGGCACTTACAGACCTGGCTATACTGGGGAGACCTATACACCTGGCTGCATATACTGGGGAGACCTATACACCTGGCTGCATATACTGGGGGCACTTATACACCTGACTACATATACTGGGGGCACTTATAGACCTAGCTACATATACTGGGGGCACCTATAAACCTGGCTATACTGGGGACACCTATACACCTGGCTGCATATACTGGGGAGACCTATACACCTGGCTATACTGGGGAGACCTATACACCTGGCTATACTGGGGAGACCTATACATCTGACTGCATATACTGGGGGCACCTATACACCTGGCTGCATATACTGGGGGCACCTATACACCTGGCTGCATATACTGGGGGCACCTATAGACCTGGCTATACTGGGGACACCTATACACCTGGCTACATATACTGGGGACACCTATAGACCTGGCTATCTATACAGGAGACACCTATAGACCTGGCTATCTTAACTGGGGACATCTATAGACCTGGCTATCTTAAATGGGGACATCTATAGACCTGGTTATCTATTCTGGGGACACCTGTAGATTAGGCTACTTATACTGGGGACACCTATAGACCTGGATACCTGCACTGGGAAAACCTATAGACCTGGATACTTCCACTGGGGATACCTTTTGAATTGGTTACCTATACTGGGGGCACCTATTTTGGGGGAACTGCTGCCAAATTAACTATTTTTGGGGAACTGCTGCTGCCAGATTAAGTGTATTTTGAGAAACAGCTGCCAGATTATGTGTATTTTTGGGGAACCGCTGCCAGATTGTGTATAACGGGGAACTGCTGCTACATGTATTTTTGGTGATCCGCTGCCAAATTATGTGTATTTGGGGGAACCGCTGCTGCCAGATAACGTCTATTTTGGGGGAACGACTGCCATATTATCTGTATTTTGGAGGAACCTCTGCCAAATTGCATGGATTTTTGGTGAAATGCTGTCAGATTACATGTATTTTGGGGGGAAACACTATGGCAGAGTTCAGACTTCCCCGGCAGAACTTTTACACCACTGCTAAGGTCATGTATATTTTGCCCCACTCATGACCACGCCCACATTCTGTTGCGTGACCGCACCCATTTTTTGGCGCGCCGCGCTACGCACAGCGCAGAGGTTTTTGTCAGTGTACAATATCTCAATATAACATATTTACTGTTGTCAATAAATGATTATATCTTAGTCTGTAAAAATATAACGTGAAAGGTGGGAAACACTGGTATGGGGGCCCCATAATCTCCTATTGCCCGGGGGCCCCATGAGTTGTCAGTCCGCCCCTGTGTGTGTGTGCGCGCGTGTTTGTTGGGGGGGGGGCGGGTAGTGTTGGGCGAACATCTAGATGTTCGGGTTCGGGCCGAACAAGCCGAACATGGCCGCGATGTTCGGGTGTTCGACCCGAACTCCGAACATAATGGAAGTCAATGGGGACCCGAACTTTTGTGGTTTGTAAAGCCTCCTTACATGCTACATACCCCAAATTTACAGGGTATGTGCACCTTGGGAGTGGGTACAAGAGGGAAAAAAAATTAGCAAAAAGAGCTTATAGTTTTTGAGAAAATCGATTTTAAAGTTTCAAAGGGAAAACTGTCTTTTAAATGCGGGAAATGTCTGTTTTCTTTGCACAGGTAACATGTTTTTTGTCGGCATGCAGTCATAAATGTTATACATATAAGAGGTTCCAGGAAAAGGGACCGGTAACGCTAACCCAGCAGCAGCACACGTGATGGAACAGGAGGAGGCGCAGGAGGAGAAGGCCACGCTTTGTGAGACACAACAACCCAGGCCTTGCATGAGGGCAAGAAGCGTGCGGATAGCATGCTTTGTACCGCCATGCAGTCATAAATGTAATAAAGATAAGTGGTTCAATAAACAGGGACCACGCGGCAACGCTAACCCAGCAGCAGCAGACGTGATGGAACAGGAGCAGGAGGAGAAGGCCACGGTTTTTGAGACACAACAACCTAGGCCTTGCATGAGGACAAAAAGCGTGCGGATATAGCAGCAATGCTTTTTGCCGCCATGCAGTCATAAATGTAATACAGATGAGAGGTTCAATAAACAGGGACCGGAAATGCTACACCATCCCAGATGTTCATTGGTCATGTTACTTGGTTGGGGTCCTGGAGTGTTGCGTAGTCATTTCCAATCCAGGATTGATTCATTTTAATTTGAGTCAGACGGTCTGCATTTTCTGTGGAGAGGCGGATACGCCGATCTGTGATGATGCCTCCCGCAGCACTGAAACAACGTTCCGACATAACGCTGGCTGCCGGGCAAGCCAGCACCTCTATTGCGTACATTGCCAGTTCGTGCCAGGTGTCTAGCTTCGATACCCAATAGTTGAAGGGTGCAGATGGATTGTTCGACACAGCTACGTCATCTGACATGTAGTCCTTGACCATCTTCTCCAGGCGATCGGTGTTGGAGGTGGATCTGCACGCTTGCTGTTCAGTGGGCTGCTGCTGCATGGGTGTCAGAAAATTTTCCCACTCCAAGGACACTGCCGATACCGTTCCCTTTTGGGCACTAGCTGCGGCTTGCGTTGTTTGCTGCCCTCCTGGTCGTCCTGGGTTTGCGGAAGTCAGTCTGTCTGCGTACAACTGGCTAGAGGAGGGGGAGGATGTCAATCTCCTCTCTAAAGTCTCCACAAGGGCCTGCTGGTATTCTTCCATTTTGACCTGTCTGACTCTTTCTTCAAGCAGTTTTGGAACATTGTGTTTGTACCGTGGATCCAGAAGGGTATAAACCCAGTAATTGGTGTTGTCCAGAATGCGCACAATGCATGGGTCACGTTCAATGCAGTCTAGCATGAATTGAGCCATGTGTGCCAGAGTCCTACCAGAATCCTCATCATCCTCTTGTGAGCGTTGTGATAGTTGTTGTGATGCATCATAGTCGTCACCTTCCTCCTGGTCTGCTTCTGCTGACCATTCGCGTTGAATTGTGGAAGTCCAACGTGCACCGCTCTGGCCCTCGTCAGTGGTGGCATGAAATTCCTGCTCCAACTCCAGCTGTTCCTCCTCCTCTTCTTCGTCATAGCTGCTGGGGCCAGCGTTCCCTGAGGCGGATGGCCTGATGTTGGTACCATCACGCTGATCGTTTTCTCCTTCAGATTCCCCCAGTTGCATCATGACAGCTGTTTCCTTGATTTTCAACATTGACCTCTTCAGTAAACACAGCAGTGGTATGGTAATGCTGACTGAAGAGTTGTCACTGCTCACAAGCAACGTGGATTGCTCAAAATTTTGGAGGACTTGGCAGAGGTCCAACATGTTGGCCCAATCGGATCCACAGAAGCTTGGCAGCTGTCCGGATGCGCCTCGGTACTGCGCCGTCATGTACTGGACCACTGCACTCTTCTGCTCACAAAAGCGTGCTAGCATGTGCAGCGTAGAATTCCAGCGCGTAGGGACATCACACAGCAAGCGATGGTGGGGGAGATTGAAGCGCTCCTGCATCTTGGCGAGTGCCCCCGAAGCAGTACTGGAATTTCTACAATGTTTGGCCACTCGACGCACCTTCAACAGAAGATCGGCCACGCCTGGGTATGTCCTCAGGAACCGCTGAACTACTAGGTTCATCACGTGCGCCAGGCAAGGGATGTGTGTCAGCTTAGCCAACCTTAAAGCGCGAATGAGATTACTCCCATTATCACACACAACCATGCCCGGTTTCAAGTCCAGCGGTGCCAGCCACAAATCCGTCTGTTCCTTTATTCCCTTCCAAATTTCCTCCCCTGTGTGCTGCTTATCCCCAAGGCAGATCAGCTTCAGCAACGCTTGCTGACGCATGCCAACAGCTGTGCTGCACTGCTTCCACGATCCTACTGCTGCTGGGTTAGCGTTTCCGGATGAGGTACAGCTTTGAGATGCGTTGGAGGAGAAGGAGTCAGAGAGGTAGGTGCTGCTGTTGTTATCCAGTGGGAGGGACGGCGGTGCAGCTGTTTGCGGCGTGGGCAACACCCGCGCCGTAGCAGGTGAGGAATCGCTGCCAGGCTCCACAAGGTTCACCCAGTGCGCGGTAAGGGAGATGTATCGACCCTGGCCGAACGCACTCGTCCAAGTGTCAGTGGTGAGGTGAACCTTGCAGGCAACGGCATTCTTCAAGCTTCGGGTTATTTTGCTGACCACGTGCTCATGCAACTTAGGCACTGCAGAGCGCGCAAAGTGGTAGCGGCTGGGAACCACGTAACGTGGGATGGCCACTGACATCATGCCCTTGAAGCTGTTTGTCTCCACCACTCGATATGGCAGCATTTCGCAGGCCAGAAGCTTGGCTATGCTGGCTGTTACTGCCACGGCCCGGGGGTCATTTGCTGGCAATTTCCTCTTGCGCTCAAACATCTCCGACA
Organism: Hyperolius riggenbachi; assembly: GCF_040937935.1. Classification (NCBI taxonomy): domain Eukaryota; kingdom Metazoa; phylum Chordata; class Amphibia; order Anura; family Hyperoliidae; genus Hyperolius; species Hyperolius riggenbachi. The sequence goes on from NC_090656.1 coordinate 121,461,085, forward strand.
CAGACAACTGAACCGTAGCGCTGCACACGGAAGGGCTGTTGGTTGTTGTGTTTGATGAACACTGGGAGACCTCAAGAGCACTACTCCGGAAAGTGACAGTGTCAGCGTCGTCTGATGTTTGTGAATGTTGTGAACCACGCAATGGCTGGGCTACTGCTGCTGCTGAGGCGGGTCTGGTGGTGAGTCTGGTGAACCCAAGGGAGGCAGTGTTGCTGGTACCCTGTCCTGCCGCGTTTGCCCACAGAGTGGGATGTTTGGATAGCATGTGGCGGCTCATGCTGGTGGTGGAGAGGTTGTTAATACTTTTCCCCCTGCTCAGGCGAGTCTTGCACACCTTGCAAATCGCCATGGTAACATCCTCAGTGCAGTCTTCAAAGAAAGCCCAGACTTTGGAGCACCTGCCTCCTTGCTGGCGATTTCTGTTTCCTCCTCTTTTGCCTCTCACTCTAACTTCCACGCTTGTGGTGCCTGAAATTGCGCGCCGCCTACCTTGTGGCACAAGGCGAACTCGTGCAGCAGTGGGTTCTTCAACAGACTCATCTGTGCTGCTGCTACGACGGCGATGTTCTCGTTCACAAATAAAATCTGGGTCTCTGTCCACATTGTCCATACCCTCCTCTTCCATCTCCTCAAACTCGTCATATGTCATTGTGGGGGGCCGCCGCCGTGGAGTAGAGCTCCCCAGAACAACCTCTGCGCAGCTCACTCCAACGTCGTCTTCCAGATCTTGTCGGCCGACCTCCTGCAATTGCAACCCCTCCTGCCCAACTTGCTCTGGGATTTGGGTTTCCGAGTCCTCCTCGGACTCGCCTTGTATTTCAGTGCGCGGTGCATTTCCCATAGTTAATGGTTGTGAATCCGGGCACAACATTTCTGGCTGTTCCTCCATTGACCTTTCATAGGTGGAAGTTTGTTGGGCTGGGAATAGCTCCTGCGAATACCCCATTGTGTCCTGAGGTAATTCATAGGACTGGTTATCTGGCAGTTGTGTGCGTGGTGTCGCTGCCGGTTGTGTCAGCTTTGTGCCCACTGGCTCCTTGTAACTGGCTGAGGACTCGGACCTCGTGCGTGATGTGCTGGTGCTGCTTAACCCACTGCTGGACGCTTGAGAGGTCATCCAAGTAATTATTTGGTCCTGTTCTTTTGGATTTGTGAGGGTTGTTGTCCTGGACAACATGGGCGGTATTGAGTGGGTTTTCTTGGGTGCTCCCCTGTGGCCTGTACGTGAACCGTCAGGGGAAACACCTCTTCCCTTGCCTCCTTCCTCTTTCACCGGATTTCTTCCTCATTTCACTTATCCTTACAGTACACGCTGACTGGCAGCAGTACAGTGGCAGTACAGAAATGCTATACAGTACCACTATTCCCAGCAGCGACACAGAGCACAATGCTATACAGTGGCGGGTGAGCGGTGTACTACTGTTCCCAGGCCCAGCAGACACAGAGTGGAAGTAAACACAATGCTATATAGTCTGGCTGAGCGGTGTACACAGAGTGGCAGTACACACAATGCTATATAGTCTGGCTAAGCCGTGTACACAGAGTGTCAGAAAACACAATGCTATATATAGCGTGGCTGAGCGAGGTGCACAGTGGCAGTACACACAATGCTTTATTAGTCAGGCTAAGCTGTGTACACAGAGTGTCAGTAAACAATGGTATATAGTCTGGCTGAGCGGTGTACACAGAGTGTCAGTAAACAACGGTATATAGTCTGGCTGAGCGGTGTACACAGAGTGGCAGTAAACACAATGCTATATATAGCGTGGCTGAGCGAGGTGCACAGTGGCAGTACACACAATGCTATATAGTCAGGCTAAGCCGTGTACACAGAGTGTCAGAAAACACAATGCTATATATAGCGTGGCTGAGCGAGGTGCACAGTGGCAGTACACACAATGCTTTATAGTCAGGCTGAGCCGTGTACACAGAGTGTCAGTAAACAATGGTATATAGTCTGGCTGAGCGGTGTACACAGAGTGGCAGTAAACACAATGCTATATATAGCGTGGCTGAGCGAGGTGCACAGTGGCAGTACACACAATGCTATAGAGCCAGGCTAAGCCGTGTACACAGAGTGTCAGAAAACACAATGCTATATATAGCGTGGCTGAGCGAGGTGCACAGTGGCAGTACACACAATGCTATATTAGTCAGGCTAAGCCGTGTACACAGAGTGTCAGAAAACACAATGCTATATATAGCGTGGCTGAGCGAGGTGCACAGTGGCAGTACACACAATGCTATATATAGCGTGGCTGAGTGAGGTGCACAGTGGCAGTACACACAATGCTATATATAGCGTGGCTGAGCGAGGTGCACAGTGGCAGTACACACAATGCTATATTAGTCAGGCTAAGCCGTGTACACAGAGTGTCAGAAAACACAATGCTATATATATAGCGTGGCTGAGCGAGGTGCACAGTGGCAGTACACACAATGCTATATATAGCGTGGCTGAGCGAGGTGCACAGTGGCAGTACACACAATGCTATATATAGCGTGGCTGAGCGAGGTGCACAGTGGCAGTACACACAATGCTATATATAGCGTGGCTGAGCGAGGTGCACAGTGGCAGTACACACAATGCTATATTAGTCAGGCTAAGCCGTGTACACAGAGTGTCAGAAAACACAATGCTATATATATAGCGTGGCTGAGCGAGGTGCACAGTGGCAGTACACACAATGCTATATATAGCGTGGCTGAGCGAGGTGCACAGTGGCAGTACACACAATGCTATATATAGCGTGGCTGAGCGAGGTGCACAGTGGCAGTACACACAATGCTATATATAGCGTGGCTGAGCGAGGTGCACAGTGGCAGTACACACAATGCTATATTAGTCAGGCTAAGCCGTGTACACAGAGTGTCAGAAAACACAATGCTATATATATAGCGTGGCTGAGCGAGGTGCACAGTGGCAGTACACACAATGCTATATATAGCGTGGCTGAGCGAGGTGCACAGTGGCAGTACACACAATGCTATATATAGCGTGGCTGAGCGAGGTGCACAGTGGCAGTACACACAATGCTATATTAGTCAGGCTAAGCCGTGTACACAGAGTGTCAGAAAACACAATGCTATATATATAGCGTGGCTGAGCGAGGTACACAGTGGCAGTAAACAATGCTATATATAGTGTGGCTGAGCGAGCGGTGTACTACTGTTCCCAGCAGCGACACACAATGACTGGGGGGGACCCTGGCTAGCGTGGCTGGAGAGCGAACTACCCTGCCTGCCTACCCAAAGCTAAACCCACAGACAAATGGCGGAGATATGACGTGGTTCGGGTATTTATTTACCCGAACCACGTGACCGTTCGGCCAATCAGAGCGCGTTCGGGCCCGAACCACGTGACCCGTTCGGCCAATCACAGCGCTAGCCGAACGTTCGGGGAACGTTCGGCCATGCGCTCTTAGTTCGGCCATGTGGCCGAACGGTTTGGCCGAGCACCGTCAGGTGTTCAGCCGAACTCGAACATCACCCGAACAGGGTGATGTTCTGCAGAACCCGAACAGTGGCGAACACTGTTCGCCCAACACTAGAGGCGGGATGCTGTAAAACATTTCTGTTAATGGACCAAAAACAAAAAAAATCCATCACTTAAGGTGGCCACACACCATACAATTTTTTAAAATATCTGTTCAAATTAAGAATTGCAATCAATTTTTCTGACTGATTGTAACATTTCAAAAATATGACCAATGTACCACACACAGTTCAATTGCAGTTCAATTTTTTCCCCCCAATTATGTTAAAAATGATTGGAAACGCTGAGAAAATTGCTAGGATGTGTATATTAATACATTGGCAATCTACCACACACCACACAATCTTTAGAAAGATTGAAGAACAATATCTGGCATTCCGGATCGATAAAAATAGAAGAAAATGGGAAATCCGATCGGATTTTTCAGTCAAATGGAAAAAAAAGCTTTAGATTTTTTTCGGGAGATCCGATCGTTTTTAGCGAATTGCCGTAAAATCGGATAATTTTATTGTATCGTGTGCTGGCCACCTTAAGGGTTGCCTGGATCTCTGCTGCAATGTGTATAAAGGTGGCCACACATGATACAATAAAACGATCTGATTTTACGGCAATTCAATAAAAACGATTGCATCTCCTGAAAAAATTGAAAGCTTTTTTTTCATTCGATCATATTTCCCGTTTTCTCTGATTTTTATCGATCCGGAATGCCAGATATTTGTCTTCATTCTTTCTAAAGATTGTATGGTGTGTGTTAGATTGTGAATTTATTAATACACACACCCTAGCAATTTTGGCAGAGTTTCCAATCATGTTTATCATAATTGGGGAAAAATTGCACATACGTGTGTGGTACATTGGTCATATTTTTAAAATGTTACAATCAGTCAGAAAAATGGATTGCAATTCTTAAATTGAACAGATATTTAAAAATTGTATGGTGTGTGGCCACCTTAAGTCCAAATGATTTTTTTCTTTCCAGAGCATAACAGATATTGCTTCTGGTAAGGAAGAATCTTAATGGTGGACATACATGGTACAATTTTTTCATACAATCTTACCATTTCTATGTAATATAAGAGAACTGCCTAAATTATCCTTTCAGTATATTCACTTAATTTACCCTTATACTACATAGAAATGGTAAGATTGTATGAAAAATTGTACCATGTATGGCCACCATTAGGATGATCCACAGTGGGTCTTGAAAATTTCTTTTGGGCTGTTTGGGGGAAAGACTTAGCTCCCTCATTGACTTCAGTGCATATCACGGCAAAAAAAAATCAGTTAACATTTTTTAGTATGAGTGTTTGTTCACTAACTGTGTGGCAATTCTTGCCTTGGACTGAAAACCATCAACCCTGAATAGCAAATTATGCTTTCTAACTTTTTATTTTCTTTTGTAAAAGATTGTTCTTTTCTAGCTATTGTAGGTTATATTAATGATTTTTTTTCCCTAATTCATAACAGAGCTGTTATAAAGTGACCAACATAGCTTTTCCTTTTTAGACACATCACTGAGGTCAGTCAGTATTGGACAGTGATAGGGTATGGCTTGTAGTAGGCATTATAGTTATCCCAAAGATTTACAAACGAATTTACCTCCGGGCTCTGTGCAGGCCACTCATGTTTTTCAATACCAGAAAGGTTTATCTGTTTATTTATTGATGCATCTACTATATGTATAGATTTGCCATTTAGAAACTGAAAAAGGCATCTTCCTAGTGATTGCCACAAAGTTGGGAGCACACAACTCTTTTAAAATTTAAGTCTAAACAAACTTTTAAGGAAACAACTTGAAATAAGAAGTTCCAAAAAAGATAGAAACATTTAATAAAGTGCAATGAAGTCATTAAAACAATTCTAACAATTCTACAGACCCTGAATCCTGAGATAAAAAGTAAAACTGTGCATAGTCAGCCATAATTAAACAAGTTGCTATCATTGCAACCAGTAGACATAAAGTGACCACTCCAAAGATTTCTCATAAAATATATATATATATATATATATATATATATATATATATATATATATATATATATATATATATACCGTATATACTCGCATATAAGCCGACCCGCATATAAGCCGACCCCCCAACTTTTCCAAGAAAAAAACAGGGGAAAATGATTGACCCCCATATAAGCCGGGGGTAGGAAATGCTGGATTGGTGCAGGCCGCGTAATCCCCCCAGTGTGTCCCAGTATAGCTAGTATAGTGCCCAGTATGGGTAGGTAGTGCCCCAGTATAGCTAGTATAGTGCCCAGTTTAGCTAGTATAGTGCCCAGTTTAGCCAGTATAGTGCCCAGTTTAGCCAGTATAGTGCCCAGTTTAGGTACCGTAGGTAGTGCCCCAGTATAGCTAGTATAGTGCCCAGTATAGCTAGTATAGTGCGCAGTATAGCTAGTAGAGTGCCCCAGTATAGCTAGTAGAGTGCCCCAGTATAGCTAGTAGAGTGCCCCAGAATAGCTAGTAGAGTGCCCCAGAATAGCTAGTAGAGTGCCCCAGTATAGCTAGTAGAGTGCCCCAGTATAGCTAGTAGAGTGCCCCAGTATAGCTAGTAGAGTGCCCCAGTATAGCCAGTATAGTGCCCCAGTATAGCTAGTATAGTGCCCAGTTTAGCTAGTAAAGTGCCCAGTTTAGCTAGTATAGTTCCCAGTATAGCTAGTATAGTGCCCAGTATAGGTAGGTAGTGCCCCAGTATAGGTAGGTAGTGCCCCAGTATAGCTAGTATAGTGCCCCAGTATAGCTAGTAAAGTGCCCAGGTTAGCTAGTATAGTGCCCAGTTTAGCTAGTATAGTACCCAGTATAGTTAGGTAGTGCCCCAGTATAGCTAGTATAGTACCTCGTATAGTGCCCCAGTATAGCTAGTATAGTGCCCAGTTTAGCTAGTATAGTGCCCAGTATAGGTAGGTAGTGCCCCAGTATAGCTAGTATAGTACCCAGTGTAGGTAGGTAGTGGCCGGTATAGTGCCCTGCTCCCTCCGCTGCTATTACCTGCAGCGGCTTCCTGGTCCCCGGCGGCGCTTCCTCTTCCCCGCTCTCATGCCTCTATGAAGAGATCACAGCAGCGCGCCCGGCGCTGCTGCTCTGATGATGCAGGGGGCAGGAAAGAGCGCGGCTCCCTGTAGCGGCGATCTGTATCGCCGTTACCATGGGAACCGCTCTTTCCTGCCCCCTGCATCATCAGAGCAGCAGCGCCGGGCGCGCTGCTGTGATCTCTTCATAGAGGCAAGAGAGTGGGGAAGAGGAAGCGCCGCCGGGGACCAGGAAGCCGCTGCGAAACAAGTAATAGCAGCGGCAGCGGCGGCGGTGGGAGCGGGGAGGGGGGAGCGGGGGCCGCGGACCACGGACCACCAGGGAAGACTCGCATACAAGCCGACCCCCCAACTTTTGACCCCCTTTTTGGGGGTCAAAAATTCGGCTTGTATGCGAGTATATACGGTATATATATATATTTGCAATACAAAGTATGTGAACACTTTAGAATTATATGGATCTCTGCACAAATTGGTCATAAAATGTGATCTGGTCACAACAATAGACGATCGCAGTCTGTTTAAACTAATACCACACAAATAATTGTTTCCATGGTTTTTTTTTAACACACCATGTAAACATTCACAGTGCAGGTGTAAAAAGTATGTGAACCCTTGCATTTACTTACTGGTTGAACCTCCTTTGGCAGCAATAACGTCAACCAAACGTTTCTCTGAACATGTTGGCAACATTGAATGGCGAATCCTGTTCTCCTGTTGCCAGGCATTTCAGAGAAGTACATGGAGGCAGTTTGTCTGGCCTACGTTTTGTTGGGCTAGACAGAATACATCCTACTATTCGTGGTGGAAATTATGACCGCTTACTTCTCCGCCGAGAATCCAGATGGATTTATATCCTGAGGGCCTGTGAGCCCCCAGGTCTTAACGATCATCTGAATTTCGCGTATTTCTTGCCAGATTGATATGTGCGTGCTATCGTTCACCCTATTTCCTGGTTAGTCGCCTTGCTGACCAGTGCGGCTACTTGGAATCATTTTTGGGTCTTTTTTTCGTATATAACTAGATTACTTAGGGCTGGTGATAGCCCACTACTGGCATATCTTGTTATTAATTACAAGTATGCCAACTTTGGTGACTTCAGTTAATATTTTGACAATAGACCCCTCTCTTTATGATTCTTTTTATCTATAAAATGCAGAGTTTCATTATTGATTGATTTTTCGAGACAGGAAGTTAGGTGGATGGGCGGTGAGGGATGTGTGTGTTTTGTTAATGGGATGTTCACCTTTGCAGACGGCGGCGGCTGTCAGCTCTGGAATCCCTTGTATTTCCTTCCCCAGTGGTTTACATTTGTGATGATCAGGTAATCCCGCACCGCCCAGTCACATCCAATTGGAGACTGTTGATATGAATGAACAGTGACGAGTGAGTGTGGCCAGGCCCCCCTGAGGAAGCCAGAGAAACCGTTGGGAGACGCTTGCTCGTTCGCTTCATGGGACGCCACGCCACCCTGCACATGTGGTGTCACGGAGATACTGGCTTTACCATCTGCCTGGTATGACCGTCTGTGCAGTGCCTCTGGGCTGTCATTACCTTCCCCGGAGCACTACCCTCCAGCACATTACAGCACAGCCGCCCACCTCCCAGTTAGTGTATGGTCCCCATTGAACTGCACATCTTGGATTAGTGAAATCTATCTACCGATGCACACTGGACACGAGCTCTGACATTGGGAACTGGTGAGATGGTTCAATGTTTTGACATGCTCCTTATCTGCTTATCTATGCCGCTTTGTCTGGCTTTGCGCTTATACTGCTGATGCTGCTTTGAGTCCGGATGGATCTGGAACTGGGCTATTGCAATTGTTTATTACAGTTTTAGCAGAGATTTTGCATGTTACAATCAATTTGGGCTGAGCTACGCAATCTCAATTCTCCATTGACTGTGCGGAATAACATCCATTAAATCCAATATCAAGGACCCATGTATTTTTGGCCTGTGTGGGTGGTGTACCTGGTGTGTTGCATGAGGTCGTGTGCATGGTCAGGTGGCCATCCCATGCGTTTTTAAAATGGTTAGATTTTAATATTGGTACAATAAAATGTATTACTGATAAGACGAAGATTTTAGGCTATTTAACAATTAATTATCACACTAGTCAGTTTATTACATACCATATCACTTCCTTCTACAGTTGGATTTACAGATGGCCTTAAGTTCTCCTGAAAAATGTCTTGATAGACATGGGAATGCACTTTTCCTCTGATTATAGCAATCCGTCTAGGCTCACGTAGCAAAGCAGCCCCAAACCATGATGCCCCCACCACCATACTTCACAGTTGGGATGTGGTTTTGATGTTGGTGTGTTGTGCCTCTTTTTCTCCACATTGTGTTGTGTGTTTTTTTTAAACATCAAAACTTTGGTTTCATCTGTCCACAGAATATTTTGCCAGTACTGCTGTGGAATATCCAGGTGCTCTTTGCAAACCTTACACGTGCAGCCAGGGCCGTGCAGAGGGTCCTTATGTGGGGGCTGCTAAAATGTAGTACCTACAAGTGGTGGGTGACCTTCCCCCCACCCAGCCCCCTTGCCCTGCAGTGACATGTGACCTTCACCCCCCCAGCATCCAACTGTCTCAAACCATCTCCCTGAGCCCCTCCACTTGACACATACATTCAGTCACAGAAACGCTGGCTGCAGTCAATGGTGTGGAGTCAGTCAAACCTGTCACCGGTGGCCGGCCGCACGTTCTCTCCTCCTCGTTTCTGGCTAGGGGGGTTCTGGTGGCCATGTGGGTGCTGAATGCAGATGCTGGGTGCCATGTGGGTTCTGCGTGCAGGTACAGGGTGTCATGTGAGTTCTGGCTATGGGTGGGTATCAAGTGGCATATGGGTGTTGATTGCAAGTACTTAGTGCCATGTGAGAGGTGGGTGTGTGTACTGTAAGTCAAGTGGGTGCTGGGTGCAGGTTCTGGGTGTGACATGGGTGCAAATACTTGGTGCCATGCCTGTACTAGGTGCTGGCTATGGGTGGGCATTGGGTGTCACATAGGTTTTAAATGCAGGTACTTTGGGTGTGAGTACTGGTTAAGTGGCTGCTTGGTGCAGATAGTGGATGCCATGTGGAGGCTGTATACAGGTGTGAGTACTGGTTGCAATGTTAGGCCTGGGTGCAGGTACTTGCTGTCATGTAAGTTTGAGTACTGGGTGCCAACTATGGGGAAAAGGGTGTGGGTGGATGTTGGAAGAAGTAAAGGTCAGTGTGGGTGCTGCAGGGAGGAGAAGTAATTGGGGGTGCTGGGGAAGGGAAAGGTCACTGGGGGAGGGAGAGGTCAGTTTAGGTGCTAAGGGAGGTCAATTTGGGTGCTGCTGGGGACAAGAATAGTGCCATTGGGGGAGGGAGAGGTCAGTGTGGGTACTGGGGGAGGCAGCATCACTGCAGTGCTAATGCTGGGGAGGGAGAGGTCAGTATGAGTCCTAGTTGAAGGGAGAGGACACTATGGGTGCAGGGTTAAGGGAGAGGTCACTGTGAATGCTGGGGAGGGGAGAGGTCACTGCTGTCAGGAAGACACCATCTTACCTGCTCCCACACAGCTGCAGGGATGGTTACACTAGGAATCCTGTATGGGACCTCTGTACTCCAAAGAGTCCCAAAGGGGAAGTAGCTTTCTGTGAGTGGTGGGTGGGGCTTCCCGCGTGTGGTGGGCAGAGCTTATCATGGCTGTGGCTTATTTTTTGCAGCCAAGGGGCTTTTTTATGTGAATTTTAAAAGGGGGGGTGCTTGGGCGCCCAGAGCCTCCCCCATCTGCACGTGCCTGCGTGCAGCAATGTGTTCTTTTTTTTTTTTTTTTGGGGGGGGGGGGGGGGAGGGGGCAACAGTGGATTCCTCTGTGGTATCCTCCCATGAAGTTCATTCTTTTTTTGTTTTGTTTTTTTACAATTTTTTTTTATTAAAGTGTTTAACGACATTATAACAAAGATAACAGTCGAATAACAACTGAGTAACAATTGAACAAGTTTGTATCAAATACATTAGACAAGAGATAGGAATATTTACTCCTGTATAAAGAGTTGACTAGTTGCAGAAAATACAATTACAATAGTACTTGCAATAACGGGCATACCCCAAAGTTGTTATATAATTAAGTATAGGAGAAATTTGGGTTTGTGAACTAATACCTGAAGGGGGGGGTATGCTGGTACTGTTATGGAGTACCCTCCGACAGCTTGTAATGTTTTAGATTGACTGAATAGAAAGTGGCCTCCAGCGAAGCACTAGGTGGTGGGGGTTCATTAAAAGGGAACTGTAGTGAGAGGTATATGGAGGCTGCCATATTTATTTCCTTTTAAGCAATACCAGTTCCCCATCAGCCTGCTGATCTATTTGGATGAAGTAGCGTCTGAATCACACCAGAAACAAGTATGCAGCTAATCTTGGCAGATCTGACAAAAATGTCAGAAACACCTGATCTGGTGCATGCTTATTCAGAGCCTGTGGCTGAAAGTATTATGGGCAGAGTATCAGCAGGATAGCCAGGTAACTGGTATTGCTTAATAGAGATGGCCCGAACCTCCGATTTTAGGTTCGGTATTGGGGTACGCGAACTTCTACAAAAGGTTCGGTTCGCACAAACTTTCGCGAACCGCAATAGACTTCAGTGGGGATGCGAACTTTGAAAACTAGAAAATGCTGGCCACAAAAGTGATGGAAAAGATGTTTCAAGGGGTCTAACACCTGGAGGGAGACAAGGTTGAGTGGGATAGATGTCATAAGTCCCGGAAAAAAAATCTGGATTTGACGCAAAGTAGTGTTTTAAGGGCAGAAATCACATTAAACGCTAAATTGCAGGCTTAAAGTGCTTTCAAACATCTTTCATGTGTATACATCAATCAGGTAGTGTAATCCCTCTTCCTCCCTTCCTTTCTCCCCTCCTCCTGTGTTGTCTTGTCTTCCAGGGATTTGTAAGATGTCAAAAGCCAGCTTACATACATTGGCCGGAATCAAAACCAGGTCAACTGCTTGAAAGGCAGCTATGCTCACCACTATACCACCAACACTACATGCTGAAGCCAGCCTAGCATGTTCCATTGTGATATACCCAAGATAAAAATGAGCTTGCTTAGGGATTTGTAGGATGTCAAAAGCAACCTCACATACATTGGCCAGGAATCAAACCCAGGTCAACTGTTTGGAAGGCAGCTATGCTCACCACTATACCACCAACACTACATGCTGAAGCCAGCCTAGCATGTACCATTGTGATATACCCAAGAGAAAAATAAGCTTGCTTAAGGATTTGTAGGATGTCAAAAGCAACCTCACATACATTGGCCAGGAATAGAACCCAGGTCAACTGCTTGGAAGGCAGCTGTGCTCACCACTATACCACCAACGCTACATGCTGAAGCCAGCCTAGCATGTACCATTGTGATATACCCAAGAGAAAAATGAGCTTGCTTAGGGATTTGTAGGATGTCAAAAGCAACCTCACATACATTGGCCAGGAATCGAACCCAGGTCAACTGTTTGGAAGGCAGCTATGCTCACCACTGTACCACCAACGCTACATGCTGAAGCCAGCCTAGCATGTACCATTGTGATGTACCCAAAAGAAAAATTAGCTTGCTTATTTGCCTAATTTGCTAGATGAAAGCAGTGGGACACATGGTGATACTGCTTACAGGCTTCAATTCAAGACTTCAGAAAGATCATGTGCCCCCCTGGATGATGCTGGTGTAACACACACAGCAAAGGACAGCAATTTGAAGTCTGGAAGATTCCAGGGCAAGGGTGGGAAGGATGAAAAGCTAGGTGGCCATGCAACCATTCCTGCTAACCTAAAGCTTACTTGTGTCTTACAACACATTGGCTTAAGACTTTACCAAATCCTATGCTCCAATATGGGGAAGCTTCTCTGTTTGCTTTTTTTTTTCTTTTTAAAAAGACACTGAAGCGAAAAAAAAATGATGATATTATGATTTGTATGTGTAGTACAGCTAAGAAATAAAACATTAAGATCAGATACATCTGTCTAATTGTTTCCAGTGCAGGAAGAGTTGAGCAACTCCAGTTGTTATCTCTATGCAAACAAGCCATTAAGCTCTCCGACTAAGTTAGTCGTGGAGAGGGCTGTTATCTGACTTTTATTATCTCAAGTGTTATTGGACTATTTACTTTTCCTCTGGCAGAGGAGAGGTCATTACTTCACAGACTGTTCTGAAAGGCTCATTTTGAATGCTGAGTGTTGTGTAATCTGCACATATTAGAGAATGATGCAATGTTAGAAAAAACACTATATACCTGAAAATAAAAGTATGAGAATATTTTCTTTGCTGCTAATCTTCTAGTAATTATTCATAGTACACAACCAATTCACTATATCATATTTTTTTTTCGCTTCAGTGTCTCTTTAAGTGTGGTGTCACAGTTAACTCATCTCTTCAACTACAAGAAAGGCCCAGGAGTAGTCTTAGCTACCGTAATATCTATCAGGGTCGGGCCGAGGCAGAGGCTGGAGAAGCTCCAGCCTCAGGGCGCAGTGTAGGAGGGGGCGCACAATTCATTCAGTTGTCATTCCCAATTGTGTTTGAAGCAGAAAGAAATAGGAAAAGGAGATACATGGCAGTGACTGCAAGTCAGATAACTAGAGATTAAGGTATTGGGGAGGTTGGGGGCCCTGGGGCGCCTCTTAGTCTAGTAGCAATCAGTGTGTGACAGCTGGGGCGGAGGGATGGAGGGGCGCACTTTGGTGTCTCAGCCTTGGGTGCTGAAGGACCTTGTCCCAGCTCTTATATCTATGTTACGGCAGGGCCCTTATTATACTTTCTCTTACAGGGCTATGGAAACAGTTTTGCATATGCGATAAAGTGAGGTGCAAAAATGAAATTATGCCTAGCAGAGGATGGTTTCGATCCATCAACCTCTGGGTTATCTGCCCAGCACGCTTCCGCTGCACCACTCTGCTTATGTTTGTATATACCCTTCAAGTTTAAGAAGGGTACATTAGTTGAAATATTTACACTACTATCTATGTTACAGCAAGGCCCTAATGACACTTTCTCTTACGGGGCTATGGCCACCGATTGGCCCTTGTGGTAAAGCAAGGTGTAAAAACCAAAGTACACCTAGCAGAGGATGATTTCGATCCATCGACCTCTGGGTTATGGGCTCAGCACGCTTCCGCTGCGCCACTCTGCTGCTGTACAGCAGATGCTTCATTGTAGGAAAAAGTGAGTGAGACTGCTTAGCCGTACGGAAAAATGGGCACTCCTTTGCCTACTTCTTTCATGCCTTTGTCATCATGAAAGGATCATAAATATATATGTAGACATTTGATATATACAGGTTTTGTTTAAAGTGGCGTTAAACTTCTTGGAGCAGACTTTTTTCCTCCCTCCACAAGACACACATGCATCCACATAAAATCGTTTGCCAACAACTGTGTGCACAGCCTCTGTGGTGCAATCAGTTAGCATGTTCGGCTGTTAACCGAAAGGTTGGTGGTTCAAGCCCAGAGAAAGAAAGAAATGATTCTACATGGCTATCTGGGGTTCTCTTTGGACAACTGTTGAATGCAAAAGGCAAGGCTGTCCCTGGGTGGGCTTGAACCACCAACCTTTCGGTTAACAGCTGAATGTGCTAACCGATTGTGCCACAGAGACTGTGCATGCAGTTGCTGTTGAATTATTTTATGGGGATGTATGTGTGTCTTTTGGAGGGAGCAAGTAAGTCTGCTCCAAGAAGTTTCAGCAAATTTGTGTTGGTGGTACAGTGGTGAGCATAGCTGCCTTCCAAGCAGCTGATCTGGGTTCGATTTCTGGCCAATGTATGTGAGCTGGCTTTTGACATCCTACAAATCCCTGGAAGACAAGAGAGGAGGAGGGAAGGGAGGAGGGTGTGGGTGTTCAAAGGTTATAAGGGATAGTGAGTTGGGTTGAAAGCACTACTGCAGGGGCTAAGCCAACTACCTCTTGAGTGCTTGCAAAACGGCTGTGATAACCTGAAAATAACCTTTAGATTAAGGTTTTTGATGTGAGCCCTAGGTGTCCATAAATTAATGAGATATAAGGAGATGTCTGTAAATATTTTAGTACCAACTTAGGGATATGTTGGCATGAACCATAACAAGTAACAGATAAAACTTAATCCGAATAAAGGGTTCTATTAGTAGACCACTTAATTTGAGCTAATAATAAACAAAATAAAATAATAATAATAAAGGAAGTAAACTGAGAATGAGTATAAAGATAAAGATAGATATACATTTGAGTCATCCTGATTAGTACACTCAAGAGAAAAATGTTTAAACTAGCAAATTAAGAGATGAATACCTAGGTAACACCATAAGCATTCTTATAGATAAAAGGTAAGAACTAGCGCCTTTGTCACCAAGGCCTAAAGGAGAAAATACAACATGTATAATTTGTGTTGGTTCTCTCATTTGGACCATACATGAGATAGAGGACGGTGTGTGTCGAGTGGAGTGTTTTGTAGTCGCACAAAGAGGAGGGAGTTGAAGAAGCGTAGGAATATTTTGTGTAGAGATTGTGGACTATAGATATGGATTATATGGAACATATAAGATGAGTAATTAATTTCCATGAAGTCCATTCTTGTTTAGTGTTTTATGTATCGTAGATTCACTAACAGGAATGTTAGCCTATGCCAGAGACTTTTGTAAGTCTTTAGCTGACACTCTAGTATTCTTCTTCACCTCATTGAGCATTCCGCACTCAGTGGTGCTCATCCGGATTCCGGATATCCGGGTAACCCGGATATCCGAACTATTTTCAGCTATCTGACCTGATTCGGATTCCAGATACCTGGGCCCAAATCTGGATAGCACTATGTGGATATTTGGTCGCATACTCGAATATCCGTGGATATACGGCTGATATCCAAATACTGTAACTAAGGAGATGACATCATTGAGCCAATTAGAGGGCTCTCAGCAGAAGCCCTAGCAACCAATCACAGAAGGGAACCTTGGCCAGCCCCACCTGACCTCATTGAGCCAATCAGAGGGCTCCCAGCCTAAGCCCTGGCACCCAATCACAGAAAGGAACCCTGGCCAGGCCCTCCTGTATAATAAGGAGGGCGGCCATGATGAGAAATATCGTCCTTGCTTGTGAATGCTCACTGAGAGACATGCTCCAGTGCTGCTGGCCTAGCAAGTGCTGTATACAGTGATAAACCTAAAGCCGTTCAGTGATTAACCCCTTCACTATCACTACACTATTGTTATATTGTTAATTAGGTAGCTAGCTTGATTTCATTCAGTGACAGTCAGAGTGTGTGCTGCAGGGCTGCTACAGGCAGCTGCTATGTGTCTGTGTGTGTGCTGTGCACACACCAGGCCAGCTGCTGCCTGCTGGCTTGCTATTAGCCTTAGCTACAGTATAGGTTAGGTTAGGGAATAGGATTACTGTGTTATTGTGTAGTTAGTACTGTAGTACTGCAGTCAGTGCTAGTTAGTTGTTAGAGCCGAGTAGCAGTACTACTGTGTTAGCTTACTACAGAACTGCTGTGCTGTGAGCAGTGCCATTGTGACAGTTAGTGTGCACTAGTGTCTTCTCCTCTGCTGTCTGACTGTCACTCGGCACTTGGCACATGACACTTTGCACGTGGCACGTACCAAGTGCAAAGTGCCACATGCAAAGTGCCACTTGCAAAGTGCCAAGTGCCAAGTCAAGTGCCAAGTGCCATTGCCAAGTGCAACCTCCGGCATGCTCCTGGCAGATGTTACACCTGCTGCTGCTGCATTGCCCTGCTCCTGCTGCCTTTGTTGCTCCCACCCCCAGGGTGCCACAGGCCACTGCTGCTGTGCTGATACCACCTATATTTAACCCAAAACACAATTGCTGCATAATTTTTTGGAGGTGTCTGGGCTGAAAACTATCATGTCCCAGATGTGCGGTTGGACTTTGGACACAATGTGGGCTGCACGACCGCTGTCTGGAACCTAGTCCTGATGTTGACAGCCATTTTTTTTTGGGGGGGGGGGGGGATTTTAAGTCCCTACATCATCAATTAGTGTTTCCTTTAAAAAAAAAACATAATGATGCATGCCTCATTTACCCTAAACTTCCGGTTTTTCTATCCGGATGTGAGGATCCGCTCAGCTGGCTGCACAGGCAGACAGCTGTTTGACCATTCCTCTAGTCTGTGGGCTGCAGGTCTCTGGAAGAGAGACCTGTTTTTCCATTGCAAGTTTCTGATCTGTTCTACTGCTGAGGAATTTGCATACATTCGTTATGCAAATCCCCTACCTGCCTCCTTTGATGACTGGCACTATAAGAGCTTTCTGCTCCCAGAATGCTTTGCTGGTCATTCCTTCAGGGTTTGTAGTAAACACTCCTAGAGTGTCAGCCAAGCTACTTCTTGTTAAAGGTATCTTAGAGTAATTCTTGGAACTGTACTAGGCAGTTCCTAGTGCAGTTAGATTGCATATCTATTTTGTCTGTCTGTTGCGATTGTCCTGTCCCAGCGGTGGTCGACAGGAAATCGTTCTGTTTGTCTGGGTGCTAACTGGGGCAGCGGTTGCTACCGGTAGCCCCTTCTGATGTGCCTTGCTTGGATCACACTAGCCTCTAGCGGTAGTGGCAGTGGATCCTTCTGATCTATGTTGCTTGGATCACACTAGTCTTGCGCTAGCGCTGTGGATCCTTCTGATCTGTCTTGCCTGGATCGCACTAGCCTTGCGCTAGTGCTGTGGATCCTTCTGTTCTGTTTTCCTGGATCGCACTAGCCTCTAGCGGTAGTGCTGTGGATCCTTCTGATCTGTCTTGCCTGGATCGCACTAGCCCCTAGCGGTAGCGGCTGTGGATCCTTCCTAGCTTATTCCTGTTTTCTGTTTGTCTGTCTTGTCTGATACGAACGCTTGCTGTAGGCTCGGTGAGGTAACCGTTAAGCAAGCGCTCGCGTTCTCCGTTTCGTGTTTGTCTGTCGGTGGTTAGTTAGGCGTGCTTGTCTCTGTTGTGCTTAACACGCGGAGGCCGCGCTGTAAACGTGTTCGCTGTTGCGAATGAGTGCGGTGTTCGCGTTTAGTTAGCGTTTGTTATTTTCGTTACTTCTCATTGTCGTTTGCTGTGCCTTTGCTCCTCTCGTGTTCTGTTCTTTTCTGTCTTGTGTCACTTCTGGCGATCGCCCTTCTCGCGATCGCGTTCCTACTTTTGTTTCTGCTGATGTGTGTTCACTGTCGCAGGGTCGCGACTAGATTGGTGAACACACATTCATCCTGTACCTGTGCTCTTTCTCTTTAAGGGCTGTTCAGCCCCGCATTGTCTTGATCTGTACAATCCCCATCTGGCATCTGTGGCCGTGCAGCGGTTGTACTCGTCTGCACTCCACAGCGCCATCTGCCGGTGGGAATTGCCCTCTACTGGTGCTTGCACCAAAGCTGGGTTCCCCCCTTCATACCCTTGTGGAGGATCTCCGCCGTATCAGCGCACGCCTTGTGCGTTGATCACGGAGATATCCCACAATCGTTACACCGGATATCCGAATCCGCCCGGATATCCCGGATACTGGGGTCAGATCTGAGATTCTGTTCGGATCCCGCAAATTTTGGATTCGGATATCTGATCTGGATATCTGGGTATCCGGATCCCGATCAATTCGGATTTTGAAAAGGAGTATCCGAGCACCCCTGTGAGTTTTTGCAGTCATCTTTACAGGATGGCCACTCCTAGGGAGAGTAGCAGCAGTGCTAAACTTTCTCCGTTTATAGACAATTTGTCTTACTATGGACTGAGGAACAGCAAGGCTTTTGAAGATACTTTTACAACCCTTTCCAGCTTTATGCAAGTCAGCAATTCTTAATAATAGGTCTTCTGAGAGCTCTTTTGTGCGATGCATCATTCACATCAGGCAATGCTTCTTGGGAAAAGCAAACCCAAAACTGGTGTGTGTTTTTTATAGGGCCGCTGTAACCAAAACTTCCAATCTCATCTCATTGATTGGACTCCAGCTGGGTAACACCTCACTCCAATTAGCTCTTAGAGATGTCATTAGTCTAGGGCAGTGATGGCTAACCTTGGCACTTCAGCTGTGGTGGAACTATAAGTCCCATGAGGCATTGCAAATACTCTGACAGCTTTAAGCATAACTCGGGGAGGCAGATGCATGATGGGATTTGTAGTTTTATCACAGCTGGAGTGCCAAGGTTAGCCATCACTGGTCTAGGGTTTCACATACCTTAGATGAAGATTAGATCACATTTTATAACCAATTTGTTCAGAAATCCATATAATTCCAAAGGGTCCACATATCTGTATTGCTAATATATATATATATATATATATATATATATATATATATATATATATATATATATATATATATATATATATATATATATATATATATATACATATATATATATATATATATACATACTGGGATGCGAAAGTTTGGGCAACCTTGTTAATTTTCATGATTTTCCTTGATTGTTACGATAAAAAGGTCAGTTACATATATCATATAGGAGTCACACACAGTGATATTTGAGGAGTGAAATTAAGTTTATTGGATTTGCAGAAAGTGCGCAATAATAATAAATTTTAATAAAATTAGGCAGGTGCATACATTTGGGCACTGTTGTAATTTTATTGATTCTAAAACCTTTAGAACTAATTATTGGAACTCAAATTGGCTTGGTAAGCTCAGTGACCCCTGACCTACATACACAGGTGAATCCAATTATGAGAAAGAGTATTTAAGGGGGTCAATTGTAAGTTTCCCTCGTCTTTTAATTTTCACTGAAGAGTAGCAGCATAGGGGTCTCAAAACAACTCTCAAATGACCTGAAGATAAAGATTGTTCACCATCAGGGTTTAGGGGAAGGATACAGAAAGCTGTCTCAGAGATTTCAGCTGTTTCCACAGTTCGGAACATACTGAGGAAATGAAAAGCCACAGGGTCAGTTTAAGTTAAGGCTTGAAGTGGCAGACCAAGAAAAATCTCGGATAAACAGAAGCGACGGATGGTGAGAACATCATCATCTTGCTGCAGATGGAGTCACTGTGCACTTTTCAACCATGCGGCACACTTTACACAAGGAGATGCTGTATGCGAGAGTGATGCAGAGGAACCTTTTCTCCGTCCACAGCACAAACAGAGCCGCTTGAGGTATGCTAAAGCACATTTGGATAAGCCAGCTTCATTTTGGAATAAGGTGCTGTAGACTGATGAGTTATTTGGACATAACAAGGGGCTTTATGCATGGAGGAAAAACAACACAGCATTCCAAGAAAAACGCCTGCTACCTACAGTAAAATATGGTGGTGGTTCCATTATGTTGTGGGGCTGTGTGGCCAGTGCAGGGACTGGGAATCTTGTCAAAGTTGAGGGACACATGGATTCCACTCAGTATCAACAGATTCTGGAGACCAATGTCCAGGAATCAGTGACAAAGCTAAAGCTACCCCAGGGCTGGATCTTTTAACAAGACAACAACCCTAAACACTGCTCAAAATCCACTAAGGCATTCATGCAGAGGAACATGTACAACGTCCTGGAATGGCCATCTCAGTCCCCAGACCTGAATATAATTGAAAATTTGTGGTGTGAGTTAAAGAGAACTGTACATGCTCGAAAGCCATCAAACTTGAATGAACTAGAGATGTTTTGTAAAGAGGAATGGTCCAAAATACCTTCAACCAGAATCCAGAGACTCTCATTGGAACCAGCAGGAAGCAATTAGAGGCTGTAATTTCTGAAAAAGGAGGATCTACTAAATATTGATTTCATTTATTTTTTGTGGTGCCCAAATTTATGCACCTGCCTAATTTTGTTTAAACAATTATTGCACAATTTCTGTAATTCCAAGAAACTTCATTTCACTTCTCAAATATCACTGTGTGTGTCTCCTATATGATATATATAACTGACATTTTTTATTGTAACAACTAACAATTTATACAGGAAAATCATGACGATTAACAACGTTGCCCAAACTTTCGCATCCCACTGTAAATTAAAGCCTATAGTATAACTATTCAATCATGATTCAAAGGCAGAGATCAAAGATCAGAGTCAAAGTTCCTTGTAGTAATACATGTTGCTACCTCATAGCTTAGTTTCTTAACCACTAATAAAAAAGGTTAAAAATACACCCTACATACGACATTCAATGTGTAAGCAACATCGATTTCCTGTTGTCGTGTTATAAGGCTTCAACCCAGGTCCGTCACAAAGTGTGTCATTTTGAGGCTTGCATTGAATGGGATTGCAGAAAATCTGGAGCAAGTCCCTGTCACAGAAACAGGTTTGGCAGTTCTCTTCCCAACTTTGCCCAGGCTAAAAAGATTGGGAAAAAAAATAGAAATGAAGGCATGTAATTGCTAAAAGTGAGTGTTTGTTATTAGAGCTGAGTTTAGTTTTGTTTGTTTCCTATCTCTAGAATGTAAGCTTGCAAGAGAGCAAGGATGTACCCCTAGAGTTTCCTGTTAATGTGCATTTTTCAAATGAACATGTAACAGCATTGACAATGTGTTCAAACTGCACATCAACTGTATGTATTTGTACTTGTAACAGTGGATGTCTTCATTTTACAGTGTGTTAAAAATGCTCATGTATCTACGCCCCCACATATGTGACTTCCTCTCCTCTCATGTTCATTCTGGGCCCGTTTCCACTAGAAGCGGTGCGATGTGGCTACATAGCTGCCTTGCACCGCGGGTGTCCTGACACTCATGCACGGCAATGCAATAGTTTCCACTGCGTGCATGTTGTGCGGATAATGATGTGAATGCGGCTACCTAGCCGCATCGCATCACTTCCGCAGGTGCCCGTGTCACTTCCACAACTCCAGATGCGGAACTCAATTGAAATGATGGGACGCAGCTGCGGGCGGCTGCGGGCGGATGCGGTCGTGCAAGAGTCTGCAGCATGCTGCAGATTCTCTGTTCGCTCCGCACAACATGCACGTAGTGGAAACTATTCCATTGCTATGCATGTGTTTCAGGACACCCAAGGTGCGATGCGGCTATGTAGTCGCATTGCACCGCTTCTAGTGGAAATGGGCCCTAAGTGATTGTTTCACTAATGCTGGAGAACACCAGAGGTCTAAACGTGTGCAACAAACCTGAACTGACTTTCTTTCTTTACTTAAGGGACAACCATCAAAGTTAACTAAAATTCTAAATGCCACATATATTTCCAAAGGCTTTTTTTCATGTTTTATATAAAAACAAATGATATTTACAGAGAACAGTTCTCACTGTGGGAATTACTATGGAGGACTGTGCTTAGCACATCCAGCATACAGAAACAATATTCACTGGCATCTGTTCAGAATGATAGTAAGCAGAAATATAGCTTCAAATGTGTGTAAATAATCATCAGCTGCAGCTCTGTGTTCCTGTCTGTGTGTATCTGCCACACAGTATAAAGTAAAGCTCTATAGGTACATGGGGTCTACAGAAAAACAGTTTCTTTGATAGTTATTCTTTAAGGAACGCAAGGCTCAGTCCCTTTAACCAGCTGGGCGGTATGGACGAGCTCAGCTCGTCCATCACCGCCGGAGGCTGCCGCTCAGGCCCTGCTGGGCCGATTTTCATCACTTTGCCAGCCGCGTGTGCTGCCCGATCGCCGCCGCTCTGCGGCGATCCGCCACGAGCAGCGGCGAAAGAGGGTCCCCCCAGCCGCCTGAGCCCAGCGTAGCCGGAACAAAAAGTTCCGGCCAGCGCTAAGGGCTGGATCGGAGGCGGCAGACGTCAGGACGTCGGCTGACGTCCATGACGTCACTCCGCTCGTCGCTATGGCGACGATGTAAGCAAAACAAGGAAGGCCGCTCGTTCCTTGTTTATTCTGGGCGCCGGAGGCGATCGGAAGAACGCCTCCGGAGCGCCCTCTAGTGGGCTTTCATGCAGCCAACTTTCAGTTGGCTGCATGAAATAGATTTTTTTTTATTTAAAAAAAACCCTCCCGCAGCCACCCTGGCGATTTAATCAGAACGCCAGGGTGGTTAAAGGACAAGTCTGAGGTTTAAAAAAAAACAAGATCTACTTACCTGAGGTTTCCTCCAGCCCCTGGCAGCCTATCTGTCCCTTGCCGCAGCTCCATTCCCAGCCAGTGTCCCCTCGATAGCAGATGCCGACTTCGCCAGATGAGCATCTTCTGCACCTGCGCGAACACGTGGCCGAGCCACTCGTGGTCGCTATTATGTATCCAGGAGCGTTCTGCACAGGCGCATAAGTATTCCATCTGCGCAGAACACTCCTGGCTAGAGAAGCGCAACTGTGAGCAGCTTGGCCACGCGCTCCCGCAGGCACAGAAGACATCTGCAATGGAGGAGGCCCCGGCACACATGCTGGGAGTGGAGCTGTGGCGAGGGACAGATAGGCTGCCAGGGGCTGGAGGAAGCCCCAGGTGAGTACCATAAGTAAGTTTTTTTTAAAACCTTGGATGTGTCCTTTAAGTACAAATTTTGCTCACTCAATCTTTCTCACTTGTGCAGTTGTACGGTGAGTGAATATTAGAGGACAGGGAAGAGGGGTGTCAGCTTGAAATCGAAGGCTGCACAGTGATGAGCAAACGTTCGGCGCAGATCAGAGGTTGAACGACGAACTCATGTTTATATCAACATTTGCAAGTTTACAAATCTTCAAGCAAGAAGTTTGTCCATCATTTTAGCTTGGTGACCCCAAGCACTAGAAGTTTACCCATTACTATTGGCCAGTAATCCGCATCATGGTGTTCTATGACCCAGATAAGGGGTTCCAAATATCTGCCTCTTATAGCAGACTTTTTGGGGAAAAAAATCCATTACAGGTTTCCTGTATCATTTATTTTCTCCAAAAAACGTTTCGTGCTCCCTTTGGTAGAATATTCCAATATCAAACCAACAAATGTTAATTTAGGTGATACCTTTAAAGCAAACCTAAAGCAAAAAAAACTTATGTTATAATGAATTGTATGTGTAGTACGGATAATGAATAGAACATTAGTAGCAAAGAAAAGCGTCTATTATTTTTAGTTATAAAGCTTTTTTTTATAACATTATTATTATTATTATTTAGTATTTATATAGCGCCGACATATTACGCAGCGCTGTACAGTGTGTATATATATATTTCTTGTCACTAACTGTCCCTCAAAGGAGCTCACAATCTAATCCCTACCATTGCCATATGTCTATATTATGTAGTGTAAGTACTGTAGTCTAGGGCCAATTTTAGAGGGAGCCAATTAACTTATCTGTATGTTTTTGGAATGTGGGAGGAAACCGGAGTGCCCGGAGGAAACCCACACAGACACGGAGAGAACATAAAAACTCTTTGCAGATAGTGCCCTGGCTGGGATTCGAACCAGGGACCCAGCGCTGCAAGGCGAGAGAGCTAGCCACTACGCCACCGTGCTGCCCCATAATATGGCATCATTCTGTCATATTTGCAGTTTACAAACCAAACTCTGTATTTAACCTATAAAACAGACCAGAGCTAATGACCCTTTGAACTTTCCTGTAGTAAAACTTTATCTCAACCTGTCTTTCACGGTTTCTTTTTTGTTTAAGTGCTTCAGAACACAGGACTGTCTTTGACCCGAGTTAGGTTGAAGAGCTCAAAGAAGCTCCTTTGCATAGATAACAACTGACGTTTCTTACCTTCCTGTACTGGAAAACAATATAAAACGCTTTTCTTTGCTACTAATGTTCTATTTTTTTTTAGCTGTACTACACATACAATTCATTATCTCACAAGTTTATTTTAGCTTCAGGATTGCTTTATTGATTAACTGTATATCCCTGACTCACAAACCCAGACCATGCCTCACTCACAAACAGAAAGGGGCACGCCTGGCACAGATATGCATAGTGATGTAGCGAACATCACATTTTCGGTACGCGAATGTGAATTTACCGCAAATGTTTGTGAACCAACAGTTTGCAGCGGGCTGTATAGACTTTAATGGCCTGGAGAACTCCAAAACTTTCAGGGCATCTCTGCAGCCACAATTTCTTTAAAAAAAAGTTTTAAAAAACTGTACCAACACCTGGACGGTGGCATGGCAGAGGAAGATCAACTGCGAATTAGTCACCAAACCCCCCCCCCCCCATATTTTGTGGAAAAACACTGTTTTAATGGCTGTTTTTAAAAATTTAATGGCCACCGACCAGTGGTGTTCGGATACCCCCAATAACAGATTCAACTTATTCGGCTGTGATTGAAAAAAATTTCAGAAACGATGTGATTAATTTCCATATTTGAATTCGACTCTGATTTTTCCTGTGAATGAGGCAATCACGACTAATCACGGCCGTGATCACGGAATAGGGTTAAAGCTATTATTAAAGGCCCCATACATGCTACAATCCCCCACATTGCATGGATTATAAAGGTGATCAGGGGCTACATCTTAATCAAAAAAAAATCCAAAAAGAACTTCGTTTTTGAGAAAATGGATTTTAAAGTTAAATCAACACTTTAAATGGGGCTATTAATTGTTAATAATTGGTTTTAAACAGGGAAATACACTTTAAGCAATCGCAGAAGTGATGGCGAATCCCAATGGCACCTGGCAGTGGTGTGGTACCACTGGAGGAGGATGAGTGGGCGATGCCACAAAAACACACAGAGAGGTTTTTGTAATTTTTTTTTCTTGCATCGATAGCAATGAACTTATTGAAGACTTTAGTAGTGAAATAGAACATCAGCGGCAGCAGGAGGAGGACTAAGGACTCAGTCAGCAGCAGCACTTAAAGGGGAACTGAAGAGAGAGGTATATGGAGGCTGCCATGTTTATTTCCTTTTAACCACTTGCCAACCGCCCACTATATAATATAATATAATATAATACAATAACATTTCTATAGCGCTTTTCTCCCATAGGACTCAAAGCGCTTAGGCTCTCTCAGATTCAGTAGTTGGTAGTAGGATGAAATATTCACACAACAAAAGTTATAATTCTGCAAATGCCAAACTGAACAGGTGAGTTTTCAGTCTGGATTCAAACACGGCCAGGATTGGAGCTGTCCTGATCTGTTGAGGTAGGGAGTTCCAAAACGTAGGGGCAGCATGACAGAAGGCTCTGGGACCAAAAGTTTCCAAGTGGACTCTGGGTATGACTAGATTATTAGAACCTGTGGATCTGAGAATGCGGGGATTGCTACGCAGCTGCAACATATCTTTCATGTATCCAGGGCCCAGATTATTCAGGGATTTAAATGTCAGTAGGCCGATCTTGAATAGGACCCTCCATTCTATAGGTAGCCAGTGAAGGGAGTGCAGGACTGGCGTTATGTGGCAGTGACGGGGTTGGTTGGTTAGCAGTCTGGCAGCAGTATTCTGTATCAGCAGTAGGCAGTACAAGACCTTTTTTGGAAGGCCAGTGTAGAGAGCATTACAGTAGTCCAGTCGGGATGTGATGAAGGCATGGACTAAGGTTAGCAGATCTTCTGGGGGGGATGAGGTGCTTGATTTTTGCAATGTTCTTCAGGTGAAAATAGGATGATTTCACCACAGCAGAGATTTGAGTTCTGAAGTTTAAATTCCCGTCAATTAGAACTCCCAGGCTACGCACATGATCAGAGCTGCGTAGATCCGTGCCTCCTATTCCCAGTAATGAAGACTGTGAGTTAAGTTGTTTTGTTATCATGCTCTGCCCTCCAATCAGAAGGACTTCAGTTTTGTCTGCATTTAGTTTCAGCCAGTTCTCATTCATCCATTGCTGTAGTTCACGTAAGCAGGCGTTTATAGTTAGAGTTGGGTCTGTCACACCAGGCTTGAAGGAAAGATATAGTTGGGTGCCGTCTGCATAGCAGTGGTATGTCAGGCCATGTTTTTGGATTAGTTTTCCAAGCGGTAACATGTAAATTGTGAGAAGCAGGGGAAAGAGGATTGAGCCCTAGGGCACCCCATACTTAAGTGATACAGGAGTGGACAGGAAGGGCCCCATAGACACTCTGTGGGTTCTGCCACTCAAGAAGGATTGGAACCACTGAAGAACTATGCCATCAATGCCGCAGTATTCCTTTAGCCTGTTTATCAAGATGTCATGGTCAACTGTATCAAAGGCTGCAGAAAGGTCTAGCAGTATGAGGATCGAGCACTCTCCTCTGTCTCTTGCCATGAGCAGGTGGTTGCATACTTGGATGAGGGCAGTTCAGTGCTGTGGTGTTTCCTGAAGCCAGACTGGAATGGGTCATAACTGTTGTTTTGTAGGATTTTGGCTTCTAGCTGGAGGTAAACAGCTTTTTCAATTAGCTTGCCCAGAAAGGGGAGGATAGAGACAGGTCTGTAGCTGGTCATTGCATCTGGGTCCAGGGAGGGTTTTTTGAGGAGAGGCCTGATGATTGCTTCCTTCAGTAAAGCAGGAAATATCCCTGATTGTAAGGAACAGTTAACAATTTTGAGGAATACCGGTATGAACAGGTCGGGGCAGTTCAACATGAACTGTGTTGGGCCAGGATCCAGGTCACAGATAGTTAGGCGGAGGTGAAGGAGGATGCTTGATGTGACTTCTTTATCAATTTCTTTGAAGTTTGACCAAGGTGTTACATTGTCTCTGCTAATCGTCTTCGGCGCTATATTAGGCTCAGATGCTGTAAGTTGGATGGCAGACCTTATAGCGGAGACTTTGTCTGTGAAGAAATGGGCAAATTGGTCACAGAGGTCCTTTGAAGACTCGATATTAAGTTTTTGACATGCCGGGTTGCAGAGTTTTTCCACTGTGCGGAACAGTTGGGCTGGTTTGTTAACTGCATTTGAAATCTCTTGTGATAGAAAAGATGATTTTTTTCCTGTGATTACCTTTTGGTAGTTCTTCAAGTGGAGGATTAAGGCATGTTTGTCTTCTGGGGACTGAGATTTGCGCCACAGTCTCTCAAGTTTTTGGCCTTGTCTTTTCAGCTCTTTTATAGCGTTATCAAACCACTGTGCATGATGGTGTGGAGTAAGATATTTGGTGCACGGAGGAGCAATGGTCTCAAAGGTGGAGGACACACATTTGTTGTATTTAAACACCAGAGTATCAGGGTCCAAGCTGGAGTCAGTCAATTCATCAAAGCTAAGGTTATCTCGGATATGTTGAGGTGTTAGCCCTTTTAAGCGGCGGTATTTTATTTGATTCTTGACCTGGTGTTTGACAGCTGGTATTTAGAGGGAGAAGTGGATAGTGTGATGGTCTGACCAGGCAACAGGATTAATTTCCACATTGGCTATTGACAGCCCAGTATGGAATATAAGGTCCAGAGTGTGACCTTTCCTGTGAGTAGCAGAGCTGATTGATTGGAGGAAGCCCAGTTCATGTAAGGCACGAGGTAGCTCTATTCCAAATTGTGAAGAGGAGTCATCCACCCATGTATTGAAATCTCCAAGAACAATTCATCTGGGGTGTTTCAGTGTTAGGTTGCATAGGAGGTCTACAAGTTCCTTAAGGAAGTCTGAGTATTTTTCTGGTGGGCGGTAGATCAGCAATATGTTGTTTTTCTCAGCTGAAAGTTGCACCCCCAAGCATTCAAACGAGTTGATAGGTCCTACAGTAAGTGGTCTGATTTTCAAAGCTGATCTAAAGCAAAGGGCAACCCCTCCACCCCTGGGTTCTTTCCTGTTGCAGTATATCACGGAATAGTTTGTTGGCACGGCGGCCTCCAGGGTGGGGCCAACTGGTTTAGAAAGCCAGGTTTCAGTCAGGCAGGCCAGATCAGAAGACTCTATTAGATCATGTATGATTGCTGTTTTGTTGTTTATTGATCTGACGTTGCAGAGGACAGCCTTGATGGGGCTACCCTGGGAGCTAGGGTCTGAGATTGAGGGCTCCAGGACAGAACAGTCTCCAGATGTGCTGTCATCTCTGCTGGACTGTGCTGGGGCTATTAGGGTTGTTGCCTGGGTGTACTCTGTAGATTTTGTCACAGAGTTATTTTGGTTCTGCAGTGAAGAACGTCTTTTCCCACGTCCTCTGGATCCTCTTGTTGTCTTTCTGAAGATTCCAACAGACTTAAGTAGAATTATTGTTGATTTGTCAATTGGATAAATATTTCTTGGTTGGTATACAGCTAGAAGTCTCTCTGCTGAATATTGATGTTTACACATTAGGATGGACAAGAGACAGCTCAGGGTGCCTGCTGAGAAAGGCCCTATTTAGAGTCAAGGTGTGAACTTTCTCAGCTGTGGCTGGTATCCTGCAGAGATCAAAGGGCCTCTATAGACTGAATTGTCCTTACACAGTGATGTATGGATGGACAGCATGGATTTGAAAACGCAGTCCTTTGTTTAGGAGTTTGAAGATATAGTATATGTAGAAAAATATCGTCTATTGAGCATAGATGTTGTAGATAATCGATGAAAATTACTCACAGGGTGGGAGAGGGCGGGCACAAAGAGGTAGAAAGTCTTTAAGGATCTCAGGTCAATTCCAAGGAGGGTGTGCAGTGTCCAGCAGTGTGTGATCTCAAGGAAGATCCAATCCAGCTTAAATCTTTGCCATCCCAAGTAATCCAGGTGTTCAGAAAGGTTATAGGTGTTGCTGGAGAAGTGATACATTAGAATCCACTGCAATTTCGGTCCAGTCTTTCCATTAAGAGGTTTAAAGTAGCAGAAATGAGATGTAATGTCTGGAGCAGCCTTAAAGAGCAGCAGCACCAGTCTGGGCGCGCTCAGTAGTCATTCATCAGTAGTCATTCACTACCTATGGGCGGCGACAAAGTGGCATGCTCAGGACCACGAAATGCCGATGGGCGTCGGGTCTTGGGACTCGTTCTGGCCGGGGGGTCGCGCGCTGTGATGCGTGCGCATCCACTGGAAATAGGCTCCGCCCACCTGCGACGTCAACCCGCCAGCCGATTGGAAGTGCCGGCGGGTTGTTAACCCTGCGATCCCCGCTACAAAGTGTATAATACACTTTTGTAATGTATACAAAGTGTATTATACAGGCTGCCTCCTGCCCTGGTGGTCCCAGTGATTGAGGGACCACCAGGGCAGGCTGCAGCCCTCCCTGTCTGCACCCAAGTACACTGATCTGCCCCCCCCCCCCGCCCCCTGATCGCCCACAGCACCCCTCAGAACCTCCCCTGCCCACCCCCCAGGCCCCTGTTTGCACCCAATCACCCCCCTAATCACCCATCAATCACTCCCTGTCACTATCTGTCAATGCTATTTTTAGATTAGGTCCTAAACTGCCCCCTGGGGCTCCTGATCACCCCCCCCCCCACACCCTCAGATCCTCCCCAGACCCCCCCCCCCCCCCTGTGTACTGTATACTTCTATTCTCCCCTGTAATCACCTGTCAATCACAAATCAATCACCCCCTGTCACTGCCACCCATAAGCTCAGAACCTAACCTGACCCTTGTGGGCACCTGATCACCCGCCTACACCCTTAGATTGCCCGCAGACCCATCCTCAGATCACCTCCGAAAGTGCATTGTTTACATCTGCTTTCCCCTCTAATCACCCAGTGATCACCCATCAATCACCCAGTCACCACCTGTCACTGCTACCCATCAGATCAGACCCTAATCTTCCCCTTGCGGGCACCCAATCACCCGCCACACCCTCAAATAGCCCCCCCAGACCCGCACTGATCAACTAGCCCGTGTTTGCATATACTTTGGAATGTCTTCTTTCCAAAATGGTCATTTAGGGGGTATTTATACTATCCTGGAATTCTAGCACCTCATGAAACCTGACAGGTGCTCAGAAAAGTCCTAGATGCTTCAAAATGGGAAAATTCACTTTTTGCACCATAGTTTGTAAACGCTACAACTTTTACCCAAACCAATAAATATACACTGAATGGGTTTTTTTTAATCAAAGACCTGTAGCACAATAAATTTCGGACAAAAATGTATACAGAAATTTTACTTTATTTGACACATTTTATCACAGAAAGTTAAAAAAAAATCGTTTTTTGACCAAATTCATGTCTTTTTTGATGAATATAATAAAAACTAAAAATTGCAGCAGCAATCAAATAGCACCAAAAGAAAGCTGTATTAGGGACAAGAAAAGGAGGTAAAAATCATTTAGGTGGTAGTTTGTTTGACCGAGCAATTAACCGTTAAAGCTGCAGTGGTCTGAATGGAAAAAAAGTGTCTGGTCCTTAAAGGGGCACTATTGCTAATTTGATCTTTTTCAGACCCTTTAACATACATATGTCTCTTTGTAGTAATGTTATGGCACAGTATATAGTCCAAGATAAATGTAATTGTTCACTGCCACTAATGATTTATAGCCAGGCAGTCACGTCAGCAGCTTTCCCTTTCCGACGCCAATGCAGGACTATACCATTGTATAGTAGGGAGGCATCTGTTATTGATGGTAAGAGCTGCCGTTATTTGAATCCCCTCTGGGCAGCTTATTTACCTTTCTCCGCCTTGTAACTGCACTAATGTGCAGTTACTCTGCTCACAGCAGCTGCCGTAAAGCGTAGGACGCTGCCTCCTCCGTACAGCGCTGGCTGTGTGCGCTGTGTGGTGATTCGCTGCCCAGCCACCAAGGACTGCACAGTGCAGAAGTGATCGGGTTACCATAGAAACGGACAACAATAGGTGGCTGGACAGCGAATCACCACACAGCGCACACAGCCAGCGCTGTGAGCAGAGTAACTGCACATTAGTGCAGTTACAAGGCGGAGAAAGGTAAATAAGCTGCCCAGAGGGTAATCAAATAACGGCAGCTCTTACCATCAATAACAGATGCCTCCCTACTATACAATGGTATAGTCCTGCATTGGCGCCGGAAAGGGAAAGCTACTGACGTGACTGCCTGGCTATAAATCATTAGTGGCAGTGAACAATTACATTTATCTTGGACTATATACTGTGCCATAACATTACTACAAAGAGACATATGTATGTTAAAGGGTCTGAAAAAGATCAAATTAGCAATAGTGCCCCTTTAAGGGGTTTT
The DNA here is from genome assembly GCF_040937935.1 of Hyperolius riggenbachi. Lineage (NCBI taxonomy): Eukaryota > Metazoa > Chordata > Amphibia > Anura > Hyperoliidae > Hyperolius > Hyperolius riggenbachi. The sequence continues at coordinate 121,492,431 of NC_090656.1, forward strand.
ATGACTGCAGTCCTTAAGTGGTAAAGCAATACCAGTTGCCTGGCAGCCCTGCTGATCCTCTGCCTTTAATACTATTAGCCATAGCCCCTGAACAAGCATGCAGCAGATCAGGTGTTTCAGACTTTAAAGTCAGATCTGACAACACTAGCTGCATGCTTGTTTCTGGTGTTATTCAGATACTAATGCAGAGAAATAGACCAGCAGGGCTGCCAGGCAACTGGTATTGATTAAAAGGAAATACATATGGCAGCCTCCGTATACCTCTTACTTCAGTTCCCCTTTAAGAGCATGGTACCTAACTGGTGGTACCTCAGCATAATTGTGCCCAAAAATTGTATGCATCCGTGGAACCCGGCAGTGGGAACACAGACTTTAGTATTACATTCTAACATCAGCAGCAGGAGGAGGTGGACTAACTCAGCAGCAGCACAAAAATGCAAGGCATCTCACTGGTGGTACCTCAGCATGATAATTGTGCCCAAAAATTGTAAACATCCGTAGACCCTGACAGTGGGAACACAGACTTTAGTAGTAAAATCCAACAGCAGCAGCAGTAGCCGAAGGAGGAGGAAGACTAATCACTCAGCAGCAGCACAGAAAGGCAAGGCACATCACTGGTGACACCTCAGCATAATAATTGTATGCATCCATGGACCCTGCCAGTGGGAACAGAGACTTTAGTAGTTAAATTGAGGAGCAGCAGCAGGAGGATGACTAAGCAGTCAGCACAGCAGCAGAGAACAACCATGGCACCTCACTGGTGTCACCACAGCAAAAAATGAACTGAACCAAGCCAATTATGACTGCCATGCAGGTTCTAACTTGCTTTGAAAAGGCAGGCATTGTTAAAAAAATTCAGCAGCCACTTCATGTCCCCCAGTGGCCGACAGCAGGGGCCAGGAACTCACCTTCCACTCAAGCCTGGTTAATTTTCAGAAAGGGGAGTTTGTCCGCAGAGGGGTTGGACAACCGAACCGGACAACCGAACAAACTTCTCAGTGACCACGCCACCGGCCGCACTGAAGCATCTCTCACAGAGGACACTAGAAGGGGGGCAGGACAGGACTTCCAGGGCGTACTGGGCAAGCTCCCTCCAGATGTCCAGTCTCTTGATCCAGTACTTCATGGGATCCATGGGACTGTCGGTGTCAAGCCCACTGTATGACCCCATGTATTCAGACACCATTGCTGGTCAGTCACTGCAGGTGCGGGTTGGAGAAGGATGCTGTGTCTGGCACCTCTGCTCTGGACAGCTGCACTACATACAGGCTCTTGTTTAGGCTCAGCAGGTCTCCGGGGCGCCGGCTGCTGCTGTTGTTGCTGGTGGCGGCTGCAGGCACCTGTTGTTGGGTTGGCAGAACAGCAACAGTGAGGGTGGAAGGCTGGGGGAATGTATCCAAGAGTCTGCGCACAAGGGCCTTCTGCAACTCCCTTGTGCATTGCTAGGTGGTGGATGGCGACATAAACTCCCCAGCTTCCCCTTCAGACGCGAGTCCAGCATCAAGGTGATCCAGATGCCCTCCCTTTCACGCATCTGGATCACCTGGGGGTCCCTGCAAAAGGCAGCACAACATGTGTGCAGCCATGGGGAACAGGTGGGCATTGGCAACAACATCTTTGTCCCCGAGGACATGCTAGTCATCCTCTACCTGCGGAGTGTCCTCCACCTCAGTCTGCCACCCCCGTACAACGGCAGCGGCGCTCTGCTGCTCCCACCCAGCATTCAGGTTAGGGACCTCCAATTCCTCCTCCTCCTCCAGTATTGCCTGTGAGGTGGATTGTGCTGCCTGCTCCTGATCCAGCTGCCGCAGGGCTGCCTCCCCCTCTTTCATTAGATCAGACATTGCCCTGTCCAGCAGGCAAACCAAGGGCTCACAAATAGATGCCCGCTCCCGGCTCACTATTTTGGTTCCCTGCAGGAAGGGAGTCAGGACCAGGCACACTTGCTGCATCTGTGTCCACTGAGCTGCGGTGATGATCACTTGGAGTCAGTGGCGTTCCTACCTAAGGGCGCAGGGGGGCGGGGCGCACCGGGTACCAGTCAGCCAGGGGGGTGTCGCCACGACCCCCCTACACCTGACTAAGGAGGGGAAGAGCAGCGCTAGGAGGAGGGGTGACAGCAGGGATAGCGGCGGGGAGGGGGAAATATCCCCCCCTCCCTCACCTGGGTCCCCTCCTTCTGCCTCTCTTCTCCCCCCAAAAATGCGGGCAGCGGGCCGGTGGCAGTGGGCAGCGAGCAGGCGAGCGCGGAGTATACTCACGTTACTTCCGCGTATCAGCCTGGAACGCTGCGTCACCGTCACGTGCCTCTTCTGCGCCTCCAATCATTGGAGGCGCAGTAGAGGCACGTGACGGCGACGCAGCGTTCCAGGCTGATACGCGGAAGTAACGTGAGTATACTCCGCGCTCGCCTGCTCGCTGCCCGCATTTTTGGGGGGAGAAGAGAGGCAGAAGGAGGGGACCCAGGTGAGGGAGGGGGGGATATTTCCCCCTCCCCGCCGCTATCCCTGCTGTCACCCCTCCTTCTAGCTACACGGGGGGAAACTATACTACCTAAACTGGGGGCCACTATACTAGCTGGCAGCTGGGGGCCACTATACTGGAGGCAGCTAAACGGGGGGGGGGGGGGGGGGGCACAGGGCACTATACTAGCTACACTGGGGGCATCTATGGGGGCCACTATATTACCTATACTGGGGGGGGGGGGCACCATACCAGCTACAATGGAGGCAACTATACTATCTAAACTGTGGGCCACTATACTAGCTATACTGGGGCAACTATGGGGGCCACTATACTAGCTATACTGGAGGGCAGCTCTACGGGGGCCACTATACAAACTACACTGGGGGCAGCAACACTACCTACATTGGGGGCAGCAGCCATGCTGCCTATCCTGGGGGCAACTATACTAGCTATATTGGGGCAACTATACTACCTTCACTGGGGGCAACTAGCTACCTATACTGGGGGCAACTGCTAGCTACCTATACTGGGGGCAGTGGCGGCACGGGGGGGGGGGGGGTGCTTTAAAATTCCCCTCAAAATTCTCCAAGCACCCCCCAGCGTGAACTGACTTTCGGCATCTAATAGACGCCGTATCAGTTCACCGCAGCGGCAGAGCAGGGCTATAGTAAAATGTCCGAAGCCCTGCTCTGGAGACTTTGGGAGTTGCTGGCTGCAGAGGATCGTGGGAGCTGCGCACTGGACGGAGGCCGGAACAGGAGCTCTGCTGCAGGTGAGTAAATGTTTTTTTTTTTTCTTTTTAATTTATATTAGCAGCCAGGGGTAGCATTTATGTTCTGGCCAGGTCTGCTACACGATTGAAGTGTTTTCTGGACAGGTCTGCCACACGATTGCATGTATTTTCTGGGCAAATCTGCCGACATGATTGAACGTATTCTCTGGGCAAATCTGCCGACATGATTGCATGTATTTTCTGGGCAAATCTGCCGACATGATTGAACGTATTCTCTGGGCAAATCTGCAGACATGATTGAACGTATTCTCTGGGCAAATATGCAGACCTGATTGAACGTATTCTCTGGGCAAATCTGCAGACATGATTGAACGTATTCTCTGGGCAAATCTGCCGGCATGATTGAACGTATTCTCTGGGCAAATCTGCCGACATGATTGAACGTATTCTCTGGGCAAATCTGCCGACATGATTGAACGTATTCTCTGGGCAAATCTGCCGACATGATTGCATGCATTTTCTGGGCAAATCTGCCGACATGATTGCATGCATTTTCTGGGCAAATCTGCCGACATGATTGCATGTATTTTCTGGGCAAATCTGCAGACATGATTGAACGTATTCTCTGGGAAAATCTGCCGACATGATTGAACGTATTCTCTGGGAAAATCTGCCGACATGATTGAACGTATTCTCTGGGCAAATCTGCCGACATGATTGAACGTATTCTCTGGGAAAATCTGCCGACATGATTGAACGTATTCTCTGGGCAAATCTGCCGACATGATTGCATGTATTTTCTGGGCAAATCTGCCGACATGATTGCATGTATTTTCTGGGCAAATCTGCCGACATGATTGAACGTATTCTCTGGGCAAATCTGCAGACATGATTGAACGTATTCTCTGGGCAAACCTGCAGACATGATTGAACGTATTCTCTGGGCAAATCTGCACACATTACGTGTATTTTCACCCGGGTTCACGTCAAATTACAGTTAGCTCCGCCCTCATCCGGTCATGGCCACGCCCATTTTTTTGCCGCGGCTATAGCGCCACCCATTTTTTGCCCCTTTACCTTTTTTTTTGGGGGGGGGGGGTGTCTTATAATACCCTGCACCGGGTGTCAAATGCCCTAGGTACGCCACTGCTTGGAGTTGCAGGTTGTCTTGATGACATATGTAGTTGGTAAGAGCCGTCCTGTGCTGCCACAGCCGTTCCACCATCGCCAGTGTTGAGTTCAAGTGAGTTGGGACATCAATAATTAGCCGGTGTGATGGCAGGCCCTGGTTCTGCTGCAGGTGGGCCAATTTTGCAGACGCAGTGTTGGAGCAGCGGAAATGGCGCACCACGCTTCGGGCATCATCCAGCAGCTTCTCCATCCTGGGGTAGGTGCGCAGGAAGTGGTGCACCACTAAATTAAGCACATGGGCCAAGCAGAGGATGTGTTGGAGGTTTCCATGCTGCACTGCGGCCACCAGGTTGGCCCCATTATCGTCCACCACATTCCCTGCTTCCAGGCCTCTGGGGGTCAGCCACCTCCGCTCCTGCACCCTGAGGGCAGCCAGGATTTTGGCAGCCGTAAGTTTTACCATCCCCAGGCTGAGTAATTTCAGCAGTGCCAAGGCTTGGCACTGCTGCTGCTGAGGCGGTCTTGCTTGCAGGGTGTGGAGGGAATGGGATCAGAGGAGCCTGCTGCATTCCCCCTGATCCCACGTTGGGGCACCACCAACTGGGCTGCTGCTGCTGCACTCTTGTCCTCCCCCCCTTCCACCAATGTCATCCAGTGTGGCGTAAAGGACAGATAGCGGCCTGTCCCATACCGGTTACTCCACGAGTCCCTGGTGATGTGGCTCGCACACGGCGTAGTTGAGCGAACGGGTCACATTTCCTACCACAAACTTGTGGAGTGCTGGGATGGCTGTCCTTGAAAAGTAATGGCAGCTTGGGATTTGCCATTCCGGGATGCCAAACTGGAGCAGCGTGCGGAGATCATTTCCCTCCTGCACCAGGGAGTGGAGGAAGGAGCTGTGATGCCATGGCCCGGGCAAACAAGCCATTTAATTTCCTGAATCGCCTGTGACCAGGAGGCAGAGGCTTGGTTAGACCCTGAAAGGTGTCGCTCAGCAGGGTCTGATGCTGATGTGCTGCAGGGGAAACAGAGGAGGCCAATAACGAGGACTGGCTGCCAGCCTCAATGTCTGTGTCCTGAGTAGCCGAGAGTTCACTGGAGGTTGAATAGGGCTTGCGTGCTACTGCGGCGGGGGATTCACTGCCCTGATGGAGGGATGATGCTGTGGTGGTGAGTCTCCAGCTATGACCTCCCCCTTTCTGGTCTATCAGCCTCTTAAATTCTGCTTAGTCATTGCAGTGGGTGCTCTTCAGGTGGGCCCGGAGGGAAGAGGTACCGATCTTTGACAGGTTGCGCCCACGGCTCATTTTTTTACTGCAGGAGTTACAGACCGCATATGTTTCGTCCTGGCTTGACACTGTGAAGAAATTCAAGATTGGGGACGTAAATAACCCGGGGTCCCGTCCCCTAAGGCACGCAGAGGGTTCAGCAGCTCTACCTCTGGGTGGTGGTTGCGGGGTGGTGGTGGTGCTGCTGGTGATGGTGCTGGCTGAAGCAGCAGCCTGTCTTCCACTCCCACTGCTGGACCTGCCCCTGCCCTTGCCTGACATCTGGCAATACAATTGCCTACTATCCTCCTCCGAGCTGTCTTCCGGGGCCTCAGGCACATACAGACGGTCCCGATCATCATCATCATAAAATAACTTTTCTCCGGACCCCCCCCCCCCACCACCACCACCACCTCTTCCGCACCAACATCCCCAGACAAGGACCCCTCATCGTCCTCAAAAAAACTTGGGATGCTGACCCGAGCCCAACCTCCTCCCAGGGCCGGATTTCTGGGCAGGCCTCCAAGGCCGGTTCCTAGGGCGGAGAATTCTTAGGGCGACTGTGAAGCAACTTGTGTGTCCCACCATCACCTCAGTTCCTTCTGTCTGTAGCCGCCCGCATTGCTTAGCACATTGCAGCATGTTGTGTGTGTGCGCAGCGGGCGGCTAGGCGGAAGCCAGGGAAGTTAGCAGGATCAGCTGATTAGAGCAGGCAGCGGCAGCATAGAGTAGTGCTGCACGGAGGTCTCACCACGCTGCTGAGGCAGTCAGAAATCCCAGAGCGCTGGCAGAGAAGGAGACAGACCTCTGTGCATAGCCACAGCAATTTGTGTATACACTCCCCCCTCCCTCCTTTCAGTACCAACAGCAAAGCACGGGGGAGGGAGAGAGTGCTGAAATCATCCGAACTGCACGTGGGGAGAAGCTGAAGCAGGACTCTGTACAGATAGAATAGATCAGGAAGCTGAAGGATCCGGTGTCTGGCTCTTACAATAACTTCTTCTGCTGCAGACACAGTGACTTCAAGCCTGTGTGAGTACCTACCTGATCCTGACCTCCCATCCAGGAAGCAGCATTAGATGGTGACCCCTTTGTCCCCTTGACCCACCATAGAGGCACTACAGCTTATAGCATGCTCCCCTGTATAGATGCACTACAGCTCCTAGCAAGCCCCCTCTATAGAGGCACTACAGCTCCCAGCATGCCCCCCTCTATGGAGGGACTACAGCTCCCAGCATGCCCACCTATACAGAGGCACTACAGCTCCTAGCATGCCCCCTCTACAGAGGCACTACAGCTCCCAGCATGCCACCCTCTATAGAGGCACTACAGCTCCCAGCATGCCCACCTATACAGAGGCACTACAGCTCCCAGCATGCCACCCTCTATAGAGGCACTACAGCTCCCAGCATGCCCACCTATACAGAGGCACTACAGCTCCCAGCATGCCCCCTCTATAGAGGTACTACATCTCCCAGAATGTCCACCTATATAGAGGTACTACAGCTCCCAGCATGCCCCCCCTCTATGGAGGGACTACAGCTCCCAGCATGCCCACCTATACAGAGGTACTACAGGTCCCAGCATGCCCCCTCTATAGAGGCACTACAGCTCCCAGCATGCCCACCTATACAGAGGCACTACAGCTCCTAGCATGCCCCCTCTACAGAGGCACTACAGCTCCTAGCATGCCCCCTCTACAGAGGCACTACAGCTCCTAGCATGCCCCCTCTACAGAGGCACTACAGCTCCCAGCATGCCCCCCCTCTATGGAGGGACTACAGCTCCCAGCATGCCCACCTATACAGAGGCACTACAGCTCCTAGCATGCCCCCTCTACAGAGGCACTACAGCTCCCAGCATGCCCCCTCTATAGAGGCACTATAGCTCCCAGCATGCCTACCTATACAGAGGCACTACAGCTCCTAGCATGCCCCCTCTACAGAGGCACTACAGCTCCCAGCATGCCACCCTCTATAGAGGCACTACAGCTCCCAGCATGCCTACCTATACAAAGGCACTACAGCTCCCAGCATGCCCCCCTCTATAGAGGTACTACATCTCCCAGAATGTCCACCTATATAGAGGTACTACAGCTCCCAGCATGCACCTCCTTCTCATAGTACTGGGGTGTTCCCCATCTCCCCAGAGCCAGCTGGTAGACCCCTTCCCTCTATGTGTATAGTCATCCATGATGCTTTTGCAGAGTATTCGCAGTGGAGTGCCCTCATCTGTCCCTCTGACGCACTCTTCTGGGTGCCTCAGTCTTCATCCACGCAGACGCCTTATCTCCATGACCCAGGTGCACATGAGTAATGTACATGCCGCCAGGTCATGGAGATGAGGCATCCACAAGGATGATGCACACAGACTGAAGGAGGAGCATGCCGATTGGACAGGCGAGTGCTCCCCACTGCGAATACTGTGCAGGGGCACCGTGGACCACTATACACATTGGGGGTTAGGGTCGGCAGCCTGCTCTTGGGCCCTGGGGACACCCCAATACTATATGGAGGGGAATGCTGGGAGCTGTGGTGCCTCTATGGAGAGGTGGACCATGCTGGGAACTGTAGTGCTTCTATGGAGGGGCAAACTGGAAGTTGTGGCGCTTCTATAGGTGGGGGGTGCATGCTGGGAGCTGTTTGCTCCTATGGAAACAGGGGCCCTGGCTAGCCCTTCAATTGTTACCATCCCCTACCCTGGCTGACTTATTTACCCTGAACACCCCCTCAGTTCTGACTGTCCTTCTCTATCTTCTCTATCCTTTCTTACCTCACCCCAGCCTGACTGATCTCTCCTCACCATGACCACCTCTTCAGTTTTAACTGCCCCTTACCTACCTTACACCAGCCTTTCTGTCCCTAATGCCTGGTACACACAATGAGATTTTCTGGCAGATTTACTGTCAGATCGATTATTTCCAACATGTCCAATCTGATTTCCGATCGATGTTCCATAGAAGTAAACGGAAAATCGATCAGAAATCATATTGGACATATTGGAAATAATAAGTCTGACAGGAAATCTGCCAGAAAATCTCATTGTGTCTGCCAGGCGTTAGTTCTGTCCCTCTGCATGCATACAGCTCCTCTAGTTGACCTTCCTCAGTTCTAACTGCCTTATTCCATACACATGCACACACACATACACTGTGGCCAAGCGTATCTGTACTGCACACGTGCAAATAAGGTTTGCATATGCTCAGTAAAATGAAATGCTTGTGCATGGAGGAAAAAAAAACAGTACACAAGTGCCTTAGTTCTACTGAGCATGTGCCAACTTTACTTGTGCATGCCCAGTATGGACACACTCGCCTACAGCCAAGCTTGAACACTGCAGAATCCCATTTGACCAGAGAGGGACCCAGTGCTGAAACGGTGGGGTGTAAGATGATTTCTACAGTAGTTTCAGTTAAAGTTTTGTGTTTGCTGGGAAGAGAAAAGTGTGTGTGTGGTTGATGAGGATGCTGTTAGGAGGGGAAGGGGGGTGGGGGCGGCCGGTTACAGCGGGCCTTGGGCGGCAAAAAGTAGAAATCCGGCCCTGCCTCCTCCTCCACATCAGGCGCCATCATCTCCTCAATGGCAGCCATCAATACTCGCCCAGATGCGGACAGAACGCTCTCGTCCAGGGAGGGCTGCTGACTAGAGTTGGGCCGAACCTCCGATTTTAGGTTCGCGAACCCTGTTCGCGAACTTCCGCGAAAGGTTCGGTTCGCGAAAAAGTTCGCAAACCGTAATAGACTTCAATGGGGAGGCGAACTTTGAAAGTTTTAAAAAATTCTATCAGCTGGAAAAATGATAGAAAACATGTTTCAAAAGGTCTAATACCTGGAGCCACACCTAATTGAGTGAAATGCACATCACTGCTGGAGGACCCGCCCACCCTCCCTCTTCCAAGCAAGGTCCTTTATACCATTTGACTCAGTTGTCTGCCTACACTAATTAGTTATGGGACAGCTGCTACACACTCTGCTAGGGAGATTTGAATTGGCCTCCCTCCTCCCACCTCTCTCCTCCCTCCACCCTCCTCCCTTCTCCCTCCTCCACCCCCACCCTCCTCCCTAATCCAGTCTGACTTCAGTCAGAGCACCTGATCTGCTTGTTCAGGGGCTGTGGCTAAAAGTATTAGAGACACAGGATCAGCAGGCGATTCAGGCAACTGGTATTATTTTAAAAGGAAAAATCCATATCCTTCTCCGTTTAGGTTCCCTTTAAGGATTTGTAGTATAAAAGCCAACTCACATTGGCTGGGATTTGAACCTGGGTCTCACTGTATGGTGGGCAAGCACACTAACCACTATACCAACTGAAGCTGGCCTAAAATTTACTATTTATGCTCAATACAAGAGAAAAAGTAGACAAGACAAATAACATTTATATCACACTTTTCTCCTGGCGGACTCAAAGGACCAGAGCTGCAGCCACTAGGGCATGCTCTATAGGCAGTAGCAGTGTTAGGAAAAGAGAGAGTTATGAATCTACCTGGCTATCTGGGGTTCTCTTTGGACAACTGTTGAACACAAAAGAGAAGGCCATGTCTGGCTAAATATCTGTAAGCAGTGGCTGCATAGTGTAATGGATAAGGGTGCTGCCTCTGACAAAGGAGACCAGAGTTCAAATCTCAGCTCTGTCTGTTCAGTAAGCCAGCACCTATTCAGTAGGAGACCTTAGGAAAGTCTTCCTAACACTGCTATCTTGTCTAATTTTTCTCTTGACAACTGTTGAACACAAAAGAGAAGGCCATGTCTGGCTAAATATCTGTAAGCAGTGGGAGGAGGGAGGTGGGAGGAGGGAGGAGGGAGGTGGGAGGAAGTGCGCAAAAATTAGTGGACAGCGGTCTGCCTGCACTAATAGAACAGTACAATGTCACTGACTAAACTTAGTGACTGACCAGTGGCAGAGTGGCAGTGACTGCAACTAACTGAAGTTGATCACTGGCTGGCTGGCTGGCTATACAGTAATAGAGCAGTCGAATCAGTGTGGAGTTGAACCTGCCTGCACTAAGCACAGCAAATCATTACACTGGCACTGACTACTACACTGACTACAGCTAACTTAAGTGAATCACTCACTGTCTAGCTAAATACAAGTATACAGTCAGTAATAGAGCAGTAGTAGAATCAGTAAACTGCACTAAGCACAGCAATCAGTACACCCTCTCACTGACAACTACACTGACTACAACTAACTTTAGTAATCACTCACTGCTAGCTAGCTGAATACAAGTATCAAATACAGTATAAGAGCAATGCTACGACTAAAAACGCTATGTTTTTAAGACAAAACACGCTTGCTTTAGCAACAAATGGCCTGGAGATGATCCTCTCAGTGCCACAGTCTAGCAAGGATGGAGCTTTTCATCATGGCCACCACTTTGTATACAGGAGGGGAGGGCATAGCCTCCCCTCCTGTGATTGGTTGCTAGGGCCTTGCTGGGGGGTATCACGTGTTGGCCTTGGGGCCCCGGCCAGTGAGAGAGGTCCGGGGCCCCTGGCCATCGTGTGAACCAATCGTGTGTTTTTAAACGTTTTCTTTCAGCTCTTGGACATGGCGGACAGGTGAGCGGTTAGGGAGGGACCCCTGTGGGAGGGATGCCTGCACGGGGCGGTCCTGCTAGCGACGCAATCTTGCGATGGCGTCCAACTGAAGCCTCCCACCTGAATGCTAATGGCTGCTAGATGTGGTATGGCAGGTAAAGGGTGTATGACATTGCATCCTGATTGGCTGACGAGCACCTGCTGACCACTTGTAAATGTAGCTGGATGCATGTACTGCTGTGTTCTATTGCTTGTGTGTGTTGAATTTAGCATTCAGTATGGAGGTAGTGTTGGTGGGTTTTCTGGATGTGAGAGGTCCAGAGCCTGGGTGTGAGAGGTCCAGGCCCACCTGCACTCCCCTCCAGGTATCACGTGTTGGCCTTGGGGCCCCGGCCAGTGAGAGAGGTCCGGGGCCCCTGGCCATCGTGTGAACCAATCGTGTGTTTTTAAACGTTTTCTTTCAGCTCTAGGACATGGCGGACAGGTGAGCGGTTAGGGAGGGACCCCTGTGGGAGGGATGCCTGCACGGGGCGGTCCTGCTAGCGACGCCATCTTGCGATGGCGTCCAACTGAAGCCTCCCACCTGAATGCTAATGGCTGCTAGATGTGGTATGGCAGGTAAAGGGTGTATGACAGTGCATCCTGATTGGCTGACGAGCACCTGCTGACCACTTGTAAATGTAGCTGGATGCATGTACTGCTGTGTTCTATTGCTTGTGTGTGTTGATCCTCACAATATCCCACATATTCTCTATGGGGTTCAGGTCAGGAGAGTTGGCAGGCCAATTGAGCACAGTAATACCATTGTCAGTAAACCATTAACCAGTGGTTTTGGCACTGTGAGCAGGTGCCAGGTCGTGCTGAAAAATGAAATCTTCATCTCCATAAAGCTTTTCAGCAGATGGAAGCATGAAGTGCTCCAAAATCTGCTGATAGCTAGCTGCATTGACCCTGCCCTTGATAAAACACAGTGGACCAACACCAGCAGCTGACATGGCACCCCAAACCATCACTGACTGTGGGTACTTGACACTGGACTTCGGGCATTTTGCCATTTCCCTCTCCCCAGTCTTCCTCCAGACTCTGGCACCTTGATTTCCGAATGACATGTAAAAGTTGCTTTCATCCGAAAAAAAGTACTTTGGACCACTAAGCAACAGTCTAGTGCTGCTTCTCTGTAGCCCAGGTCAGGCGCTTTTGCCGCTGTTTCTGGTTCAAAAGTGGATTCATGCTTACATCTGCTGAAAAGCTTTATGGAGATGAAGATTTCATTTTTCAGCACGACCTGGCACCTGCTCACAGTGCCAAAACCACTGGTAAATGGTTTACTGACCATGGTATTACTGTGCTCAATTGGCCTGCCAACTCTCCTGACCTGAACCCCATAGAGAATCTCTGGGACATTGTGAAGAGAAAGTTGAGAGACGCAAGACCCAACACTCTGGATGAGCTTAAGGCCGCTATCGAAGCATCCTGGGCCTCCATAACACCTGAGCAGTGCCACAGGCTGATTGCATCCATGCCACGCCGCATTGAAGCAGTCATTTCTGCAAAAGGATTCCCGACCAAGTATTGAGTGCATAACTGAACATAATTATTTGAAGGTTGACTTTTTTTGTTTTAAACACACTTTTCTTTTATTGGTCGGATGAAATATGCTAATTTTTTGAGATAGGAATTTTGGGTTTTCATGAGCTGTATGCCAAAAACACAATATTAAAACAATAAAAGGCTTGAACTACTTCAGTTGTGTGTATTTGAATCTAAAATATATGAAAGTCTAATATCTATCAGTACATTACAGAAAATAATGAACTTTATCACAATATGCTATTTTTTTGAGAAGATCCTGTATACAGTGGCTTGCAAAAGTATTCGGCCCCCTTGAAGTTTTCCACATTTTGTCATATTACTGCCACAAACATGCATCAATTTTATTGGCATTCCACATGAAAGACCAATACAAAGTGGTGTACACGTGAGAAGTGGAATGAAAATCATACATGATTCCAAACATTTTTTACAAATAAATAACTGCAAAGTGGGGTGTGCGTAATTATTCAGCCCCCTGAGTCAATACTTTGTAGAACCACCTTTTGCTACAATTACAGCTGCCAGTCTTTTAGGGTATGTCTCTACCAGCTTTGCACATCTAGAGACTGAAATCCTTGCCCATTCTTCTTCGCAAAACAGCTCCAGCTCAGTCAGATTAGATGGACAGCGTTTGTGAACAGCAGTTTTCAGATCTTGCCAAAGATTCTCGATTAGATTTAGATCTGGACTTTGACTGGGCCATTCTAACACATGGATATGTTTTGTTTTAAACCATTCCATTGGTGCCCTGGCTTTATGTTTAGTGTCGTTGTCCTGCTGGAAGGTGAACCTCCGCCCCAGTCTCAAGTCTTTTGCAGACTCCAAGAGGTTTTCTTCCAAGATTGCCCTCTATTTGGCTCCATCCATCTTCCCATCAACTTTGAACAGCTTCCCTGTCCCTGTTGAATAGAAGCACCCCCAGAGCATGATGCTGCCACCACCATATTTGACAGTGGGGATGGTGTGTTCAGAGTGATGTGCAGTGTTAGTTTTCCGCTACACATAGCGTTTTGCATTTTGGCCAAAAAATTCCATTTTGGTCTTATCTGACAAGAGCACTTTCTTCCACATGTTAACTGTGTCCCCCACATGGCTTGTGGCAAACTGCAAACGGGACTTCTTATGCTTTCTGTTAACAATGGATTTCTTCTTGCCACTCTTCCATAAAGGCCAACTTTGTGCAGTGCACGACTAACAGTTGTCCTATGGACAGATTCCCCCACCTGAGCTGTAGATCTCTGCAGCTCGTCCAGAGTCCCCATGGGCCTCTTGACTGCATTTCTGATCAGCGCTCTCCTTACTCGGCCTGTGAGTTTAGGTGGACGGCCTTGTCTTGGTAGGTTTACAGTTGTGCCATACGCCTTCCATTTCTGAATGATCGCTTGAACAGTGCTCCATGAGATGTTCAAGGCTTTGGAACTCTTTTTGTATCCTAAGCCTGCTTTAAATGTCTCAATAACTTGATCCCTGACCTCTCTGGTGAGTTCTTTGGACCTTATGGTGTTGTGGCGCTTTGAGTCCGCAAGGAGAAAAGCGCAATATAAATGTTATTTGTCTTGTCTTGTCTTGTTGCTCCCAATATTCTCTTAGACAACCTCTGAGGTCGTCACAGAGCAGCTGTATTTGTACTGACATTAGATTACACACAGGTGCACTCTATTTAGTCATTAGCACTCATCAGGCAATGTCTATGGGCAACTGACTGCACTCAGACCAAAGGGGGCTGAATAATTACACACACTCCACTTTGCAGTTATTTATTTGTAAAAAATGTTAGGAATCATGTATGATTTTCATTCCACTTATCACGCGTACACCACTTTGTATTGGTCTTTTATGTGGAATTCCAATAAAATTGATTCATGTTTGTAGCAGTGATGTGACAAAATGTGGAAAACTTCAAGGGGGCCGAATACTTTTGCAAGCCACTGTAAATGTATTTTTTTTAAATATGTTCAGAGTGTGGGAAATAAAAAAAATAATGTGGGGTTCCCTCTCCCAAGCCTCTTTAACCCCTTGTCCCCTACGCAGGCTGGGATAGCCAGAATGTGGAGCCCCAGCTGCACCCTGAGCTATACCAGCCCACATTGTCCATGGGGAGGAGGGCTCTGGAGGTAAGGGTATCCAGACCTCCCACCTCTCCCACAGAGCCCTTGTCCAATCCATGGACAGGAGGCTCTTCCCCACCTCCGGTGCCCCAGGAGGAGTTGGGGCCAAAGAAGGGGACCCCCAGATGCCAGCCCCTCCCCAAGAGAAATGAGTATAAGGGTACATAGTACCCCTTACCCATTACCCATTATATAAAATAAAAACATAACCACAAGAAAAGTATTTTAATAGTCTTAATTAATCATGAATACTTATCTTTAAAAAAATGTTCCCACACTTATATTCTCAGTTAGCTTGATTGAAGATCTTCACACACCGGCTGCCACATGTGCTGATCCTCACCGCAGCTCTAAAGTACAGCTAGAGAAAAGCATCTTCAAATTTCCCTCCAAAGCTCCCCATTGGTCTATTAACTGTGGGTCTATTAACTTTAACTTTAAATGTAAAGATGCTTTGCTTTAGCTATACTAAGTATTGCTAGAGCTCTGCTCCGTCCTCCCTCCTGCACAGCTACTGCTCTCCTCCCCGCCCACTGCTCCAATTGCGCCCACCCATGCTGATATCAGGGTGCTGTGGGTGCTCCAGGGTGATGGTGTGGGTAGCCACTAGAGATGTGGTGTGTGTAGGAGGAGAGTGGGAGCCCCACAGGAGGGAGGATAGAGCAGAGCTCTAGCTATACTATAGCTATCGTAAGTATAGCTAGAACTGCGGTGGAGAGCGGCGTGTGTGGTGACAACCAGCAGAGATCTCCAATCAAGAGGATATTGGCATGGGACTTTTCCAAGGAAATTGGCATGATTTTTTTTAAAGGTAAGTATTAATGATTAATTAAGACTATTAAAACAGTTTTGTTGTGGTTATGTGTTTATTTCATATAACACTTTGTGGAAAAGCGTAAAGGGTACTATGTACCCCTATACTAATTTCTCCTGGGGAGAGGGCTGGCATCTGGGGGTCTCCTCCTTAAATGAGACTCCCAGATGCCCCCATGAATCCCCCCAGGGCGTCGTCGGCCCTCACCTCCTGGGGCACTGGAGGTGGGGAAGAGCCCCTTGTCCATGGATTGGGCAAGGGCTCTGGGGGAGAGCCTCTCCAGAGCCCCCCGATACCATGGACCATGCGGGCTAGTACAGCTCAGGTTGCAAAGTCCCACATGGCCGGGGCTCTGAATTCTGGCTATCCTAGTCTGCATGGGGGACAAGGGGTTAAAGAGGCTCAGGAGGGGGGACCCCAAGTCATATACAGTGGGATGTGAAAGTTTGGGCAACCTTGTTAATTTTTATGATTTTCCTGTAGAACATGTTGGTTTTTACGATAAAAAATGTCAGTTAAATATATCATATAGGAGACACACACAGTGATATTTGAGAAGTGAAAGTGAAATTAAGTTTAATGGATTTACAGAAAGTGCGCAATAATTGTTTTAATAAAGTTAGGCAGGTGCATAAATTTGGGCACTGTTTAAATTTTATTGATTCCAAAACCTTTAGAACTAATTATTGGAACGCAAATTGGCTTGGTAAGCTCAGTGACCCCTGACCTACATACACAGGTGAATCCAATTATGAGAAAGAGTATTTAAGGGGGTCAATTGCAAGTTTCCCTCCTCTTAAGTTTCTCTGAAGAATAGCAACATGGGGTCTCAAAACAACTCTCAAATGACCTGAAGATAAATATTGTTCACCATCATGGTTTACGGGAAGGATACAGAAAGTTGTCTCAGAGATTTCAGCTGTCTGTTTCCACAAGAAGATGCTGTATGCGAGAGTGATGCAAAGGAAGCTTCATTTTGGAATAAGGTGCTGTGGACTGATGAAACTAAAATTGAGTTATTTGGGAATAACAAGGGTCGTGTAATAGATAGCGGAGAGGCCGCCGCGGCGGTGAGCGGCATGGCGGCCGTATCCGCGTCTCAGCCGGTGGCCTCCGCCGTGCAGTTACATGTTGGAGTTTTGCTTGGTTCCTCGGTTGCACATAGACTGAGGGCTACGCACGCGCGCGCCAGAATGACAGGACCTTTATGCAAATAGAAGGGGAGTCAGCTAATCAGCCGGTCAGCAGACTCCAGTAGTGCTCCGGATTGGCTGTGGAGCGCTCTGAGTATTTATAGGACCTGCCTGTCAGTTGCTCTTCATCTGCTGTTGCAAATGCTACGTGTTAGCACTCAGACCTTAGTCAGATCCAAAAGTGTGCTAGAACCAGCAGGAGCTGGGGATCCACACTTAGCCATATTCTGTTGATAGCTTAAAGTACTAATTGAATTGTATTATTTGTTATGACCCTCTGCTAGCCTTGACTACTCTTCTGTCTTCTGATTCTGTGCCTATGCCTATCTGATCTTGTTGCCGACTCACTCTGATTCAGTCTTCTGTCTTTGTACCGTATCTGTCCGTGTGTTGCCGATCCTGCTTGTCTGACTCTTCTACCCTCACCAGTGAGCTTAGTTCTGGTGAGGGATTCTCAGTTTAGGAATCACCTGCTCCTCAGGTTGATAGCTGCAGTACAGTCTTAATCACCTGCTCCTCAGGTGACTAGTAACTACGGTACTGTCCTTATCACCTGCTCCTCAGGTGATCAGTAGCTGCAGTATAGTCTTGATCTCCTGCCCCTCAGGTGATCACCTGCTGCAGTACAGTCTGAATCACCTGCTCCACGAGTGATCAGTATACGTTGTCTTACTGTGCATCACTCGCTCCTCCTGTGAACCGATCACTAATTCATCTGTGTCTCCAGCCTGCTGGAGTACTGATTCCAGTGTTCTATAGAGATACCTCCCTCTACCAGCTCCTCTGGGATAGTGGGTATCTCTATCTATATTTACTGTTGCACCAAACACTTATCTAATGGCCCATACTCACGAGGGACAATTGTCGCCGCAACACGCGGGGCGCGCGTGTTGCGGCGACAGGTCGCCCGTGAGTATGGGCCGCGTGCACACCGAACTGTCGCCCGTCGCTGAAGTCGCCAGGCGATTGAAATGTTCAATCGCCTGGCGACAGTCGCCGCCGCAACTCCACCGCAGCTGTCGCTAGTCCGCGTGAGTACGCGGACTAGCGACAGCAACCTCCATTGAGGTACGCAGAGCTTCCGGCGAGCTTCCGGCGGGGGGAGGAGGAACGTCGGCGACAGCTTCCGTCACGCCGCTGGTCCCTCTTCCGCGTGTGTACGCGGAGGGACCTGGCGAGGAGCTGTCGCCCGCACGCTCACGTGTGCTGGCGACAGGCCACTTTTACCGCCCGTGAGTATGGGCCATTACACCTGAGTGTCCTTTGTGTTGCTATACTTGCATTATTGGTGATTCTGCAGATCACCACATAATCAGGTATAACATCTGTATTATTGGTAATACTGCAGATCACCAATAATCAGAAAATCTGTTCTTGCTGACACCGATCGTTACAGGGCATTATGCATGGAGGAAAAACAACACAGAATTCCAAGAAAAACACCTGCTACCTACAGTAAAATATGGTGGTGGTTCCATCATTCTGTGGGGCTGTGTGGCCAGTGCAGGGACTGGGAATCTTGTCAAAGTTAAGGGACGCATGGATTCCACTCAGTATCAGTAGATTCTGGAGACCAATGTCCAGGAATCAGTGACAAAGCTGAAGCTGTGCTGGGGCTGGATCTTTCAACAAGACAACAACCCTAAACACTATTCAAAATCCACTAAGGCATTCATGCAGAGGAGCATGTACAATATTCTGGAATAGCCATCTTAGTCCCCAGACCTGAATATCATTGAAAATCTGTGGTGTGAGTTAAAGAGAGCTGTCCATGCTCGGAAGCCATCAAACCTGAATGAACTAGAGATGTTTTGTAAAGTGGAATGGTCCAAAATACCTTCAACCAGAATCCAGACTCTCATTGGAACCTACAGTAAGCATTTAGAGGCTGTCATTTCTGCAAAAGGAAAATCTACTAAATATTGATTTCATTTTTTGTGGTGCCCAAATGTATGCACCTGCCTAATTTTGATTAACCTTCCTGGCGGTAACCCCGAACGTAGTTCGGGGTAAGCCGCGCAGGAGGTTTTCTCAGGCCCTGCTGGGCCAATTTACTTAATTTTTTTTGACGCAGCTAGCACTTTGCTAGCTGCGTCAGCACACCGATCGCCGCTGCCCCGCGTTCGATCGCCGCTATCCGTCACGCCGCGCACTCCCCCCAGACCCTGTGCGCTGCCTGGCCAATCAGTGCCAGGCAGCGCCGAGGGGTGGCCCGGGACTCCCAATGACGTCACGACGTTGGTGACGTCATCATGGCGACGGGGGAAGCCCTCCAGGAAATCCCGTTCTTTGAACGGGATTTCCTGATCGGAGATCGCCAAAGGCGATCGAAGCAGGTGGGGGGATGCCGCTGAGCAGCGGCTATCATGTAGTGAGCCCTAGGCTCTCTACATGATTTAAAAAAAAAAAACTGCTGCGCTGCCTCCTGGCGGAAATAATTAAACCGCCAGGAGGGTTAAACAATTATTGCACTTTCTGTAAATCCAATAGACTTAAATTTACTTCTTAAATGTCACTCAGTGTGTCTCCTATATGATATATTTAACTGATATTTTTTATCGTAACAACCAATGATTTATACAGGAAAATCATGAAAATTAACAAGGTTGCCCAAAATTTCACATCCTATATATATATACCCGTTGCCAGGGATCCTTGTACAGCCATATTGCGGCTGTATAGCGGTCCCTGGCCAAAGCGTTGCCACTTCCACAGGGTCTCCAGGTGGACCATACACACTGCTTATGGACCCCCCTGGAAACCCAGTCATAAAGTTCACTGCTCTTTCTTTTGATATATGTAATTTTACACTACCGTTAGGTTGATAAATCATGTGTCTTTTACCGCATTTAAATATACCGTATATACTCGTGTATAAGGCACCCACTTTTCCTTTGAAAAACGGGATCAAGTGATTGACTCGCATATAAGCCCCCTCCCCCAGTATAGCCCCCTCCACAGTATAAATAGAAAGGAAGTTCTGAGTTCAGTACCATTTCAACCCTTTATATGATTAAAATGAGAATCTGGCTAGCAGGATCGGGATAAGGACAACACATCTGGACTGGCAGGCTGGCATGACAAGGACAACAAGTTCAGATTGGAATGGCTGGCTGGAATGTTAGGGAGAAGGACAACACGTCAGAGGTGTATCTAGGGAAAACAGCGCCTATGGCAAGCACTGAAATTGCGCCTCCTCCCTCCCATAGGAATTAATGCTAAAAAAGAAAATCAGATAAAACACAGTAGAGAATCTTCAGAATCTTATATATAGCTCAGAGTGTAAGCATAGGGTCCTATTAGATAGCAAAAGACAAACAGGAAGCCTCCCTAGCAAACAAACAGAGAGGTTATAACTGGTCCACCAAGAACCGATGAGAATCCTTCCTGGTGCTAGTGAGGATTCCCATTGGTCTTTTGACACACAAGTGGAAAGTGTGCCTAAAGGACATCCACGCTGAACAAATGTCAGGAAATTGCGTACATACGTGTGTGCACAATGCTGGATGAGTACTGCGCCCTCCCTCCCAATCCTCTGTTCCTCTGTATTTACTCCAGTTCTAAGTCACTTTTAGTACTGGTTGGGATCTTTTGAACCAGATATAACAGGCTGTGTACATGCGCAGTTGGGTCCATTACTTTACTGTGGCCATACTCTTGGCTGCCTCCTGAGTGCACCGCGTTCAGGAGGCCCCCGAGAGCATTGCCACAGCGGCCTCATGGACCCAACTGCGCATGCGTGCAGCCTATTATATTCAGTTTAAACTTCAAAGGTCACAACTAGTACTAGTCTGGGCCTAGAAAGGGAGCAGATAAGGGGGAAGGGAGGACACTTGTATGTACTCTATTTTCTGCTGATTTTTCAGCTCAGACATCCTTTGACATAGGAGCCCCCTATATGTCTGCTTATGTATTGTTCTTTTACATACCTGGGGCCTCTTCCAGTCTCGTAGTTCCATAACTGACCTCCAGGTCTTTATCCTTGATCTGCTGAGTGGCCCAGTAAAGTGTGAGACATTGCTAAGAGGCACACTACTGCCCATGCACTGGCCGATCACGTGGCCAGGATAATTCTGTGCGAGTACATAAAGCTCTATGGGAGTGCGATCAAGGAGCTGCGCAGCCAGCATATGCCCAGTAGTGCACGACTCCGCTAAGCCTTAGTCACACAGTTTACCGGGCCAAACAGCGAATCAAGGATGAGGACCGGTAGAACAATGAGGGAACTACAAGATTCCGAAAGAAGCCCCAGCTGAATAAAAGGAAACAATCTTTATTTTCAACTTGCACACATTTATTATTTCAATTCTACAGCAGGCCACTGACTGTTTTTCCACATTTCAACTCTTACAATTTCCATCCATTCTACAGCAGACCACTGCTTTCTCACATAACTTCAGTTCTGGGATAATCCCATACGAACTGAAAAACTGAAAAAGCACAGCCACAGTTCAGAGGAGAGACAGGAATGCTGATGTCATGATGGGCACATCTGGCTAACTAATACTTCTATCTTCTTTGCCCGGCCGGACAAAATATGTTTATAGGGACTGGAGGTGAACGGCAGGTACTCAGGAACGACACTCCCGCAGCGGTGGGCGGACAGACAGACCTGGCTGGCAGGGAGGAAGGGAAGAGTCACCAGCAGCCCAATCTATCCCATTCACTCCTCACTGATGCGCCCCCCTTGGAAGGGGTGACTAGAGGCGCCTATGGCAGATGCCCTACTTGCACCCTGCAGGATGCGCCTCCACAACATGTGGACTGGCAGGCTGGACTGGTAGGCTGGTATGGCAGGGACAACAATAACAAGTGTGGACTGGAGTGTCTGGCTAGCAGGATAAGGGATATGGTACAACATGTCGACTGGACTGACTGTCAGGCTGGCATGGCGTGTAACCACTAGCTCAAGGGGACTTACTAGTGTAAGGGATCATGCAATGATCCCCCACTCATGTGCTGCTCCCCCCCCCTCTTATGTCCCTGCACCCCCACGGCAACATAGAGTGTAGCCCAGCACTACAACTTACCTGTTTCCCCTGATAAGTTGTAGCAGAGAGAGAGAGAGACTTCATCACTGCCCCACAGACGCACCTTCAAAACAAAGTTGCCTCTTCCTCCAGGGCTCCCCGCTGTGTCCATTTCCATGGTGTCTAAGTTAGAAGCAGTGCGGTGTATCAGAGTCACGTGCAGCTCTGGGGATTCCCTTGCCTCTCTATCCCGCTCGCTGTGTCTCATATGACGCTATCTAGTGGTGCTTTGAGAAACAGCGAGGGGGACAGAGAGACAAGGAAATCCCCAAAACTGCATGTGACTCTGATAGACAGCACTGCTTCTGACCTACCATGGAAATGGACACAGCGGGGAGCCCTGGAGGAAGCGGCAACTCTGTTTTAAACTGTGCGTCCATGGAGCAGTGGCGATGTCTCTCTCTCAGCTACAACTTACCCAGGGGACACAGGTCAGTTGTAATGCTAGATTACACACTGTTGCCGCGGGCGTGCAGGGACATAAGAGAAAGCCAGGGATGCAGCACACGAGTGTGGGATCATTGCACGATTCCTTACACTCCACAGTGACTACCCGGGAGGGCACCCGGGGGACATTGACTCGCGTATAAGCCGAGGGGGAGACTTTTGAGCATAATTTTTGTGCTCAAAATTCGTAACTTTAAAATCGATTTTCTCCAAAACTATAAGGTCTTTTTGAAAAATTTCCCCTTGCTCACACTCTCCTCCTCCACATACCCTGCAAATGTGGTGTTTTTAGCACGTACGGGGGCTTTGTTATTAACCGCTAAAGTTGGCGGCCATTGACTTTAATGTAAAATGCGAACGCAATTTTTTTAAAATTGTGTTAAATGCAAATGGGGAACAGCCCAAGTTTGCCGGGAACTGTCCGCCGGCGATCTGCTCAGGCTATCTCTAGTTACGTAACTGTGTAATCCTCCCCCCCCCCCCCCACCAACTCCCAATATACTGAATGCTAAAAGCCCCCATGCTAAATTCTAGAGCCTGGCAATATACTAAAACGTAGGAGGCTGAACAACATATCAAAAAATAAAAGGGATTTTGTAATTGGTTCTTGATTACATTTGGATATTTTTTCTTTTGGGAAAACAGACATGACCAGAAAACAAAACTCCCTGGTAATAAAGAAATATTTACAGAATCATCTCAATACTTACATATTTTGATATCCGGTTAATCCACACACAACCTGAAAGTAGAGAAAATTTATTTAGCACTATTTATTTAATTTTGATAGACAGATAAAGGAGTAGGCTTACAGCAATACAACAAGAAAAGTAATTGTCACAAGAGATAGTAAATGAAATGGCAATCCAAATTGACAGGAAGTGAGTTTTATTGGCCCAATTCTAAAGGCTCATAGACACATCAGACCATAGTCTTTGGAAAATTTAAGATCACAGACCAATTTTACCCCCTTCCATGTAGTATGAGAGCCATACCTACACAGTCTATTCTATGGAGCTGAACTCCCCATCAGACAGAAATCTTTGCAAGATGCTGCACACAAAGATGCTGTAGACATTCAAAAGATCAGTATCTGCAAAAGATCTGTTCCTGCAAAAGATCCATTCCTGCAAAATGCATTCATAGTCAATGATATCTGCAGATCATCATACACACCTTGTTTAACAGACATTTATCTGTAGATCAGATCCACCAGGATGGATTTTCAGATCTGCAGATGAATGTCAGTTAAACAAGGCGTGTATGATGATCTGCAGATCTCATAGACTATGAATGCAATTTGAAGGAACTGATCTTTGGCAGGAACAGATATTTTGCAGATACTGATCTTTTGTGTCTGTACAGCATCTGTGTGTGCAGCATCTTGCAAAGATTTTTTTTCTGATGGGGAGTTCAGCTCCATAGAAAAGACTATGAAGGTATGGCTCTCATACTACATGAAGGGTGGTAAGATTGGTCTGTGATCTTTCATTTTCCAAAGACTATGGTCTGATGTGCGTATGTGGCCTAAGCCTCAATTAGCATTAATTTTGCATGTAAGCTTTACTTGCAACTCATTGACCAAATAATATTCCTGTTTGAATAGTTCGAACTGTCTTTAACCACTTAACGAACGCCTAATGCTGATAGGCGGCGGCAGGTCGTAAGTGGTTTTGCATGGAAATGGCCGCTCGTTCGAGTCACCTTTCCATGTCAGTTCACGGAGGGTGTCTCCGTGAACAGTCTGCGAGCCTCCGATCGCGGCTCGCAGGGGAAATGTAAACACGCGGGGAAGAAATCCCTGGTGTTTACATTATATGGCACTGCTGCGCAGCAGCGCCGTAAAGGAGATCGGCGATCCCCGGCCTCTGATTGGCCGGGGATCGCCGCCAGATCAGATGCGGTGCAGGATGGATCGCCGTCCTGCGCCGCCCAGGGGTAGGAGGGAAAGAGGGAGGCCCAATATCGCTGCGGAGGGAGGCTTTGAGGAGCCCCCTTCTCCCCCGCAACACGCAGATAGCCGGCGGCGATCAGACCCCCCAGCAGGACATCCCCCTAGTGGGGAAAAAGGGGGGAAGTCTGGTCGCCCTGGCTGCAACCTGATCTGTGCTGTGGGCTGGACAGCCCACGCAGCACAGATCAGCACAAAATAGCATGGTCCTTATTATTATTATTTAGTATTTATATATAGCGCCGACATATTACGCAGCGCTGTACAGTATATATATATATATATATATATATATATATATATATATATATATATATATATATATATATTGTCTTGTCGTTAACTGTCCCTCAAAGGAGCTCACAATCTAATCCCTACCATTGCCATATGTCTATATTATGTAGTGTAAGTACTGTAGTCTAGGGCCAATTTTTTAGGGGGAGCCAATTAACTTATCCGTATGTTTTTGGAATGTGGGAGGAAACCTGAGTGCCCAGAGGAAGCCCACACAGACATGGAGAGGATATACAAACTCTTTGCAGATAGTGCCCTGGCTGGGATTCGAACCAGGGACCCAGTGCTGCAAGCGAGAGAGCTAACCACTACGCCACCGTGCTGCCCATCCTTATGTGATGAATGGAAACTGGTAAGTGGGAAAAAAAAGTTAAATAGTTACCCACCAAAGCAGGGAAAAAGGGCGCCCAAGGTGCCATGGAAAAAAAGGTACTGCCATTCATGGCAATAATAAAAGCTGTAATTAGCATCAATAGGCAAAAATGTGGGCGCCCGGAGGCACCTGATAATATAGCAGGCCCGGGGGCTTCCTGCTATGCAAATGTCATTAATAAATAGTGTATACGACGCTAATCACGGCTTTGTGGCATTTCTCCCAGAGTAAAATGCACTATAAATTAAGTTTTGCTTATGTTACATTAAGTAATCATGTAAGTCAACAGTAGGCAGTAACAGATCTAACAGATTTTTGACTAGTCCATCTCCTCTTGGGGGGGTTCTCAGTATCTCTTACAATCTTACAATTCTTTTATTCTTAAAAAAAGCATTATTGTAAAGAAAACCCTGAGAATCCCCCATGAGGAGCGTGTCTGACAGGGTGCAGATAGGGCAACTGCCATCGGCGCCCTTATCACTCACCTCTCAGGTGGTGCAGTGAGTGAGCACGTTTGTCACACCCTCCCAGACAGGTTCAACTCAGCCCGCACCTCCCTATTAAGCTGGCCGGCTCTCCACTCTGTACTGTGTGTGTGTCTTTGTGATGATTAACTAATTGCACACAAAGGGGTCAAAGAACTGCCAGTAGCATCCGCAAAGCAGAACACAGCTCTGGCTCACATGCACGCAGAATCCTATTTCCTCCTCTCAATGTGTGCCAGTCATTATTGTAGCCACGCCCCCTGACTCGCTCTGCTAGAGGTACTGTTCATCTCCTCTACTCCCAGTTCTTCCGAGACTTCATCTCTTTTCCCAGCAGTCTACTCCACAATGCCACCCCCTCTTCATTCACAGTGACAAGCAGGCAGTGAGGCAGACTAGCATTTACTACACTGAGGCCAGTAAATATTAATGAGTGATTCACACTGGCATGTTGAAGTAATGCTGAAATCAGAAAGGGGGTGGGGAGTTAGGATACTTAACGCTGAGGGAAAACTCTGTATCCTCTAAAGCAGGACTGCCCAATAGGTCAATCGTGATCTAGCAGTAGATCGTGACCACCTGATCGGTAGATCGCGGCCTCCCATTAAATTTTGCAGCCGGCAGCTGTAGAACGCAGCCAATCAGGGGAGGAGAGAAGCGCGGCTGAGAGCCCAGGGGCGGGACTGGAAGTAACATTTTCGCTTCCACTCATGCTGCCCGCCAGAGCACTCCCTCAGCCGCCGGATTGCACATCTGCCCTCCAGGCAGCGGCGGCTGAGGGAGTGAAGACCAGGTTGCATTTGAACCTTCGGTAGATCTCCTGGCCTGGGCGAATTTTAAAGTAGCTTGCTAGCCGAAAAAGTGTGGGCATTCCTGCTAAAGGCTTCACCGATTCTCTACAACCCCTCCGTTGCTGACTTGCACCCTCTTCCCGTTCACAACTTCACTCCCCTCCATGTCCAAGCACAGGAGCACTGCACATGCACCAGTGGGTTCGCGCTTGCACAGTAGCACAGAGCTGCTTGTGCATAGAGAAAAAACATGCACAATTGGCATAAAGCATACACGCGTTGCTTCCAGGACGAAGTGGCAGCATTGATCAAGTACATATCACAGCCCTCCCTCAGCTACTCTGCCACAATGAGTTAAAAATATTAAAATGAAGGTAGCTCCACACACAGCGGTGAAGCTACTAGTACTGTTGCTTGCTGTTAGTGTTATCCTTCTAATACTTGTGAGCACAGTGCAATAATCTCTGTCAAACTCTGGTCAAGCCTGTCAGCTCAGCTGAAATGCATAGCGTCATATTCTAACATCTCTGCCACTGAGTGACTTCATTCTCCACTAAACGTCCGCAAAACAGTCCTTGTGCATATGTTGTGGATAATGATGGGGGGTGAAAATGACAAGTTTCAAGAAAATGTGTTTTTTTTTTCATTCCATTTGGTAAGGAGGGGTTTCTCATATCTATAGACTACAATGCATTATGTGAGGAGGAGTTTTCTCATGCCTATACACCTCTCTGCATTTGGTGAGGACTGAGGAGGTGTTTTTGTCACTATGTTAGAACACAGTTTTCAGCCTGACTTCAACAATCTTGGAGCACTCATTTGTAGGAGTTTTGAGAACAAAGGAGATGCAAGGTCCTATCTCCTCCTCTCTGTACACCTCTTTGTTGCATAGACCGTCACTAGCACATGCCAAGAAATGAAGAGGCGATGGGTTGCGTGCGTTTGAAACTTGGATGGCGAGGCATAGAATGTTGCTTTAGTCTCCCCCTCGTTCTCTTCCCCTTCTGCCCACAATAAATTCACACCATTTTATACTTTGCAGCAGGCTTACCTCTCCCCAATTATCTCTAAATTCAGCAGGAAACTGCACTTCATTGTCCTAAATGTAATCTTGCTAATACTAACTTCTGGCTTCTTTTATGGGCATGTCTATTAGTGCAGATCTTCTGAATACAGGTATCCCAATTTTTGTCTGAAATATTGGAGTTTCCAGTGATCCCATTGCCAAAATTTGTGTTCTTGACGTGTTCATTAGTAAGAGAGGCACTATTTCATGCCAGAAAGTGCTGATACTTCACTGGATGACCAGATTGGTGCTTGCTGCTAAATACTTGAAAGTCTGGAGTATATGGTTAAATTCACCCTTAACTGCAGGGACCCCTTACATTTGAGTAGTGTTTGAAAGTTATTCAGCTAACTAATTGCAGTATGTAACTTGGTGACACTAGTGACGATAGTGCTATGTTATCTTGTTTTTGCTATTACTAACGGTGTGTATATGTATAGATTGACTGTTTGTAGTTCCACCCCTTTTTTGAATCTGAATCCCAGTCACCCAATAGCAGGTTTGAGGCCTCTGTCATTAACAGTGTAAGAATGGCAGCAATGGAAATATTCCCCTTGAAAATCAATAAGTGAATTTTGAGAAGCTATTGTAGGCTCCACCCGCTTTCCTGAATATTAATAATATTAATCCCAGTCACCCAATGACTGACTGTAGCTGGTTTGAGGACTCTGCCATTAATAAGAAAAAGATGCATATATCCAGGCACATCACCTCAAGTTAGGACATTTAAATAAGTTATTAGGGAGGAGCTAAAGGGGGTGTGGTCAGAAAAATAGCAAAAAAAAAAAAGTTAACCCTTTGCACACTCTCATGCAAATGTTCAAACAAATGCATTCACGTGGATCAATTATGCAGGCACCACTGCTATCCCCACAGCTAAGTTAAAAACCGGGGTCTTGGTTACAAAAGAATGCATTCCCTTGCGTAGTCACCTGCACTGCGTAGAAGTACCCAGGTATTCGTAGGTGTCCTAACTCTGGCCCTGTAACATGCATAGTGCAGACCTGCAAACATTCATTGCATTTTTGAGTGATCGCGGTATAAACACACATAGATACTTACACATACATACATGCACACAGTCATGGCTGAAATTGTGGCAATCCCACACATTTTCCCAGAAAATTTCAATTCCAATAAGAGAAACCTGGGAGGGCGTGGCTTACGCATGGCGGAGTGAGGACGTGTTTCTCTGAAGCTTCCGCTGTCTCACCGACTATTAAGCCTTACAGCTCTACCAAAAGCGGCTTAAACCTCACATAGGCCCCCTAAGAAGAAGGGGAAGGAAAAATAGCCTAAGCACCGCAGCTCTGCACATATCCTTCGGTTTTTAAGGCCTTTGAAAAGGAGACTGGCAGAGACGGAGGGAAGCAATATGGCGTCACCATGAGACCAACAGCAAGCCTCACCACCTCCATCGAAACAACAGATAGGTCCTCCCGATCGTAAGGAGTCACAGACAAGGTTACCTCTTCTCCTACACTCTCTGAGGCGGACCGCACACTTGAGTTACGGTCGCCGCCATTATCCTTGCCACGGCAGGGAGTCCCAGGCCCAGGCACGAGACAACGCAGCTCACCCCGAAGGTTGCAATCCACCTTCTTCATCGATGCCAGAGTCTGCCACACAGAAGACCCAGCAGCAAACATCAGACACTGGGCCGGGTATTGGGGAGGATCCCCCTATGTCACACGCAGTAAACGCTGGGCGCCATCTTAACTCAAACCCTCCATCTCCCTCCATATCAGTGAGTTCTGACTCCTACATAGAGGTAGATCTACAAGAATATGTTCATTCCCTCCCGACTAAACATGACTTTGAGAGGTTCATGGTGCGCATGGAAGAGGTGTACAAAAGAGAGCATTTGGTATTCAAGAGGCTGAAGGAAGCTGGCGCTGGCCCTTGCAGAGGTCAGAGCACCATAACCCCCTTTGCCACTCCTGCTGACACTGAGGCCTGTTCAGCCAG
Organism: Hyperolius riggenbachi; assembly: GCF_040937935.1. Lineage (NCBI taxonomy): Eukaryota > Metazoa > Chordata > Amphibia > Anura > Hyperoliidae > Hyperolius > Hyperolius riggenbachi. The sequence continues at coordinate 121,521,678 of NC_090656.1, forward strand.
CCAGCGCTCCTCAGTAGTGTCCTCTGCTCCCTCCTCGGCTTCCCGTGCAAGCCTAAAATGCCACCATCACCAGACCCTGCTGAGTGACTCTTTTGTGGTCAGGGCTCGGCCCCCTGGCAGCCGTCGCATATGCCAGCTGAACGGCTTGCTTACATGGGCCTTGTCCTCCCAGCTCCTCCCGTACTCGTTTGTGCAGGAGAGGAGCCAGATGCGTGCGCTCCTGCAGTGCGCAGTGCCGGATTGGCCAATCCCCAGCCGGCACTACTTCGCACGCACGGCCATCCCAGCACTACACCGCTTTGTAAAGGCCAACGTGGATCGTGGGCTTGACCATGCAGTGGATGCTCGCGTACCATGTGAAAATGGACTCATGGAGCAGCCGGTTTGGGACAGGCCGCTATCTGTCCTTCACCACACACTGGGTCAGTTTGGTGGAAGGGGATGAGGAGGGGACAGCAGCATCATCACCCCAGTGGGTGGTGCCACCCCGCAGCAGGGTCAGGGGAAGTGCAGCAGGTTCCAGCTCTGATCCGGTTCCATCCTCCGGCAAACCCGCCGCCAAATCAGGGGAAGTGCAGCAGGTTCCAGCTCTGATCCGGTTCCATCCTCCGGCAAACCCGCCGCCAAACACCCCCGCCTCAGCAGCAGCATGAAGGTCCACCACTGCCAAGCGCTGCTGCAGATGGTCACCCTGGGGAAGAACAAGCTTACGGCAGACCATGTCCTGGCCAAGCTCCGAGAGCAGGAGAGGAGTTGGCTGACCCTCAGAGGCTGATAGCTGACCTTGACTGAGAGAACATCTCTCATTTGTTATTTTCCTTGATTATGATTTGTAAATAGCTGCGTGTTCCTATTACTATGCACTTTGCACCCTAGCACTTTATTCATTTTTGCCCTGACGACGGCTCTATTTTTATGAGCCGAAACATGTCGGTTTCTTGGTGGGGGGTTTACTTATTATAATAGAAAACGCTCAGCATTATTACACTCTTAGGCAGTGACCCTAGGTGGCCGGTTATTACATAAGGTCCCCAGGGGGGAAGAAATAATTTACTGCCTAGTGTAACGTTTGTTTATTCATATATAAGGAAAGTAAAGGAAAATGATATAATAAAGAACCTACTATATGTTATGTGATTTTAATAAATATGAATTAAAAGTTATTTTTTATTAGGTCTCAAACAGGGTACAAAATCGTGTTTACATGACCCCCAGAGGCCTCAGAGTCGGAGAGGTGGTGGCTGACAATGGGGCAAACCTGGTTGCCGCCATCCAGCGGGGAAACCTCACCCACATCCCCTGTCTGGCCCACGTCCTGAACCTGGTGGTGCAGAAATTCCTGCGCACCTACCAGGGAATGGACACTCTTTTGGGAGCGCCAAGGAAAACCATGGGTCATTTTCGCCGCTCGGGTGGTGCCACAGCATCCCTGGAAGCCGTGCAGCTGGAGATGAACCTCCCACGGCACCGGCTGATCATAGACGTTCCAACACGCTGGAATTCCACCCTGGCAATATTTGAAGGTCTGGTTGAACAGAGGCGGGCTTGTCAACCTCTACCTGGCCAAAGCCACCATGGAGGCCAACTTGTCCGGGACCGGCATCACCCACCTCCCGGACATCATCCTCAGTGCTGGTCAGCCGGGTCCATGCGTTGCTGTGTGAGTGGGTGACCATGGTGTGCATGCTGGAAAAGGCCCTCGATGCTCTGGTGGAAGTGGGAGTGGAAGCCTTGATCCAGCAGGAGCAGCAGCATCAGCAACCTTGGCAGTCCACCTCTGTGCGGCAGGAGAAGTTGGAGGAGTTGGAGGTCCCTGACCTTGAAGAGGAGGGGCCACAGCGGAGAGAGCAGGATGAGGCTCCGGAATCAGAGGAGGAGGACAGCACTGTCAGCAGGGCAGAAGATGATGGGCAACAGAGATGGCAGCCCTCTTCCCCATGGCAGCGCACATGCTGCAGTGTCTGCGCAAAGACCCAAGGGTGAAACAGATGCATGCTCGGGAAGATATCTGAATCACCCTGATGCTGGGCCCACAGCTGAAGGGGAAGCTTGCTCAGTTCCTGCCTGTAGAAGGAGACCCTGTGCGCCCAATGAGGGACTTGCAGCGGATTTTGGTTCGGCGCTTGGAGGAAGCCTTCCCCCAGACGCCCACCCCCCCTGCTGTCACAGTCCAGCCAGCACAGCAGCAGGCGCCCAACAAACCTGCTGTCTCTGACAAAGGCGCTCTATGCCACGCCAGTACCGCTGCTTACAGAGGAGATGCCTGCAGCAGCATCTGGCTCTCAAAGCCAGAACCAGCACCTGACCCAGATGGTGGCCGACTACATGGGGTCCTACAGCGGGCTTGACACCGACACCCCTGTGGACCCTTTGGAGTACTGGGTCAAGCACCTGGATATCTGGAGCGAGCTGGCGCAATACGCCCTGGAAGTGCTGTCCTGCCCGCCTTCCAGCATGATGTCAGAAAGGTGCTTCAGTGCGGCCGTTGGCGTGGTCACTGAGAAGCGCTCTTGTCTGTCCAGCCAGTCTGTGGGCAGATTGACTTTTTAAAAAATGAACCAGGCTTGGGTGGTTGGTAAGTTTCTGGCCCGTTGTTGGCAAGAGGGGGAAATTAAGTGGCTGAGTGGGAATTACTATGCCTGCTTCACCACCACAACCTCCTGACTCCATCTTCATTAAGCCAGGTTAAAAAAAATTTTACAGCCGTGGTACCAACACACTAAGTGCCATGGTGAACTATGTAAACACAATAGCTGTGTAATTTTTTTGGAGGTGCCTGTGCTGTCTAAGTTGTGGGGAGGCCCCAACTGCGGTAGTACGGCCGCTTCCTGGAACCTCTCCTTTTTTAATGTTTTACCTGTGCCGTGGTACCAACACTAGGTGCCATAGCGATTATATAAACACAATAGCTGTGTAATTTTTTCTGGAGGTGCCATGCTGTCCGAGTTGTGGGGAGGCCCCAACTTCAGCAGTATGACCGCTTCCTGGAACCTCTCCTTTTTTAATGTTTTACCTGTGCCTTGGTACCAACACTAGGTGCCAAAGCGATTATATGAACACAATAGCTGTGTAATTTTTTTTGGAGGTGTCTGTGCTGTCCAAAATGCGGGGAAGCCCCAACTGCGGCAGTACGACCGCTTCCTGGAACCTAGTCCTGATGTTATTTGACAGCCATTTTTTTTGGGGGGGGGGGGGGGGATTTTAAGTTACCACATCATGCTTCCCTTTACAAAATAATGATGCTACATGCCTCATATACCCTAAAAAACATTTTAAAAACAATTTAAAGGCCACTTTCGGTTTTCCATCCGGATATCCGACCCGGATTCGGATTGGAACATTTTTGATCAGATAGAGGGGTATCCGGATCCGAATTAGTTCCAGATAGTGAAAAATGGTATCCGAGCAGCACTGCATATAATTTTCTGTGGGGACTTTAATTTTTGCTTGAATCCCCATTGGGACTCCTCTTCCCAGAAATCCCCCATTCCAAAAAAAGCTCTCTCCCAAATACGTAATAAACTCCACTCACATTTATTAGTTGACTCATGGAGGATATTACACCCTAATGAACGCAACTATACATTTTACTCCCATGTTCATAGAACACATAGTCGTATAGATTACATCCTGATTCCCCAATTTCTGCTAGATAGAAATATGCACACTTCCATTGGGAATAGAGTATGGTCCGACCACACTCCAGTGTATTGCTCTTTCTCGATTGGAAAACCAGGCATTTCACGTGATACATGGAGACTTAATGATAATCTGGTTAAGGATCCTACATGCGTATCAGATATCAAACGAACCATTGAACTCTTTATTCAAGATCATAGCAAGGATGAATCAGCTCAGAATATTAAGTGGGAGGCTCTTAAATGCACCTTGCGTGGAGTTTTGATTTCTCACAGCACTAGGATCAAAAAAGAAAGAGGAGCTCAGATTAAATAATTATTTCTTAAAATAGCTACACTAGAGTAGGACCTTAAGAGGAATCCATCCTCATTAATTGAGCTAGAATTATCTAACACCCGACACAATCCCCTATCTTGGCTCGATGAAAGATCTCTATCCGATAGAATGCATCTCAGGGGTATGATCTATGAACATGGGGGTAAATGTAGGAAAGGTGGGGGGAAAGGCTGCGCATCCCTAAACACATGTTGCAATTGAATGGTTAATCACACAGGCATACACCGCCTCTGCCGGACTGAAAAATGCACGCCCTGCATCCAAGACAAATGCTAACATTTATTAAACTAGGAGGAACTTTAGCTTCCAATATGGTTTGCATGCAAAGTATATTATACTAGACACTTGCGCCACGGTGAGGCAAACCTCCAGGCAAGTGACCTAACCTAAATGTAAAACCTTGGGAGCAGCTAAGCAAAAAAAATGTGTAACTTACATTTGGTTGAACAGCGAGGAGAACGCCAGGAAATAACCACTAAGGCTGCATCTGAAATGATCACCAGCTCAGTGTGCAGCACCTAAATAGATTTTCTGCACACTTCGCATTCAATTCAGATGCAAATCATATGCAAATCTGCTACTACTTATCATGCAAACAGGAAACTCGGGAGGAGGAGCTGGGGGCAGCTAACCTGACAGTTACATAGTTACAAAGTATAGGAAAGGTGGGGGAAAGGCTGCACATCCCTAAACACATGTTGCAATTGAATGGTTAATCGCACAGGCATACACCGCCTCTGCCGGACTGAAAAATGCATGCCCTGCATACAAGACAAATGCTAACATGTATTAAACTAGGAGGAACTTTAGCTTCCAATATGGTTTGCATGCAAAGTATATTATACTAGACACTTACGCCACGGTGAGGCAAACCTCCAGGCAAGTGACCTAACTATGTAACTGTCAGGTTAGTTGCTCCCAGCCCCTCCTCCTGAGTCTCCTGTTTGCATGATTAGTAGCAGATTTGCATATGATTTGCATCTGAATTGAATGTGAAGTGTGCAGAAAATCTATTTAGGTGCTGCACACTGAGCTGGTGATCATTTCAGATGCAGCCTTAGTGGTATGCGCTGGCGTTCTCCTCGCTGTTCAACCAAATGTAAGTTACACTTTTTTTTTGCTTAGCTGCTCCCAAGGTTTTAAATTTAGGTTAGGTCACTTGCCCGGAGGTTTGCCTCACCGTGGCGCAAGTGTCTAGTATAATATACTTTTCATGCAAACCATATTGGAAGCTAAAGTTCCTCCTAGTTTAATAAATGTTAGCATTTGTCTTGGATGCAGGGCGTGCATTTTTCAGTCCGGCAGAGGCGGTGTATGCCTGTGCGATTAACCATTCAATTGCTGGTCCCAGGTCACCAAATTCCTGCATGACAAGATGGGTTGTCCTGTCCCGTTAGATTCTCTACTTTGTTTATTGGGAGTCATACAAAATGAGGGTATAGACTCTTCTTTAAAGAGCCTCATGTCTGAAACATTGTTCATGGCTAGACAGGAGGTGGCGTGCAGATGGCTTGCGTCCGTGCCCCCTCTAGTCGCCAACTGGATGAACAGCTCCCTACCATATAAAAAACTCATCTATACCCATAGAGGCAAAGCCCCAAAATTCCAACTTATATGGGACAAATGGAAGAATTAATATACAAATGACTTCACCTCCATAAACACTGTACATCTATATAGGTGTGTTGAAATCCATAATGTATGCGGATGATAAAATAATAAATAAACCTAAATAATCCCTCATAACCTAGCCATTACAAGCATGTACACCTTTTATATATCCCCATAGTCGTCCATCCAGTCCACACGGCATACACTTGCTCATATTAGCATTGACTATATCTCAAGCCAAAACCTCAAATATACCTTTATACTATGTGGTACTTTGTATACTTCTTGATTACTCGCAAGTGCAGGTAACTGGTAACTCATATGCATCTCTATATATATATTTTCCATCTGCTCAATAACTTATTGTAATACTTGTTTTCTCCTTGCAAGCATTAAATAAAGCCTTGTTTTGTTAAAAAAAAAAACCCGTTCAATTGCAACATGTGTTTAGGGATGCGCAGCCTTTCCCCCCACCTTTCCTATACTTTGTAACTATGTAACTGTCAGGTTAGCTGCTCCCAGCCCATCCTCCTGAGTTTCCTGTGTGCATGATAAGTAGTAGCAGATTTGCATATGATTTGCATCTGAACTGAATGCGAAGTGTGCAGAAAATCTATTTAGGTGCTGCACACTGAGCTGGTGATCATTTCAGATGCAGCCTTAGTGGTATGCGCTAGCGTTCTCCTCGATGGGGGTAAATGTGGCTGTCTCTTAGCCCGAAATCTACACCTAAGGACTAGTACCTCAACCATTTTCTCTATCACAAAGTCAAACGGCACAAAGGTGTTTAAAATCTCCGAAATTGCCGATACATTTAAACAATATTATGAATCTCTGTATAATTTAAAAAGCAAATTGAGTGAGACACGGCCCTAGGATTTTAAGCAACGCTTAGACTCTTATCTAAAGAGAACAAAATTACCTTCCATCCCCCCAGAACTTCAGGAAGAACTAGATAAAGATTTCTCAGCCCAGAAATTAATGGAATGCATTAAAGCTGCTAAATCAGGCAAAAGCCCTGGCCCCGACGGATTTACAGGCTCCTTCTATAAAAAGTTAGGTTTTTTGCTTTCTCCCTTGATGATACCAGCCTTTAATTACATTTCTAAAGGGAAAACTTTCCCTCTACAGGCCCTTACTACACATATCACAGTGATACCTAAACCTAATAAAGATATTACCTTATGCTCGAATTTCCGCCCCATTTCATTGATAAATTTAGATCTAAAATGCTATTCCAAAATGTTAGCTGAAAGACTAAAACCTCTTCTCCCTGGAATTATTCATAATGACCAGACAGGATTCGTTATCAAAAGAGAGGCTAGAGACAATGCTCTCAAAACAATTTCTATAATACACAGAGCACAACGCACCAAAAAGCACTTATGCATAGTCTCAGTTGATGCAGAGAAGGCATATGACAGGATCCATTGGCAATTCTTAGAGGGAACACTATCCCAGTTTGGACTGGGACCACAATTTATTAAAAGAGTGATGGCATATAGCAATCCCTCAGCCAGGGTCAAGATCAACAGGACCCTGCCGGATGCCTTCCAGGTGCAGAATGGGACCAGGCAGGGATGCCCCTTGTCCCCTCTCTTGTATGTAATCTGTATGGAACACCTAGCAGTAGCACTTCGTAAAAACTCATCCATTCAAGGCATTCCCTGTGGAAATACCCAAGTAAAATTAGCACTCTTCGCTGATTATTTATTGCTCTATATTTCAAACCCTAATATAGCTTTTCCACATATATTACAAGAAATGTCAGATTATGGATTACTAAGCAATTTTAAAATGAATATCTCTAAAAATGAAGTCCTTAACTTAACTCTCCCCGAGAAGGTGATACAGCATTTGTCAGTTTCTTTTCCCATTAAATGGTAACACACCAAGATTAAATATCTAGGTGTGTTCATTTCCAAGAACCTCAATGAACCATTCCACCTTAACTTCCCTGCTTTCATTTCCAAAATCTGTAGTGACCTGGAACGATGGAGAACATTACACCTATCATGGTCTAGTAGGATTTGTGTGCTCAAAATGGACGTGCTACCAAAACTCCTTTATGCAATGCAGGCTCTCCCGGTATGGCTGTCCAGTTCCTTTTTTAAAAAAATCCAGAAGACTTTCCTAAATTTTGTTTGGGACAAAAAAAAAAAACCACACCGCATCAATTCAAAGCTACTTAGTCGTCCCAAGGAAGGAGGAGGAATGGGCCTCCCAGATATCCGAGCTTATTACCATGCAGTCCTGCTAACTCTGGATTGGTTCCAAAGTAGACAATCTAAACAGTGGGTCTTGCTGGATGCGACCTTCTCAGAATGTGATCCAAGGGCTCTATTGTAGGTTAAGCCAATTTGAAGGCCTAAAAGAGACCTAATGGCTCTTGCCCCCCAGGTAATTCTTAGGGGATGGGATCTGATCAGAGAAAATTATAAATTATCTACGATTCCAAGTCCTCTCATGACATTGATTGACTATCCTCATTTAGCAATGGGTCTTCACTCTAGCTCCTTATTGGGTTGGAACCGTGAATATTGGCCTCAAGTTCGCCATCTCTTGGGACCTAACACTATCCTAAATTGGGAAGAACTTGGTAATCCTGATAATAAACCCAATATTAATTGGTTCACCTGGAGACAATTGATATAATTTTATGGTTCTCTCTCTCCTAAAACGAATATACATAGGGGCCTTACCTCCTTTGAATCCTTATGCTCTCCCTCCGTAACTACGGAACATAAAATTTCGCTCTTGTATTCCGAGATAGTATTATTATTATTTATTGTATTTATAAAGCGACAACATATTACGCAGCGCTGTACAATAGATAAATGGGTTAACATACAAGGTAGAACATACAGGAAACTCACAACATAACAAGATCATGCAAATGATTTGATAACAATACAGTGTCATAGGTCAAAATAGAGACTGTTCTATTCCACAAGAGGGGTAATTATCAGTAAGATTGCATAATCAAGCTGGAAACACTAGGGAGGGGGGCCCTGCCAGAGGCTTACAATCTAAAGGGTGGGGGTGGAGACAATAGGTGCATCTGTTGAGAGGGTGTCTAACAGAACATATTATGGTGCTGGTGTAGGGGGGTATGCAAGCATGAAAAGGTGAGTCTTGAGAGCTTATTTGAAGGTATTAAAGGTGGGGGCGAGTCTGATGGCTGGTGGGAGCGAGTTCCAGAGAGTAGGGGCAGCCTTGGAAGTCCTGCAATCGTGCATGTGACTGAGATATGCGTGGTGTGACAAGGCGCAGGTCATTTGAGGATCAGGGGGCGGGCTGGTATGTGCCTGTGGACCAGATCAAAGATGTACGTAGTATGCACTTCCAGCATGAGTCACCTACTTTGTATAACTGCTAGATGGGACTCGGGCCTGGGAGAAAATCTCAAAGATGAACAATGGGAAAAAATGTTCTTATTGACCCATAAGTCCTCTATCTCCTCCTCCTTTCAGGAAAGGAATTATAAGATTTTGGCACGGTGGTATAGATGCCCTTTTCTGACTGCTAAATATAGGGAGAATGAAACTGATATATGTTGGCGATGCCAAAGACATGTAGGCTCATATATTCATATATGGTGGGACTTCCCATTGATACAGCCATTTTGGAGAACGATATTTGATATCAACAACTCTCTATACCTGGAAAACCTCCCATTTAAACCAGCAACAGCTCTACTAAACCTGTTACCTGGGAAAGTATCCCAAGCCAAAAAAAAAAAAATCGAACAGGTACTTTAATGATCATGGCTAAACTATTGTTTGCTCGGAACTGGAAAAGCTCTAATATTCCAACCATAAATCAGATTTTCTCTAAACTAAATGAGATTTGTAGATTAGATGATCTCTTTCATAGTGCTCATGACCGTAATGAAGCTTTTACTAAAAAATGGGCGGTTTGGTATGAATACAGAGAGTCAGATGAAGCTAGATCCCTCCTTTCTGGCGGTTCATCTTAAAGGGAAACTTAAGTCAACGATAAAAAATGAGATTTACTCACCTGGGGCTTCCCTCAGCCCCCAGCAGCCGATCGGTGACCTCGCAGCCCCGCTCTGATGCTCCAGGACCCACCGGTGAACACTTCCGGTTCGGCCGTCACCGGCCGACAGGCATGGGAACGCGAGTGATTCTTTGCGTTCCCAGCTTGTATATCGCCCCCTATGCTGCTATTGCGGCCAAACCGGAAGTGTTCGCCGGCGGGTCCTGGAGCGTCAGAGCGGGGCTGCGAGGGCACCGATCGGCTGCTGGGGGCTGAGGGAAGCCCCATGTGAGTAAATCTCATTTTTTATCGTTGACTTAAGTTTCCCTTTAAGGAGTAAGCTTATGAATATTGATTCTATTCTGGATTTAAAATTCTATTTGTATTCTTATCCTTGACAATAGGCTACCAACACCTATATATTTTTTAAACATAGACCTGCTACAATGATAGACTCAAAGATTTAGTTTTATCCTGGTACTTTATTATTTGTCATATGCTTTGTGGGTTTGGTGAGAAACATGGACAAATTTGTCTGTCTCTCTTCTCTTCTGGAGGTCTCTTACTCAGGACCTCTTCTTCCTCTATCCTCTTCTTTTCTTTCTTGTCGTCCTCCTCTCTTCTTTATCACTTTCTTCCTTTGACTATCTCTTTCCTTTACTGGGGAGTCAACAATCTTATAGAAAGTGAAATGTAACAACTCAAGTATGGTTAATCCCAATCTTTTCTGTAACTATATATCGAACAAAAAGTTTTACAGGACAAAATGTACATCAGTCCATATTGTTTGTTGCTTTCCAGACTATGGCCTCAATTCACTAAGATCATGCTGGAGATAATAAGGCAAGAGAAAACTTACCTCCACACAGTAAGAGAGTTATCTTATCTCTTCATTCCTTACGTTACCTCTTCTGTAGTTAATTTACCTCCTCTGTAGGTAAGTTACCTCCTCTGTAGTTATTTTCACGCCCAGTTAATGAACAGCCTGTCTAACTCTGGAGTTATTTTAAGGATTAAAGAGTTAACTTAAAGACAGAAGAGTTAACTTTAGGTTTGCCTGAGGTAACATGTTTCCTGAATACTACATGCCTTGTCACCATGGTAACAACTCTAGAAGAGTTATTAACCTCTTTGCCAGTTATCCCGAGCTCAGCTCGGGGTAACCTGCGCAGGAGGATTTCTCAGGCCCCGCTTGGCCGATTTGCATAATTTTTTTTTCCTACACGCAGCTAGCACTTTGCTAGCTGCGTGTAGTATGCGATCGCCGCCGCTCGCCGCCGATTCGCCGCTACCCGCCGCGCCGAGCCGCCCCCCCTCCCCCCGCCCCAGACCCCTGCGCAGCCTGGCCAATCAGTGCCAGGCAGCGCTAAGGGGCGGATCGGGGTTCCCTCTGACGTCACGATGTCTATGACATCGGTGACGTCATCCCGCCCGGTCGCCATGGCGACCGGGGAAGCCCTGCAGGAAATCCCGTTCTCAACGGGATTCCCTGCATACTCTGATCGCCGAAGGCGATCGGAGTGGGTGGGGGGATGCCGCCGCTTAGCGGCTATCATGTAGCGAGCCCTGGGCTCGCTACATGATTTTAAAAAAAATGTTTTTAAAAAAAGTGCGGCGCTGCCTCCTTGCCGGATTTTTTATATATGCAAGGAGGTTAAAGACAGGAGATAAGCTTAGTGAATTGAGGCCATTGTCTATGTATTTCTACTATCTTTGTATGTAAAAATTATTTCAATAAAAAGTTTTATTTAAAAAAAAAAGAGAAACCTGGAACAATTTGCAATGGAAGAGTCCAAAATTCAGGGTAAGAGGTGTAAGAAGCTTATTGATGATTATATGACGAAACTGATTTTAGTTATTTTTTCCAAAGGGTACGCAACCAAATATTAAGTTTTAGGGTTTTGTCCAGCCCATTTTTGGAGTTTTGTGTGCGTTATGTCCAATTTGCTTATTTTTTCTCCTCCCTTTTGTTCCATTACACACAAAGGGAATAAAATGTGTATAGCAAATTGTATTACTGCAATAATTTTCCGTGAGAAATACTGGATTTTCTGGGAAAAAAAATCTGGGGTGCCAACTATTTCGGCCATGACAGTGCATACATACATACATACACACTCACATCTGATTTTATATACAGTATATAGATTTACAAATATATTTTTAAATGATTCCATTTAAATTGTCATAATTAATTTCCATGCCGATTGTCACTCAAAAGAATATACTGCGACATATATGCCATGGGCCATTTGTCAGTGCGAATCAGCACGGCCACGGAGTGACAGACTGACACTGCTCAGTCAGCAGCACAGCAGCTGCAGCACTGCAACAATCTGTAGTAGCAGGCTAGCAGCTAACACAGTAGTAGTACTACAAACAAACACAAAACATTTATATTGCGCTTTTCTCCTGGCGGACTCAAAGCATCAGTCTCCATTCCGCCGCTATCCACTGGCCGTCCAGCTGTTAGGGGGAGTCACGCTGCAGAGACGCAGCAGCGTGTTGCGTCAATTTTCAAGCAGAGTCAGCGGCGCAAATTGGAGGAGAAAGATGCCGCGTCTGTGATGCAGCTGATGGTGGATGACGACGAGCAGGCCAGTGAGGCCACCACCAGCCCTAGAGAAAACATTCCTAGCAAAATTGGCTTTGCGGAAGAGTCTGAGATGCTGACAGTAATTGTTGGGGGGGTGGGCCCGTCCATGATGTGTAAGCAGAAGTGGAGTTTAAGGCGGGCTCATCATCCCAGCAGTTGTTTGACGAGGGGGAGTTTGATGATGAGGTGAAGGACCCGGACTACCAGCGACCGGAGGGGGATGTCAGCTCTGACTGAGGAGGAGGATTCAGTGGGTCTGGCACGCAGGATCAGCATTGCAGGGATTGGCAGGAGCAGCAGTGGGCATGGAATGCGTGACCCAGAGCCTGCTGCTCCATCTGCCAGTGGCACTACTACCACCAGCCGCACCACTCAACCCCAGGCCCCAACCACCACTGGGAGAAAATCTGCATCAGCACCCCATTCGGAGCCACGTAAGGGCAAACTGCAATCCCCAATATGGCAGTTTTTCCATCTGCCCTCACTTGATAGCAAGTTTGTAACTTGCAAATTATGCCATGTGAAGTTGAGCAGAGGGTCTCACCCCTCCAGTTATGACACCTCCAGCTTCATAAATCATCTGGCCAATAAGCACAAACCTGAGCATGAGGAATTCAAGGCGCTGAAGGGAGCTGGCGCTGGCCCTTGCAGAGGTCAGAGCACCATAACCCCCTTTGCCACTCCTGCTGACACTAAGGCCTGTTCAGGCAGCCAGTCCTCCTCAGTGGTCTCCTCTGCTCCCTCCTCGGCTTCCCGTGCAAGCCTAAAACGCCACCACCATCAGATCGTGCTAAGTGAGTCATTCATGGTCAGGGCTCAGCCTACCGGCAGCCGTCGCATACGCCAGCTGAACGGCTTGCTTACACGGGCCATGTCCTCTCAGCTCCTCCCGTACTCGTTTGTGCAGGAGAGGAGCCAGATGCGTGCGCTCCTGCAGTGCGCAGCACTGGATTGGCAAATCCCCAGCCGGCACTACTTCGCACGCAAGGCCACCCCAGCACTGCACCATTTTGTGAAGGTCAACGTGGAGCGTGGGTTGGATCATGCGGTGGGTGCACGCGTCCATGTGACCATGGACTCATGGTCAAGTCGGTTTGGGACAGGCCGGTACCTCTCTTTCACTGTGCACTGGGTCAGTTTGGTGGAAGGGGGTGAGGAGGGGACAGCAGCATCATCACCCCAGTGGGTGGTGCCACCCCGCAGCAGGGTCAGGGGAAGTGCAGTAGGTTCCAGCTCTGATCCGGTTCCATCCACCGCCAAACACCCCCGACTTAGCAGCAGCATGAAGGCCCACCACTGCCAAGCGCTGCTGCAGATGGTCATCGTGGGGAAGAACAAGCTTACGGCAGACCACGTCCTGGCCAAGCTCCTAGAGCAAGAGGGGAGTTGGCTGACCCCCAGAGGCCTCACAGTCTGAGAGGTGGTGGCCGACAATGGGGCAAACTTGGTTGCCGCCATCCAGCGGGGAAACCTCACCCACATCCCCTGTCTGGCCCACATCCTGAACTTGGTGGTGCAGAAATTCCTGCACACCTACCAGGGGATGGACACTCTTTTGGAAGCGGCAAGGAAACGGTGGGTCATTTTTGCCACTTGGGTGGTGCAACAGCGTGCCTGGAAGCCGTGCAGCTGGAGCTGAACCTCCCACGGCATCGGCTCATTATAGACGTTCCAACATGCTAGAATTCCACCCTAGCAATGTTGGAATGTCTGGTTGAACAGAGGCGGGCTGTCAACTTCTACCTGGCCAAAGCAACCATGGAGGCAACTTGTTGGGGACCGGCACCACCCACCTCCCGGACATCATCCTCAGTGCTGATTGTGGAAAAATGCAACTGGTGTGCTTGGTGCTGGCACCCTTCCTGGAGGCCACCAACATGGTCAGCCGGGACCATGCGTCGCTGTGTGAGTGGGTGACCATAGTGTGCATGCTGGAAAAGGCCCTCGATGCTCTGGTGGAAGTGGGAGAGGAAGCCTTGATCCAGCAGGAGCAGCAGCAGCAACCTTCGCAATCCACCTCTGTGCAGCAGGAGGAGGAGCTGGAGGACTTGGAGGAGTTGGAGATCCCTGACCTTGACGAGAAGGGGGCACAGCGGAGTGCAGCTGCAGTAGTGTGGGAGTGGAGAAAGCAAGATGAGGCTCCAGAATCAGAGGAGGAAGACAGCAACAGAGATGGCAGCCCTCTTCCTCATGGCAGCGCACATGCTGCAGTGCCTGCGCAAAGACCCAAGGGTGAAGCAGATGTGTGCTCGGGAGGACATCTGGATCACCCTGATGCTGGACCCACAGCTGAAGGGGAAGCTGGCTCAGTTCCTGCCTGTAGGAGGAGACCCTGTGCGCCAAATGAGGGACTTGCAACAGATTCTGGTTCGGCGCTTGGAGGAAGCCTTCCCCCAGACTCCCACCCACCCTGCTGCCACAGTCCAGTCAGCACAGCAGCAGGTGCCTGCATCCAGCAGCAGCAGGCGCCCAACAAACCTGCTGTCTCTGACAAAGGCGCTCTACGCCATGCCAGTACTGCTGCCTACAGAGGAGGTGCCTGCAGCAGCATCCGGCTCTCAAAGCCAGAACCAGCACCTGACCCGGATGGTGGCCGACTACATGGGGTCCTACAGCAGGCTTGACACCGACACCCCTGTGGACCCCTTGGAGTACTGGGTCAAGCACCTGGATATCTGGAGCGAGCTGGCGCAATACGCCCTGGAAGTGCTATCCTGCCCGCCTTCCAGCGTGATGTCAGAAAGGTGCATTAGTGCGGCCGGTGGCGTGGTCACTGAGAAGCGCTCTTGTCTGTCCAGCCAGTCTGTGGACGGACTGACTTTTTAAAAAATGAACCAGGCTTGGGCGGTTGGTGAGTTCCTGGCCCCTGTTGTTGGCAAGAGGGGGAAATGAAGTGGCTGAGTGGGAATCACTATGCCTGCTTCACCACCCTTTACCACAACAACCTCCTGACTCCATCTTGATTAAGCCAGGTTCTAATTTTTTTCACAGCCGTGGTACCAACACACTGAGTGCCATGGTCAACTATGTAAACACAATAGCTGTGTAATTTTTTGGAGGTGTCTGTGCTGTCCGAGTTGTGGGGAGGCCCCAACTGCGGCAGTACGACCGCTTCCTGGAACCTCTCCTAACTTTTTACTGAGCCGTGGTACCTACAAGTGCCATGGTGAACTATCTAAACACAATAGCTGAGTAATTTTTTGGAGGTGTCTGTGCTGTCCGAGTTGTGGGGAGGCCCCAACTGCGGCAGTACGACCGTTTCCTGGAACCTAGTCCTGATGTTAATTGACAGCCATTTTTGGGGGGGGGGGGTGGATTTTAAGTCCCCACATCATCAATTAGTGTTTCCCTTTACAAAATAATGATGCTACATGCCTCATATACCCTAAAAAATGTTTTTAAAGCAATTTAAAGGCCACTTCCGGTTTTCCATCCGGATATCCGAATCCGGCCGGATACTGGGGTCGGATATCCGACCCGGATTCGGATTGGAAAATGTTTGATCCGGATATCCGACCCGGATTGGAGAGAGAGGTATCCGGATCCGAATTGGTTCCAGATAGTGAAAAGTGGTATCCGAGCAGCACTGCCATTTGTACATGTTATTTTGCACATTGAACATGTTTAAAACAATGTATGCAGAGTCAGGAAATATGAGGACATGTCACAAAAGTGAAGTTTTTGATAGAAGTTTTTTATCTTTGCTTACAGGCATGGATTATTTTATGGATTATAAGGCTTATTTTAGTTGGATCTTTTTTTTAAAAAAATGTGATTTCTCATTTTGCTTAGTACAGTCAATGTCCTCTAAGGACTAAGGATGTAACAGTTATGAGCAGTCTGTGGCTGTTTCAGGCTGACAGGACATAATGGTTATAGACCAGGAATTAGACCCCGTCCGTGCAATCACGTGTCTATGCCCCATCAAGCAGCTCTTATTTAACAACTAGGGATAATCAATAAGATGTACATAATCCTGCATGAACTTGGAAATATTTGCATTTGTATGCAAATTTATGCAGCCTGAAAATGGACCAATCAAGTTCCACCTAGGTTTAAATTGACTGAACCATTTTCAAGCTGCATAAATGTACATATAAATTTAGCAGTGTGAGTTAAAAATCAGCATGCACGCTAGGCATGCTCCTTTCTTAGTCACAGCACTCCTTTCATGCATTGTGTGATGTGAAGAAGCGCAAACACGATACTCCACTAGCGCGGCTGCTACAACTACGTTAATTAACGTAGTAGTGGCTGAGCTAGTAGGCTATAGTGGTCGTGCTACTTCACATTGTAGGGCACATAAAAGAAACACCTGTAACTAAGAAAGGAGTACACATAACATAGAAGTGCACACTATGCAACATAACTGTTACCGCTCGTAGCGTGTGCGCTGAGTGTTAACTCGCCCAGCTGAATTAATGGAGCGCTGATCAATAAATCAACCCACTAATCCCTTAAATCTATTTTTCACCTCCAGTGAATAAGGGATATTTTTTATGTCATGCTATGGTCTAGTACACGTGCTTACTTTCTTCAGTTTAAGTTTGAATTTTGCAATAAGAAGTTGATTACATTAATTTTTTCCTCAGAATTCTACATACAACACCCCATAACGACAACGTGAAAAAAGTTTACTTGAGATGTATTATTAAAAATTAAAAAAAATTCAAAAACACATGTAAGTAATTATTCATAGCCTTTGCCATGAAGTGCTAAATTGAGCTCAGGTGCATCATGTTTCCCCGATCATCCTTGAGATGTTTCTGCAGCTTAACCACTTTCCCCACCACTACAGTATATCTACGTCAGCTGTGGCGCCCTCCAAGCCACAGCGACGTAGATATACTGACCTGGCTGCAGCCCTGCTGTGCATGGTCGGGTGCTCTTTAGAGCGCACCCTCCGGCACTGTCAGCTGCAATACTAATTGGTGGAAGGGAACATGTTCCCTTTTGGCCAATTAGTCCACCCCCCTCCAATGAACGATCGCTGCAGTAGCGAACTGCAGCAATCCTTCACTCGTCCCCCTCGGCGCACAAATAGTTTAAAAAATGCACAAGCAAGCAGCCACACTCACCTACCTCGGTCCTGAGACTATCCTGAAGCCTGATCCTCCGATCACCGCTCTGCAGTCAACCGCATATTGCCGGAAACCTGGGTCCCGGCTTGATGACGTCATCAAGCCGGGACCCGGGTTACCGGCAATATGCGGCTGACTGCAGCTCGGGGATCGGAGGATCAGGCTTCAGGATAGTCGCAGGACCGAGGTAGGTGAGTGAGACTGCTTGCTTGTGTATTTTTTTTAACTATCTCTGCACGGAGGGGGCTGCTTGATGGGGGTGGGGGCATCTGGCTATAGATTCTTGGGGGGAGGGGGATATGCAAAGGGGGGCATACATATTTACTGGGGGACATCTGAGTAACCAAGGGGAGGGGGGGTTTACAAATTTTGCACATCTGGGCACCTGGGGGGGGGGGGGGGCATACCTTAATACTGGAGGCACATTTGGCTATAATGGGGGGGGGGCAGCGCTAATCCTGGGGGTACATCTGGCCATAATGGGGGTAATCCTGATCCGGGGACACATCTGGCTATAAAGAGGGGCACTATTCCTGGGGGTGCATCTGTCAATCCATTCTGGGGGTGGCAAACCCAGGGGACTCATCTGGCTATGCTGGGGGGGCTGATATTGTGGACACATCCGGCTATACTGGGGGGGGGGGTGATACTGGGGACACATCTGGATATCTATACTGGGGCGACTTTAACTGGTGGCACAGTTTTTATGTCTTGTCAACACACTGCGCCACAGTTTGCAAATGATAAATCACAAAGTCACAGTCACTGGGATCGCTGCAGATAATCCACACGCTGGGTAATAAATTCAAAAGTTGCTGCTGCGCTCTCCATACCTGAAAGAGATAAATTTCCACATAGGGCAATAACGTTCAGTCTGAGTAGATCATCCCTCCACTTATTCCACGTGTCACATGTGAAGTGCTCTCCCAAACAACACCAAATCCGTGTCCCTCGTCCCCTCTCACTAGATGCTCACCAAACTCTAGCCACCCCAGCTTTCAGGTGGATCACAGGCAGTATAATTATATGTCACTTCACTGGATTCTGCAAAGAGGGAAGAATCTCCACATAGGATAATACAGTTCAAAACTCAATATACTTCAAACATTAATTCCACCACGTGTCCTTCAAATCACCCTGTGTTGGTAAGTGGAGGGATGATCTACTCAGACTGAACGTTATTGCCCTATGTGGAGATTTATCTCTTTCAGGTTTAGAGAGCGCAGCTGCAACAGTTTTTATGTCAATCGCACTTTTTGTTTTTAAACAGAAATTGGTCAAAATTGAGAAATAGTGCATTTTTTTTATTTTTCCCCCCTTTTTCCCATTAACATGCATAGAGAGGAACATTTTACTTGGGACCAAATACCCCCCAATGAAAGCTTAGTTTGTCTTGAGAAAAAAGATATATAGATCATTTATGTGGCACGAGTACAGATGAAGTTATTGGTGATTAAACAGGGACACCGCTAAAGCGTCAAAACTGCTCTGGTCAATAAGGGGAAAACAAGGTCTGGATGTGAAGTGGTTAAAGGAGTTATCAGCCTAAATTAAGAAAATAAACGCTACTTACCCGGTGTTTCCTCCAGCTCCAAGCTCCCAGCATGTCCCTCGCCACAGCTCTGCATGCAGCCGTTCGCCGCAGCTCCCTCCCGGTCCCTGGCGATGACGTCAGGCCGACCTCCAGGAGCGGATTCCGGTCCATGTGGCGGTGATTGACAGCGCCGCTCGAGCAGGCGAGGTACAGGCCGACCTGGAGGTCGGCCTGACGTCATCGCCGGGGACCGGGAGGGAGCTGCGGCGAATGGCTGCGTGCAGAGCTGCGGCAAAGGGACATGCTGGGAGCTTGGGGCTGGAGGAAGCATGGGGTAAGTAATGCTTATTTTCTTAATTTAGACTGATATCTCCTTCAATTGGATTCCACCTGTAGTTAGTTCAGTTGATTGGACATGGTTTGGAAAGGCACACAACTGTCTATATAAGGTCCCACCATTGACAGTTCATATCAGAGTACAAACCAAGCTTAAAAAATAAAAAACGTAACCAAGAATTGAACTTCATCCCAATTCACCAATCCCATGAGAAATCTTTTCCTTTTCATCATCAGGGGGCTCTATATGGCTGATATTGTGGTGAAACCTCTTCCACATTGTGATGTCAGGACCATGGTTCTGACATCACACTGTGGGAGCTTTGTTGCATTGTATCAAATAACAGCTGTTTACAACTGCCAAAAAAGCAAGCAGCATCTCCTTCCACTGACATCACCTGCCAGCAGTAAAAATGTCACCATGTGATAAATGTCAGAATGTAAATAAGGGAGAGGAAGGATTTTACAATGGGCAAACACTGACTAAATCATTGATACATAATTATTGTAAAAATTAAGCACTTTTTTATTACATTATTTTCACTGGAGTTCCTCTTTAAAGTCAATGGAATTGTCTGCAGACCTAACCTAGGCGTCACATTTGGAGGAAGCCAGGCACCACTCATTAGCAGGCCAATACCATCTCTACAGCAAAGCATGGTGGTAGCAGCAACATGCTGTGGGGATGTTTGTGATGAACTGGGAGACAAGTCAGGATAAAGGGAAAGATGACAGCAATGTACAGAGACATCCTGGATGAACTTCTAAACTCACACTAGGGTGAGAGTTCATCTTGCAGCAGGACAACAACCCTAAGCACACAGCCTAAATATCAAAGTAGTGGCTTCAGGACGACTCAGTGAATGTCCTTCAGTCACCCAGCCAGAGCCCAGACTTGAATCCAATTGAACATCTCTAGAGAGATCTTAAAATGGCTGTGCAAGAACGCTTCCCATCCAACCTGATGGAGCTTGAGAGGTGCTGCAAAGATGAAAGGGTGAAACTGGCTAAGGATAGGAGTGCCAAGCTTGCAGCATCATATTAAAGAAAAACTTGAGGCTGTAATTGCTGCCAAAGGTGCATCCACAAAGTATTGAGCAAAGACTGTGTATACTTATGTAGATGTGATTTCTGTGGGGTTTTTTGGGATTTTTTTTTTTTTTTTATGAAATTTGCCAAAACCTCAAGTAAACTTTTTTCATGTTGTAATTATCGGGTGTTGTGCGTAGAATTCTGAGTGAAAAAAATGAATTTAATCCATTTGGGAATAAGGCTATAACATAAAATGTGGAAAAACTGATGTGCTGTGAGTACTTTCCAGATGCACTTACATTCCAGGTTCCTATACACTATTGTTCTTTACTGTAACGGACTTCAGCTACATCCACAGGGGAGGCGTGCATGAAAAAAAGGGCACAGTGAAAAAAGGGCTTGGCTGGATAACGAAATGGAGCTGGTGGATAACAAAATCTCATAACGATAAACATCATTGTAAAACTTGGTTAATGATAAATACCATTGTGATAACAGATGGGAAAAAATAATGAAAAGATATTAACATTAAAAATTGTTACCTAATTCAACAATACAGCTCAAACCAACCCTAATCTCACACAGAACCCTCCCCTGGTGTTGCCTAACACTAATTACCCCCCCCCCCCCCCCCGGTGGTGCCTAACCCTAATTACCCCCCGTGGTGCCTAACCCTAACCACCACCCCCCCCCCCCCCGGTGTTGCCTAAAACTAACCGCCGCATGGGTGGTGCCTAACCCTAACCAATCCCCCTGGTGTTACCTAACCCTAACCACTCCATCTGCAGAAACACCCTTTTACACATAGAAACGATAATATCTTTGATAACGTAAAATCTTTCCACATAAAGAAAATAATATGACAACAGCTATAACGTTGCAAGCTTCTAAAACGATAACTACTTCAAAAACTAAGATGTTCTAATGTTGTTAACAATACGTTTCGCTGCACTTTTTTTCAGCTTTTTTCGCCGTTTTAACGATAATTGCATTAAAGTCTATGGCGGTGCCCTTTTGCCCACCCTCATCCTGCGCCCTTTTTTCCTGCTACCCAGGGGAGTACCCTTTCGGCTTTGGCCCAGCACCTTCTTTCCTTCTGGCGCTACTTGTATTTGCCCTTTGCTTTTCTTCTGTAGCATTTGGTTACCTTCTGACCTGGGAAGCTCATCTTCCAGTGTCATATTGGGTAGACTTGTTATGCTGTCCATGGGGTTTTTTTTTTACTTAGTAGTCTTAAGTAGTGTTAAAGTTATTGCTGAATGAAAAAGGACATAGCTAAAACGTCAAAACAGCTCAGTCATTAACCCATTAACAGCTTCAATGTAGTTATCTTATTTGAGATAAGCGCATTGCTTTTGACCTCAGTCGGCAGTTCTTTGTGCTGTAAATTATTGGAATGTTTTGATCGCTCTCTACTAGACAAAATATAGAAACTGAAAGCAGAAGTCTTCTGTTATTGTCTTACACTGCCCTTTAGTGACAGGTGGCCATAAATACACATTACAGCAGTAGTAATTAGAAGCAAGAAAATGTAACAAAAAGTTAACGGGGGTTTATATATCAGTACTGAAGGGGTTACGCATTGGTCATAAAACAATCTGGGTACTGAATTTTTCTCTCGAGCAGTGTCACAGAGTGATCCTGTAAAGGTGATTCTTAGTAAAATACTCTGTCAATTACAAACAGACATGTTACTGTTTTTCACCTCTTGCATGTGTAAAGCTTGAAATGTAAAAAATGAAAATATCACAGTATTTTACATTTGGTAAATCAAGCATGTGCCTTACAATAACACTATCCATTGTATAAGCTTTTTTTGTATATTTTTGTTATATCAAATGAAATAAGTAAGCACCACAATATACACCTTGAAGAGGGTCTTACTAGACTCCCAAGTTCAGCACTCTGTTTTGAGTTTAACGATCAGAAGCATGGCAGGGAAGGTGGTCCAGGTGAAAATATCCAACAATAAAACTTGCTACAGGCATATTCTCTCATGTTCCACGGTGATTGTAGAACTGTATCTGCAGTTGTTCCAGCTGTGATCTCTTTAACCTTTGTTTAAATGGTTCTATGAATCAACCAAAGGGGTGGAAGAATAAAAAACAAAATCCATTCCATGGCATTTTGTTACAATGCTGGTCAGATAGAGTTAATCAATGCTCTCCCTAGCCCAATACACAGTCCTGTTGGCAGATGGGGTGCGCCCCTTGCTATATACAGTATGCACTGTATATACAATAAGTCCAATCCAGTTCAGTTCAAGCTCCACTCCACTCCACTCCACTTGGAAATTCCAAAATCTTGACAGGAAAGCCTCCACACCACCTGACCAAAATACAGCTCACCAAATGGTTATACGACTAGAGTTGACTCGAACCTCCGATTTTAGGTTCACGAACCTCGAACGCAAACATGCGAAAAAAGTTTGCGAACCGGCGAATATCCCGAACCACACACTTCAATGGGCAGGAAAACTTCCAAAACTACAAACACTAAGTCTGGCCACAAAAGTGATGGAAAAGATGTTTCAAGGGGTCTAACACCTGGAGGGGGGCATGGCAGAGTGGGATAAAAGCCCCCAAAAATTGGACTGTCCACAATGAAGCAAAGACCTTATTATCTTGGGTGTGCCCCCTCAACACTCTAATTTAGTCGGTCATTGATTCATTGTGATACGCAAGCTCCTTCACCGCGGCAAGGTAATGATCACGAAGGGGAATTGAAACATGTACATGCCTTTTGTTTTGTTGCTGCAGCCGCAGTGCAGCCAGAAAAATTAGGCAGGCATGTACACGCACCAGAAAAATTATTATAATGGCCGCTGCTAGCTGCGGCCTAAAAAATTCAGGAATCCACCTGGAGTCCTGGACTCTGATGGTGGTGGTGGAGGAGGAAGTCAAGCGGCCTGCAGGCAGAGATGCTGTGTGGGGACTGACTTAGTCTTCGGGTAGGCCTGACCATGGTTTGCAGACCAGGCATCTGTGGTCAGATGGACCCTTGACCCAACGCTATGTGCCAGAGATGACACCACTTGCCTTTCAACATCACGGTACAGTTTGGGTATCGCCTTTTTTGAGAAATAATTGCGGCATTGGTATCTTACACTGCGGTATGTGGCTTTGCTTTTGTATGATGCTTTTCCTCAGGTGGTCATCCCATTGCAGTTTGTGTTTTATCATCATGTGCCTTCGTAAAGTAGTTGTCCCTACATGGGTCTTGGTCTTTCCACGGCTCAATTTTCGGTGGCAGAGCATCGCTCTCATCTGAAGCAGATACACAAAAAAATGTCCACATGCCCTGGGATGATGACACTTTGGTGATGGCTGCGGAAGGAGTGTTAAGTGGGATGCCAGAATCAGAGCAGGAGGAGGAAGATCTGCCACGCTTCCATGCGGAAGCTGGAAAAGATGAGGTGTTCTGTGTTAAATAGTCAACTACATCCTGACAATATTGGGGGTTGATGGCACGTGCCTTCTTCTGAACACTGTACTTTGGTCCAGGGCCGCATGAATTCATGACAGCACGACCACGAACAGACCTGCCGGGTGGCCTGCCGCTGGCTCTGCCTTTTGTTTTGTCCATATTGGGGGGATGAAGTGAAGGTATGCACTGACTTGACTAATACAATGTGCAGTCACGCAGGTGCAGTGAAAAGGTTGCAGTGACTGCTGCTGGTATACACAATGTGCAGTCAGTCACACAGGTGCAGTGAAAAGGTTGCAGTGACTGTTGGTATAACAATGTGCGGTCACACAGGTGCAGTGAAAAGGTTGCAGTGACTGCTGCTGGTATAACAATGTGCAGTCAGGCACACACAGGTGCAGTGAATAGGTTGCAGTGACTGCTGGTATAACAATGTGCAGTCACACAGGTGCAGTGAAAAGGTTGCAGTGACTGCTGCTGGTATAACAATGTGCAGTCAGTTACACAGATGCAGTGAAAAGGTTGCAGTGAATGCTGGTATAACAATGTGCGGTCACACAGGTGCAGTGAAAAGGTTGCAGTGACTGCTGCTGGTAAAACAATGTGCAGTCAGTCACACAGGTGCAGTTAAAGTTATACACGGACTGGTATATAAAACAGCATGCGGTCACACAGATGCAGTGAAAGCTTTGCGGTGACTGCTATATAAAAACAGCGTGCGGTCACACTGGTGCACTGAAAAAGTGGTGCTGAATGTGCTGGGCCTGGCACAGTATAGCAATTAGCAAGGGCCAGCTGTGACAGACAGGGCTGTATATGCAGTGTCAGTGGGCCACACACACAAAAAAAAAACATCACAAGAAAATTAGCTCTCAAAAGAGCTGTCTTGGGGTGCTATTCATCAACAAATGTCAGCAAGGAGCAAGCTAACCAGAGCTCCTAACTATCGCTTTCCCTATCTCTCCAATGTCTCTTCCTTCTCTCACTAAAATGGGCAGCAGCCAATACACAGAGTGAGATCATCATGGCTGACACTGCTGCCCTCATATAAGGCGGGGGGGGGGGGGGGGGGGGGTGAAGGGGGCGCTCCAGGAGAGAGTGCAGCCTGATTGGCTGCCATGTGTCTGCTGACTGTGATGTAGAGGGTCAACAATTTGCTCAATGATGTAGTATAGGGGTGGGTCAAACTCGCATAAAAGTTTGCGAAGTTCGCACGAATAAGTTCGCATGCGAACCGTTCGGGCCATCTCTATATACCACCAGGGTGTAATAATGCCTTGGGAATCTTCCCAGGTGACACCCGATTTTTAACTACCAAAAACACTTTGCTGCAGAGGTTCCTTACAAGGTATCACTTCGGTTTCCTCACCCTGTTGCAGTATACCACTTCAATCCCTCTTCATTATCTCAAATACACTATGGGAGCTTTTTATTTGAGATAATTGAGAGGGACTGAAGTGTTATACTGCATCAGAGTGAGGACACATAAGGGCCCATTTCCACCATCGCGAATTCGCATGCGTTTTTCCGCATGCAAATTCGCATAGTAATACAAGTGAATGGGACTGTTTCCACTTGTCAGGATACCTTTGCGTTTTTCTGTGCAGAAAAAATTCGTATGGCTGAGCCATCAGAATTTGCATACCGCTATGCGAATCGCATGCAATGTATTTAATAGGAAATTTGCATGCGGTTTGGGTATGCGAATTTTCATGCGAATTCGCATAGAAACAATGGAAAAAGCACACCAGCACTGCCATGGTTAAATTCGCACACATTGTCATCCATGCAAATTCGCATAAAATTTTGCATAGAGCCACATGCGAAAATCGCATCCGCATGCAAATTTTTCCCGCGACGATTCCCACCGCACAAGTGGAAATGCAGCCTAAGTGATACCTTGTAAGGAACCTCTGGAGTGAAGTGTTTTTGGTCGTTATAGGTTGTAGGGTGATCTAGGAAGGTCCCCAAGGCGTTATTAGACCGTGGTGGTCTAACCATTTTGATCGCATGTGGTGGAGGATTTCCTGTCAAGATTTGAGAATATCAAGTGTGGAGTGAAGTGGCATTGGATCTGAACTGTTTCATGTTATTTTGTATTCTTATTATTTAGTATTTATACAGCACTGACATCTTCCATAGGGTATTTTGTCTTGTTACTTAAAGAGACTCTGTAACAAAAGGGTCATCCTTTTTTCTACTATCCTACAAGTTCCTAAACCTATTCTAATGTGCTCTGGCTTACCGCAGCATTTTCTACTATCACCGTCTCTGTAATAAATCAACGTATCTTTCCCCCGTCTGATTTTTCGCCCTGTGTCTGGAAGGCTGCCAACTCTTCAATGTTGTTGATCTGTTATGCACGCCCCTCTATGCACACTCCTATGTGTGTTATTTACATTAGGCAGCCTCTCTGCTCTCTTATCAGTGAGAGAACCTTTTACAATCTGGATAAATCCTCCTCTGTTAGGCTGTGAAAGGAGCTAGCTGGGCTGTCACATACTGGGGAATTACAGACACCAGCAGATCTGTCTGCAGGAAGAAACAATAAGCCTGTCACTCTTCAGTGGATGAGAACTGCAGGGGAGAAGAAGGTAAACACACAAATGATCTCTTGAGATTCAAAAGGAAGGCTGTATACAGCCTGTTTGTGTATGGATGTATTTTCTATGTGTGGACATACTGCACATCAACCTACTTCCGGTTTTGGTGGCCATTTTGTTTGTTTATAAACAAACTTTTTAAAACGGTTTTTGACTACTTTTAACCACTTCCGGATTCTCGGTGCGTATATATACGCCCCTGAATCCTGAAGTGTATTCCATGCGTTCCATGTCAGTTCACGGATGGTGTCTCCGTGAACACCCTGCAAGCCGATCGGCGGCTCGCAGGGTAAATGTAAACACACGGGGAAGACCTTCCCCGGTGTTTACATGTATACGGCGCTGCTGCGCAGCAGCGCCGTAGAGGAGATCGGTGATCCCCGGCCTCTGATTGGCCGGGGATCACCGGCATCTGATAGGCTAAAGCCTATCCCATCAGGCGCAGGACGGAAATCTGTCCTGCGCCGCTCACAGGGGGAGGGAGAGGGAGGGAAGGGGAAGGAGGCCAGGAAGCGCTGCGGAGGGGGGCTTTGAAGAGCCCGCAAGCGCAAGCAGCCGGCGGCGATCAGACCCCCCCAGCAGGACATCCCCCTAGTGGGGAAAAAAGGGGGGAAGTCTGATTGGCCTGGCTGATATCTGATCTGTGCTGTGGGCTGGAGAGCCCACGCAGCACAGATCAGCACAAAATTTAATGGTATAGAAGTGGTTAATGCGGCGGGGAGCGGTGAAATTGAGACAGAGGGGAATAGGAGATGTCCCCTAACGCACTGGTATGTTTACGTTTGTGTGATTTTAACAATACAGATTCTCTTTAACTGCCTCTCAGAGGAGTGCACAATCTAATCCCTACCATAGTCTTATGTCTATGTATGTGTAGTGTATGTACTGTAGTTTAGGGCCAATTAACTTATCTGTATGGTTTTGGGGTGTGGGAGGAAACAAGAGTGCCCAGAGGAAACCCACACGGACACAGAGAGAATATACAAACTCTATGCAGATTGTGCCCTGGCTGGGGTTCAAACCAGGGACTCAGAGCTGCAAGGCGAAAGTGCTAACTACTACGTCACCATGCTGCCCAATTAATTTGTATGGCAACCAAAAAAAGGTTTATCAGGCTGGCAAACCTATAAATCCATAAACTGTTCTAGCCAATATGAAAATTACTTACCAGTATGTCGACATTCTAGGTGAAAACAACAGCCATCTTCTTCATAGACCTTTATGAGTTTGTTCCCTGGGTCACATGTGATCATTTTCACTGGTGGGCATTTTGGTTTGAAAATTTGAAGGGTCCCATTTTCAGAGCAAGTGGCATTGAAACAGTTGATGTAAGGTGGTGTTGTCATCTAAAGAAAATCTTTCACAATTATTAGTGTATAATAATTTTTGTAAATGTTCTTCATAGATACTTACAAGCTGTGGGGAAGAGAAAAAGAAGCTGAAAAGAAAAGTGTGCACTCCACTGTGCAAAAAAATGTACATTGAGGTCAAAAGAAAAATACAAGGAGTTTTTCACCCAGCAGAGTAAAGGTGATATCATTTTCTTAACTAGTAGAAGAGGAGAATAATGGTAATGTAAAAAAATTGTGGGAGACAAGGGGTGGTAATAATTAATATTTTCACTGCCACTGCTCTTATCATAATCCTTTCTGTGACTTACCTCTTTCTTGGAATGATTCAGTGAGCAGCACTGTACTGTAGAGTACATATTGCCTGGGCGCTGCTCAGTTCAGCATGGGGAGAGCTGAATGATGATTCTCTCTGCTGCCGCTAAAGTCCGAGGTAGCATTAAATACTATTCCCCCTCCGAGTTGTCGCAACTCGGAGGGAGATGTAATTCAGGGTCTGGCAGCCACCAGAGCCCCGGATTACCGCTAGGCGTGGTGCACATCATAGCATTCCTGCTATGACGGTGCCCAGCTGCGGTGCACAGCGCTGCATGTTGAAATAACCTGCTTCGATGCTGTATGCCTGATTTATATACGCATTGTCCCACGTGCAAGTCAGTACATTATGAATCAGTATCACTCATTATATACTGTGGGGAACTTGGCTCGCTATCTGCACAGACTGCTTTCCAAGAAAATTAATATAGTCAGCTCCATACAAGGCAGGAAAAAAAATACTGTGACAACAACGCTACCCCCAGAAAGAAGCTATGTGAGTGACGTCACCCACCAATTACTGTTACCTTTGCCACAGTTTACCATTTAGCCTCAGACCCTGAGGGAATCCAGCAGACATTCAACACTGCAGGCAAAGTAATCTTTTGGATTGGTAGGTGAGTCCACGCATAATATGATTTTAATTGTACTTACAATTGAAACAATCTGCAATCTCATATAGAGATCGGGTTGCTGCCACCAATTCGCATTTTAGCTTGCGAATACACAAATCTACGTCTAGCTAATCCTGTAAGAAAAAGGGTTAATTTAACATCCTTTCTAGAGATAGCAAAATATAACAATATCAATAAAAACT
Source organism: Hyperolius riggenbachi (assembly GCF_040937935.1). NCBI lineage: Eukaryota > Metazoa > Chordata > Amphibia > Anura > Hyperoliidae > Hyperolius > Hyperolius riggenbachi. Next base: position 121,550,352 of record NC_090656.1, read on the forward strand.
GTTATGATAACATTCTCTTACAAAACAGAGAACTCTTTGCAAAGCTGTTGAGAACAAGCATGTAGACAAACAATTTTTAGTCGTTTGTTTTATAGGAAAATAATGCATAATATGAATATAGAAAACGAACGGACTGATATAGTAAAATAATAGGGATTTAAAGTGAAAATCACTGGATAATGTCAGAGGCAGTCTGTACAATTACCTTGTACTTTAAAATTGTAAGTCCAAAACAGAAGTTAGCAAGTTCTGTGGGTAATAGTCGAATGGTAAATACCCAAATCCTTGATGGTATATGGATGGGCAAAAGAAGGACACCCTGATGGCCTGTAGAGATGTAGCGAACTGTTCGCCGGCGAACGGTTCCAGGAGAACTTTGGGGGTTCGCGTTCGCCTGCAGCAGGCAAACTTTTGCGGAAGTTCGATTCGCCCCATAATGCTCTATTGAGCAAAACTTTGAACCTCTACATCACAGTCAGCAGGCACATTATTGCCAAACACACTGCTCGAGGCTCACCCCCCCTCCCTCCTCCAAGCAAGGTCCTTATGCCATTTCACTCACTTGTCTGCCTACACTAATTAATTAAGGGACAGCTGCTTCCCTCCTCCCTCCACCCTCCTCTCTCCTCCCTCCTCCACCCTCACCTCCTCCCTCCTCCACCCTCCTCCCTCCTCCACCCTCCTCTCTCCACCCTCCTCCCTCCACCCTCCACCACCCTCCCTCCATCCTCCTCCCTTTTCCCTCCACCCTCCTCCACCCTCCTACCTCCACCCTCCTCCCTCCTCCACCCTCCCTCCACCCTCCTCCCTCCACCCTGCTCCACATTCCACCCTCCTCCCTTCACCCTCCTCCCTCCACCCTCCTCCCTCCACCCTCCTCCCTTCACCCTCCTCCACCCACCCTCCACCCTCCTCCCTCCACACTCCTCTCTCCTCCCTCCACCCTCCTCCTCCCTCCACCCTCCTCCCTTCACCCTCCTCGCTCCTCCACCCTCCTCCCTCCACCCTCCTTCCTCCACCCTCCCTTCTCCCTCCTCCCTCCACCCTCCTCCACCCTCCCTCCTCCCTCCTCCACCCTTCTCCCTCCACCCTCCCTCCTCCACCCTGCTCCCTCCACCCTCCACCCTCCTCCCTTCTCCCTCCACCCTCCTCCCTCCACCCTCCTCCACCCTCCCTCCTTCCTCCACCCTCCTCTCTTCTCCCTCCACCCTCCTTCCTCCCTCCACCACCCTCCACCCTTCTCCCTCCACCCTCCTCCCTTCTCCCTCCACCCTCCTCCCTCCACCCTCCTCCCTTCTCCCTCCTCCACCCTCCTACCTCCACCCTTCTCCCTCCACCCTCCTCCCTCCACCCTCCACCCTCCTCACTCCTCCCTCCTTGCTCCTTACTCCACCCTCCTCCCTCCTCCACCCTCCTCCCTCCACCTTCCTCTCTCCACCCTCCTCCCTCCTCCACCATCCTCCCTAATCCAGTCTGACTTCAGTCAGAGCACCTGATCTGCGTGTTCAGGGGCTGTGGCTAAAAGTATTAGAGACACAGGATCAGCAGGTGATTCAGGCAACTGGTATTATTTTAAAAGGAAAAATCCATATCCTTCACCGTTTAGGTTCCCTTTAAGGATTTGTAGCATAAAAGCCAACTCACATTGGCTGGGATTTGAACCCGGGTCTCACTGTGTGGTAGGCAAGTCACCCTAACCGCTGTACCACAACAGTAGTAACTGAAGTTGGCCTAGCATTTACTATTGATGATCAATGCAATAGAAACATTAGGTTGCTTAAAGGGAACCAGAGATGAACGATTCACACAAAATAAACATATCAGTTGATAGCTTGTAAAGAATAAATGCTCTACCCGATAATTTCGCCACTCTGGTGTGCCTTTTTGAGTGCTTTTTATCCATTATTGCTCCAGGAAATATCCAATATGGCCGCCGGCTCATATTCCTTTTGCTACCAGGTTATGAGGTGTTCTGCATGTGCTGTCTAGGCTATATGAGACTATAGACAAGCAGGGCTGCTGTAGGCTTTCATCTGTGTGCTTTCAACTTTATTATTCTGGTATGCTTTGTGGCTGCCTGTAGGAAGTGTCTCTCATAGTAATGAAACTGCATACAGTAGATAATAATGACAGGCTGCACACACAGAGCACACAGATCACACAGCCACACTTGTCTGTTAGACAGAGATTTTTCCTGCAGCATCAGCCCCTCCCATATCATCACAGCTCTCAGTATGTAAAGCATGAAATTTGAGCCAGGAGGGGGAAGGCTTGGGCTTGAAAAGACTTCACAGAAGAGTGACTCAGCTATAATGATTCCAGGTCAAACCTCGACTGAATAGTCGGTGGATTCTTATCACAGTTGATAACAGATAGATTAGACTGAGAAGAATAAAACTAAAAGCAGGGTAGGTGTTTACTGTCATGTTCCCACTGATAAATGTAATAAAATACATGAGGGTGCTTCCTCTCTGGTTCTATTTAAAGGGAACCTTAACTGAGAGTTATATGGATGTTTCCTGTTAAACAATACCAGTTGCCTGGCAGTCCAGCTGATCTCTTTGACTGCAATAGTGGCTGAATCACACCATGAAACAAACATGCAGCTAATCCAGTCTGACTTCAGTCAGAGCACCTGATCTGCATGCTTGTTCAGGGGCTGTGGCTAAAAGTATTAGAGACACAGGATCAGCAGGCGATTCAGGCAACTGGTATTATTTTAAAATGAAAAATCCATATCCTTCACCGTTTAGGTTCCCCTTAAGGATTTGTAGCATAAAAGCCAACTAACATTGGCTGGGGTTTGAACCCGGGTCTCTCTGTGTGGTGGGCAAGCACCCTAACCGCTGTACCACAACAGTAGTAACTGAAGCTAGCCTAGCATTTACCATTTATGCTCAATACAAAAGAAAAAGTAGACAAGACAAATAACATTTATATCACGCTTTTCTCCTGGCGTACTCAAAGCGTCCGGGGCTGCAGCCACTAGTAAGTAATGTCTGGATGGTGTAATGCTTAAGTGCTCTGCCTCTGACACAGGAGACAAGGGTTCGAATCTCGGCTCTGTCTGTTCAGAAAGCCAGCACCTATTCAGGAGACCTTAGGCAAGTCTTCCTAACACTACTACTGCCTATAGAGCATGCCCTAGTGGCTGCAGCTCTGGTGCTTTGAGTCCGCCAGGAGAAAAGCGTGATATAAATGTTGTCTTGTCTACTTTTTCTCTTGTATTGAGCATAAATGGTAAATGCTAGGCTAGCTTCAGTTAGTACTGGTGTGGTCCAGCGGTTAGGGTGCTTGCCCACCACACAGTGAGACCTGGGTTCAAATCTCAGCCAATGTGAGTTGGCTTTTATGCTACAAATCCTTAAGGTAACCTAAACGGTGAAGGATATGGATTTTTCCTTTTAAAATCGCCTGCTGATCCTGTGTCTCTAATACATTTAGCCACAGCCCCTGAACAAGCATGCAGATCAGGTGCTCTGACTGAAGTCAGACTGGATTAGCTGCATGCTTGTTTCAGGGTGTGATTCAGCCACTATTGCAGTCACAGAGATCAGCTGGACTGCCAGGCAACTGGTATTGTTTAACAGGAATCTTGCTGCAGCTCAGTATCACCAAATTCTCTCATCAGCCCTAGAGAAAGCTGCTCCACCAATATTCCGCCGCAACCGACCCCCTAACCCCCAGCCCTGGCGCACTACCCATACTCGCAACCTCCTGAGGGAAACACGCGCCACTGAACGAAAATGGCGGAAAACTCGACTAAACCAGGATTTCCTACAGTACAAGACTAACCTGCAGCAGTTCCACACTGCCCTTGCTCATGCGAAGCAGGAATACTTTACCAAGCTCATCGCAGCACAAGCTTCCAATCCCCGGCGTCTTTTTAGCACCTTCAACTCCCTGCTTAAACCCACCCCCCCACCTTCTGTTTCCTCCCTCTCTGCCACAGATTTAGCCACCCACTTCACCAACAAAATAGTCTCCATCCGTCAGGAAATATCCAATCTTCAATCTTCACCTCCCACCTGCTCACAACCTACTCCTTCACCACCCTATCCTCCCCTCACCTCCTTCACTCCTACTACCACTGAGGAGGTCAACCACCTACTGCAGACTTCCCATACCACTACCTCCCCCCTTGACCCTATCCCTTCTGATCTACTTCAGCCTCACTTCACGGATCTGGCTCCAGTCCTCACTACCATGTTTAACCTCTCCCTATCCACAGGCACCTTCCCCTCAGACTTCAAGCAGGCCACTGTACTGCCTCTGCTCAAGAAACCCGCCCTCGACCCCTCGCTACCCTCCAACTACCGCCCGATCTCCCTCCTCCCCTTCGCCTCAAAACTCCTTGAGCGTCTGGTTCACAAACGCCTGACCCAGTACCTCAATGCCAACTCACTACTAGACCCACTGCAATCTGGATTTCGGCCTGCCCACTCAACCGAAACGGCTCTCACCAAAGTGGTCAATGACCTTGCCTTAGCTAAAGCTGAAGGTAAATACACCATTCTCCTCCTCCTTGACCTTTCAGCAGCTTTTGATACAGTAGATCATCCCCTACTCCTCCAGTCCCTCCAATCCATGGGCATTCACGATCTCGCCCTGACCTGGCTTTCATCCTACCTCTCCAACCGCTCCTTCACGACCTCCTTCAATGAGTCCTCGTCCACCCCCAACCACCTCTCAGTGGGAGTCCCCCAAGGCTCGGTCCTTGGCCCCCTACTGTTCTCCCTATACACATCCTCCATTGGCAAGGTTATCTCCTCCATGGGTTTTAACTATCATCTGTATGCAGATGACACCCAAATCTATCTCCACACCCCTGACATATCCACCACTACCATGGACAAGGTCTCCTCCTGCCTATCTGCCATCTCCTCCTGGATGTCCGCTAGGTTCCTAAAACTAAATCTAGACAAAACGGAATTTATGATCTTCCCACCCCGGTCATCCCTGGACCTCCCAGATGTGCAGGTCACTGTTAACCACACTACTATTCACCCTACCTCTCAAGCCCGCTGTCTGGGTGTCACCCTGGACTCCGCACTCTCCTTCACTCCCCACATCCAAAACCTCACAAAGTCCTGCAACTTCCACCTTCGTAACATCTGTAAGATTCACCCTTTCCTGACCCCTGCCACCACCAAACTCCTCATCCATGCCCTCATAATTTCCCGCCTCGACTACTGCAATGCCCTTCTGTCTGGACTCCCTAAGACCCGAATAGCCCCACTGCAGTCCATCATGAATGCGGCTGCCAGAATTATCCACTCCTCCCATCGCTCCACCAGGGCGACTCCCCTCCGTGAATCCCTCCACTGGCTTCCTATCCAGTCCAGAATCAGATTCAAGATATTGTGTCTGACCTACAAATCCATCCACAAAACCTGTCCAACCTACATTTCTGATCTTACTCAGAGATACACACCAAGCCGCTCACTCCGCTCCTCCAATGAACTTCGCCTGACCGTCCCCCGCATCACCCAGTCCCATGCACGCCTCCAAGACTTCTCAAGAGCCGCTCCGACACTATGGAACTCCCTACCTCCACCCATTAGGGCAACCCCCTCCTTCAACACCTTCAAGAAGGCCCTCAAAACTCACCTTTTCACTCTTGCCTACCACCCCTCACTATTGCTCTAAACCCAGCCGAACTCTGGTCCCCTACCTCTCGTGTCCCTACCTCTCCCTCTAGATTGTAAGCCTTTGGGCAGGGTCCTCACTCCTTTTGTGTCCTACCTGATCATGCACCTCTATTACTGTGCACCCATGCTATGCATTTGAGTGAACCTAACTTGCCTAACTCCATGCTCCCATCCAGTGACTGACTAAGCATTACCTTGTACTCATACTGTGCTGTGTGATCTGGTTTTCTTGTATTCCTGTATTGTCATATTGCTGTTTGTCACCCCTAAATATTGTCTGTAACCTAAATTAATGTCCAGCGCTGCGTAATATGTTGGCGCTTTATAAATACAACAAATAAATAAATAAATAACAGGAAACATCCATATCACTCTCAGTTAAGGTTCCCTTTAAGCAACTTAATGTTTCTATTGCATTGAGCATAAATGGTAAATGCTAGGCCAACTTCAGTTACTACTGTTGTGGTACAGCGGTTAGGGTGACTTGCCCACCACACAGTGAGACCTGGGTTCAAATCCCAGCCAAAGTGAGTTGGCTTTTATGCTACAAATCCTTAAAGGGAACCTAAACGATGAAGGATATGGATTTTTCCTTTTAAAATAATACCAGTTGCCTGAATCGCCTGCTGATCCTGTGTCTCTAATACTTTTAGCCACAGCCCCTGAACAAGCAGATCAGGTGCTCTGACTGAAGTCAGACTGGATTAGCTGCATGCTTGTTTCAGGGTGTGATTCAGCCACTATTGCAGTCACAGAGATCAGCTGGACTGCCAGGCAACTGGTATTGTTTAACAGGAAACATCCATATCACTCTCAGTTAAGGTTCCCTTTAAGCAACCTAATGTTTCTATTGCATTGAGCATAAATAGTAAATGCTAGGCCAACTTCAGTTACTACTGTTGTGGTACAGCGGTTAGGGTGACTTGCCCACCACAAGGGTGTGCATGGGTGGAGGGTAGAGGGTGGAGGGTGGAGGGTATAAGGTGAAGGGTGGAGGGTATAAGGTGGAGGGTGGAGGGTAGCGGGTGGAGGGTAGAGGGTGGAGGGTGGAGGGTGCAGGGTGGAGGGTAGAGGGTGGCGGGTGGAGGGAAGCAGCTGTCCCTTAACTAATTAGAGTAGGCAGACAAGTGAGTGAAATGGCATAAGGACCTTGCTTGGAGGAGGAGGGAGGGAGGGCCTCCAGGTATTAGAGTCCTTGAAACATGTTTTCTATCATTATTGCAGCCGGTAGAATTTTTTTACATTTTTAAAGTTCGCCTCCCCATTGAAGTGTATTGCGGTTCGCGAACTTTTTCGCGAACCGAACCTTTCGTGGAGGTTCGCGACATCTCTAATGGCCTGTGTCCAGCAATTTAACCCTCTCTCCACTGGAGGGTGGAGATGGTAACCAGAGAAGATCCCCCCTCCCACCCCGCAGCAATCCGACCTTAGGCTGAGTCTGGACCCTTGCATTAGGGAGAGAGTTTGGCATTTTCTCCAATTATGCCATAACTCTGTGGATATCCGAAGAGGATATAAGAAAACTATGTTTTTGATTCTGTAATCATGCACTGAACCTATAGATATCAATCATGCTTGTTTTACCATCTTCTCTGTCTAGAGAATTGATATCTCAGGGAATTGATATCTCAGGGTGTGAATCAGCTATACGAACCATTAACATCCTAAAAGGTGTATTGACTTTGTCGTATTACACACTGTGAATCGTGAATGACTGTGCCCAAGAGGTTCCGAAATATTCTTCAAATTTTGGCATCATGTGGAATAATATATCTCAAAGTTGAATTAGGGGACACTGGCTTTGAGCTTCCGAAGGACAGGCCTGGTGAATGTCTCTTTGGCATTTATGGTTTTATGATGGGTTTCCTTTTCTGGCTTAGCTATTAGTGTTGGAATGTGAAAACGAAAGGATGTCTGCACAGTGCCCCTAAGATCAAGCTCCTTTAATCATGGACGTATCCAAAAGTCATCACATATCACCACCAGCTGATGAATCCTGAACCAGGTCGTCTGAATTTGCTTGGCTCATACGGATGTGGAGTAAGGACATGTCACTACTGTAGGGTACATACACGAACTCGGGTGGCCAGGTCGGTCTCAAACGGGCGTAGATTCCCCATCAAGCAATTTATTAATTGCGGGACGTCAAATGTAGTATATCTCATTACTTGTGGTGACTGTGCCCTACAGTATGTGGGCTGCACCACAAGACCTTTACGCGCCAGAATAGGGGAACATTATTGTGGTCCGGGTTGGCTCAGTACTAACATTTCCAACGTGGCGAGACATTTTCGCCAGGCACATCAAGGTGACAGGTCCTCTTTTTCTTTTCACAGGTTGGAGAGGGTCTCGCCTGCCCAGAGAGGAAGGAATACAACCAAACGGCTTATGGGCCGCGAGGCTTTGTGGATTTTTAGGCTGGGTACGAGACTCCCTAAAGGTTTGAACTCCCGCTGGCACCTGGCACTAGTAACATGATACCCGGTTTTGCTACTTATGCTGCTCTTATGTTTTTATTTATACTAGTCTTTTATGTATAATTGTTTATATTTGATGCTCATGGTTGCTACATTAGGGTTGGGAGGAACTCTGTATGTTATGCTTTTTAAATGGTCTCTGCAACAAAATATGCATTTGTGTAACAACTGCCAATATCTATGCTGGCTATTTTGTATTGCGAATATCTTCCTGCATGTGGAGATATGGGTGTGTCCTTGGATTCTGGGAACCACACACTGCACAGGAGGAGGGTATATAAGGGCCTTTTGTGTTGTATTAATTCTAGCTATGATTAACCACTTCCCAACTGAGGGGTTTTACCCCCTGACCACCAGAGCAATTTTCACCTTTCAGCGCTCCTTCCATTCATTCGTCTATAATTTTATCATTACTTATCGCAATGAAATGAACTATATCTTGTTTTTTTTGCCACCAATTAGGCTTTCTTTAGGTGGGACACTATGCCAAGAATTATTTTATTCTAAATGTGTTTTAATGGGAAAATAGGAAAAAATGTGGGAAAAAAAATATTATTTTTCAGTTTTCGGCCTTTATAGTTTTTAAATAATGCATGCTACTGTAACTAAAACCCATTAAATGTATATGCCTATTTATCCCGGTTATAAAACCGTTTAAATTATGTCCCTATCACAATGTTTGCCGCCAATATTTTAGTTGGAAATAAAGGTGCATTTTTTTCAGTTTTGCGTCCATCTCTAATTACAAGCCCATAGTTTATAAAGTAACAGTGTTATACCCTCTTGACATAAATATTTAAAAAGTTCAGTCCCTAAGGTAACTATTTATGTATTTTTTTTTAATTGTAAATTTTTTATTTTTTTTTTTAATTACAAAAAAAAAAAAATTGGGGAGTGTGGGAGGTAAGGAGTTAATTTTTTGTGTAAAAAAAGTTTATTTGTGTGTAAAAAATGGTTAGGGTGTAGTTTTACTATTTGGCCACAAGATGGCAACATTACCAATTTGTTTCATACGACCTGCAAGCGTCCTTCCGGACTCTTGCAGGAAGTAGAAAGAGGCTGGAACTTTGTTATTTTTTCACAATGATCGCGCCGCTCAGCCGAGCGGCAGCAGATCATTGCGGGGCTGAGATCAACGAACGGGAATGTATTTTCCCGTTCGTTGATCTCTGGGCGAGCGGGCGGCGGCGTGTTTACTAGCGGCGGGCGGCGTGTTTACGAGCGGGAGCGCGGACAGCGGCGGGAGTGCGCAGAGTACGGATTTCTCCGTCCCTGGGGGTGAAAGGATGAAAAAAGGGGCGGAGAAATCCGTACGCGCGGGGGTAAAGTGGTTAAGGACCAGCAGGTCCAAAACATGTCAAGCTGGTGATACCATGTGATGACTTTTGGATACGTCCATGAATAAAGGAGCTTGATCTTAGGGGCACTGTGCGGACATCCTTTCGTTTTTATGTCTGTGTGATGATTTGCTCAGCTGCCTGTGCAGGCAGCCAGCCTTTTGACCATTGTGTAGGTTTGCATGCTACAGGACTCTGGAAAGAAGAGCTTCTGTCAGTTTTGCAGCTTGTGCTTGCAGAGGAATTTGCATATGTTGTCATGCAAATTGCCTGGCCACATTCATTGGAGGCGTGTACTATAAGTACTATGTCTTTCCCACAATGCTTCGCTGTTCATAAGGATTTCGTCCTATGTAACACTCCTGGTGGGGTGTCAGCCTTGCTCTCTGTTTGAACATCAGCTTAGAGTAATTCCTGAATCTGCGCTAGGCAGATTTCCCTAGTGCAGTTAGGATTGTATTATCTGTAATGCCTGTTCTGTCTTGTCTTGCCTGTTGCCATTGTCCAGTCCCTACGGTGGTCGACAGGAAATGGTTCTGATCTCTGTTCTTGGAGTATAGCTGGTGCAGCGGTTGCTACCAGCTATCTCTTCTGTTCTGTCTCCTGGGATCGCGCTAGCTACTTTTTGCTAGCGCTGGGGATCCTTCTGTTCTGTCTCCTGGGATCGCGCTAGCTACTTTTCGCTAGCGCTGGGGATCCTTCTGTTCTGTCTCCTGGGATCGCGCTAGCTACTTTTCGCTAGCGCTGGGGATCCTTCTGTTCTGTCTTCTGGGATCGCGCTAGCCACTTTTCGCTAGCGCTGGGGATCCTTCTGTTCTGCTACTCTGTACTTGGATTGCGCTAGCCACTTTTCGCTAGTGCTGTGGATCCTATCTCTCGCTTGTCCCTGTTTTCGTGTGTCTGTCTGCTACGCTTGCTGGAGGCTCGGTGAGGTAACCGTTAAGCAAGCGCTCGCGTCCTCTGTTTCATGTTTGTCTGTTAATGGTTAGTTAGGCGTGCTTGTCTCTATTGTGCTTATCACGTGGAGACCGCGCATAACCGCGTGCACTGTTGCGAATGAGTGCGGTGTTCGCGGTTAGCTAGCATTTGTTATTTTCCGTATCTCCTCATTGTATTATTTGCTGTGCCTTTGCTAGCCTCGTATTCTGTTCTGATCTGCCTTGTGTCTCGTCTGGCGATCGCACCTCTCGCGATCGCGTTCCTATTTCATATCTGCTGTTGTGTGTGTGCGGTTGCGGGGTGGCGACTGGATTGGCACACACACATACAACCTGTCCCTTTGCTCATTCTCATTCGCCTCTCTTGCGATTGCGTTCTGCGTTTCGTACAATTCCTGTCTGGCATTTGTGGAGGTACAGAGGATTGGTTCCTCTACACTCCCCAGCGCCATCTGCCGACAGGAATTTTCCCTCTACGGGTGCGTAGCACCTTTTGCTGGGTTCCTGCAAATTATACGCTTGTGGAGGATTTCCGCCGTGTCAGCGCACGCGTTGTGCGCTGATCACGGGGAAAGTTCCACAATCGTTACAGTATGAACAGCCCAACCCAAAACCCCAGTGTAGACGGAAATTCCGATTTGTACGATTTTGTCGAGTTTGGGTCCTGTGTCTTTAAGAGCTTTAAAAGGTTTAATTCAGAGACCAAGGCGGAATTTCTTTCTGAATGTGTGAGGTTTTGCCTGAATCCCACCTTTCAGATTTCTGATCCGTCCACGTCGGCTCTTCTGTTTGCCTATGTGCTCTTAAAAGACGATTTGTTCACCTGGGCATATAATCTGTTAAAAATCAATTCTTGGAATGGTAATCTGTATCAGTTGCTTGCAGAGATATTCTCTCACTGGTTTAAACTGCCTGGCTTACCACCTGCTCTGATTGAGTGTGTAGCTGCTGATAAGTCAGCTGATCTTTCCCTTCCATGCAAAACCTTTCAGTATGACAATCAGTTCAATGTGTCTGTTGCCACTTCAGGTTTTAAACAGCAGACATGCAAAGTGGCGAAAAAGAAAAAAACTAAAAAACGCAAGCATTGGAATAAAACACTCCCTATTGATGTTTGTAATGATGTTGTTTCGTCTCCGGCTTTTTTGCCCCAATCCAAAGCTTATGTGGATCCTGCTATAGGTAGGATCGCACACTACATTAAAGCAGTTAAAAAAATCTGTTCTTGTTCCTGAACTCCACCCCTATGGAGATTATTTGGATACTGGCCTGTTTGAACCCCCATTTGCTTCCTGGGATATTGGGGCCTTGCTGGAAGAATTCCATTTTGATTGGAAAGCCTTTTGCGATTTTTACATCGCAAAAAGCGAAAATGTCTTGAATGCTTGTCTCGATTCGATGTACCTTCTGATTGATTCCGATGAATGTGACAAGGATGATGTGGATCTGGTGATCTATGTATGGCAAACGATTTTGGATGAGTTGCACACACACACCAACCAATTGATTCCAATAAAGAGACATCGTTGTCGGATGATTGTTCCTGCCTTTCTGGGGTAAAGCATGAGAGTCTTGACTTTGTGCAATCTGAAATGAATGAGTGTGCCGCTGTGGTTGATTCCTGTGTGAATCCTGAAGGATTCTCTCCTGACAGTGTGCAGTTTGAATCTGTGCGATCTGATGCCTGTTTCTCGGATGTTCCTGCAGATTGTGATCGGCATGAGTCTGCCGGTTTCCTCAAGGATGTGTGGGATCCTTTGTCATTTAGAAACAGATCTTTGAGATCTTCCGTCTGTGACCCTGCTATGGGGAAAATTTCTCGACTATGCAGCGTCAAAAGTAAAATTATTATGCCTAATAAAGTTTATCCTGTTGATGTCGCCATTTCTTCTGCAAATGAGTCTCTGTCTCACCCTGTTCACACCTGTAAGGGCCCGTTGCCTGGGGACAGTTGCTCCAGCGTTTCGGTCCTAGATGCCTTGCAGTCTGCTCAGCAGATCGCGGAGGTTTGCGCTATAGAAGCGTCAGTTTCACAACCTAAAGTGAACTTTGATTCGCAGGTTTTGCGTTCTGATTCCTCGGATTTGACATTGTTAGCCGAATCTAAGAGTGAGACAGCGCTTCAGTTTTGCGAATCTGATGCTGAACCCTCTTTGCCTTATTCAGAGACGCTTTCTCTGAACCTGCCCTGTACCATGAATAAAAACATGTTTTCCTTTTACACTGACGTTTGTGAGCCCCTTTCTTGCTCTGAGGGAAGTTCTGACTCTCCACCCTGTACTCTGGATGAGTCAATATTGCCTTGTACAATATCTCCTGCCCTGCCCCTAGAGGCTCGTCTAGGTATTGCTGCTATTTTTACCTGTTTTTCTGCAGTTTTGGAGTTACAAGCTAGTTTGACTGCCACACAGAATTCTGGGTACAGTGAGAATGAAGTTAGGGAGTCAGTGTGTGTTCCAGTAAATATACCTGTACATTCCCCTCATGATGATGAGATCCAGTCTCAGGTTATGGTGGAACCATTCCTGGGACATCTGCCCTGTCCACAAAATAAAGTTCCAGTTCTGCCCTGTAACATGGATAGTTCAGAATCCTTCCTAGAAAACTTGAAAAATGTTGTTCCTGAGGTCTTGTTTGATGTTCTGGAGGTCCCCGAGTTCCTCCCAAAGGGTGCAGAACTTGTAGGAGATGTCTCCAATCCCCCAAGTCCTTCTGAGGTGTTGCCCTCTTCCGTAGGCATTGCTGCCTTGCTGGCTACCTTTTCAGCTCTGGTGGAGCTTCAGTCATGTGTAGTCAATGATGATATTGCAGTCACAGAAATTTCCGAATTTGAATCCGAGTCTTCCTTTGAAAGTCCAGTGCTTGAGACCAATGCTCGTGATGATTCTCTGCCCGGTCCTGGTTTTGGTTTCCTCATGCCGGACTCTGAGGTTGGCAGTTCCCCGACATGTCCTGAGGTTTCTCCTGTGCTGGTGTACCCCAGTGTGCTCTGTGACCCAAAAAGGCCAAGTGTGCCTCGGTTACCAGCATATTCAGATGCTTCCTCGGTGGAGACATGTTCTGATTTAGCCTGCCTGCTTGCATGCCCAGAAGTGGTCCCTGAAAGTCTTGATCTTGATGGGTGTCCTCGTAATTCTGAATCCGGAATTGTCATTGGTTCCATGGGGGTTCTTGGTAATTCTCCATGTGAGCCTGGTGATTGTTCTGCCCTCTTGGGATCTCTGTGGAGCTTCAAAAGGTTCTGGGAGATTCCGGGAGAAATTTTGCTTGGTCCCCTGGATAAGATCAACGATGGCTTTTGTGTTTTAAGGGACACTTCGAACAGGTATTGTGGCAGGTTTGGTATTTTCGGATGCTCCTTGGAAGGTGGTGGGTATTGTCTGGAGGGTGTCGATAGCTTCTTCTCTGGCGGTCACAGTCCTGATGGGTGTTATTCTGAGACTGGTAGTACTGATGGGCATGTTTCGGTGGCTTCTTTTTCCGATGAGGTCGGTTTCGTGGACTGACTCTGGAATTGGACCTTGTCGGGCTGCCCCGACCTTCATGAGTCTTCAGTTTGAGTCTGTTGCTAATAGCAGTTTTGAGGGTCGTCTGGAATTCGACCCTGGAGGGGGGGGTACTGTGATGATTTGCTCAGCTGCCTGTGCAGGCAGCCAGCCTTTTGACCATTGTGTAGGTTTGCATGCTGCAGGACTCTGGAAAGAAGAGCTTCTGTCAGTTTTGCTGCTTGTGCTTGCAGAGGAATTTGCATATGTTGTCATGCAAATTGCCTGGCCACATTCATTGAAGGCATGTACTATAAGTACTATGTCTTTCCCACAATGCTTCGCTGTTCATAAGGATTTTGTCCTATGTAACACTCCTGGTGGGGTGTCAGCCTTGCTCTCTGTTTGAACTTCAGCTTAGAGTAATTCCTGAATCTGCGCTAGGCAGATTTCCCTAGTGCAGTTAGGATTGTATTATCTGTATTGCCTGTTCTGTCTTGTCTTGCCTGTTGCCATTGTCCAGTCCCTACGGTGGTCGACAGGAAATGGTTCTGATCTCTGTTCTTGGAGTATAGCTGGTGCAGCGGTTGCTACCAGCTATCTCTTCTGTTCTGTCTCCTCAGTCCCCATCTGCCGACAGGAATTTTCCCTCTACGGGTGCGTAGCACCTTTTGCTGGGTTCCTGCAAATTATACGCTTGTGGAGGATTTCCGCCGTGTCAGCGCACGCGTTGTGCGCTGATCACGGGGAAAGTTCCACAATCGTTACAGTCTGATTCTGGAGTGGCTGTCCTGGTCCTGGCACTGCCCTGCAAGTTGAGCGAGCGATTTTTCCCTTTTTCTTCCTACTGTTGGAATGGGAGGTGGATCTGCTTTAATAGTTGATTGCCCTCTCTCTAGGGGAAAATAAACAAACAACCATTTCCCCCAGAGCAGAGGCTTGGGCAGATGCAAACACTGGGTTGTTTTTAAAAACATGCTAAGACTTAAATGGATACTCTGAATCATGCTTTGTGTGTTCGATTTTGTGCGATTGCGCAGGTGGCTCAGGCGAATCTATGACAGGGGGTCCTTTGCAGCATTGCCAATCAACTCCTATAACTGTCAAACCCATTATACATTTCCAGAAAACGTAGACATTAGCCCACATGGCAGAATTAGTGGAAAACACTAGGGAAGTCGAAGAAGTCCCTAGGTTTATTTAAATCTCCTGTCATGGCTCACTCTACCAACAGTGAAAACTGTATCGCCTTGTTGAAAATCTCGGCTGAGTCTATGGGTGGGACTTACAGCAAGACGTCAGTTGTTAAGAAGAGATTGAAGAGTATAGATTTCCCTACAGAGACTCTGTAATCACCAGCCATTGTTACTGTACAGCGCTCCCCCAGCCCCCCCCCCCCCCGCGCTCTGCTGTCCCCTTTAATAAAAACCACAGTGCTAGCGACATGCAGGTTGTCGCTAGCACGCTGTTTACCTATGTGCTGCCATTAAGTGCCGCTCCCCCGTGTCCTCTATATTGCCACTCCCCACCTGCGCCCCTTCCCTCCAATCACTGGGAGGGAAGGGACGCAGGCAGGGAGTGGCGATATAGAGGAGGTGGAGGAGTAGCAATGAATGGCAGCACATAGGTAAACAGCATGCTAGCGACAACTTGCATGTCGCTAGCACAGCGATTTTCATTATGGGGGACAGCAGAGCACAGGGGGGGCCTGGAGGATCGCTGTACAGTAACAGAGGCTGGTGATAGTATTCACAACCAGCCTCTGTGCCCTACTAACATTCTTAAATCCCACCTCTCTTTAAGCTGCTCCATATCTTGTCCCAAAATGTTGATAATTTAAATACATGTGTGCGCAGAAAGGACCCAAAATACAGAGGAATCCTATCCATCATCTCTTTAGCAACAACTACAGCCCATCAGAAGTTGTGGGTCACTTTGGATGGATGGGTGAGATTTCAACTGGATTAAAATTGGAGTGGATTGAATATCCCTAGCCGACTACAAGCTGACTTCAGACTTTGAAATTCTTCAACCTTCAGCTCTTGGTCCTGTTTCTAAGTAGCAAAAATGGCAAAAACATCCTGTGAGCTTTTCGTGTTACATGACTGTCTCTCTGCATTTATTCTATAATCGTTTTTAAATTTAAAAACGAGGAACTGTTTTAAACAACTTTGGAATATCCCTTTCTCTGAGAAATGTTCATCTATATTGCAACTTCTGTCACCAAGGAACTTTTACAAATTGATCCTGCTTTGATTAACCAATAAATTACCTTAGGATTCTCAGGAAAACTGAACGATGAAAGAGAGGAAAAAGAGCAGGCGCTCGTAATCAACTGTGTCAAAGGCAGAGGAAAGGTCAAGGAGTATTAGAATGGAGAACTGGCCTTTGTATCTAAGGGCCCGTTTCCACTATCGCGAATCCGCATGCGTTGCCCGCATGCGGATTCGCACAGCCAATACAAGTGGATGGGCCTGTTTCCACTTGTCAGTTTTGCTGTGCGTTTTTCTGTGCAGGATTTTTCTGCATGGCACAGCCCTCAGAAATCGCCTGCGTGTGGAATGCAGGCGAATCGCACGCAATGTATTTAATAGGGAAATCGCATGCGTTTTCCCCATGCGGTTTTTGCCGCGAATTCGCATGCGATTTCGCATAGGTACCCATGTTAATTCACACAGACAGTGACATGGTTAAAATCGCATCACCCTAACCTATGCGAAATCGCATGCGAAATCGCGGCAAAAAACGCATGCGGAATCGCACCCGCATGCGATTTGCCTGCGGTGATTCGCCGGCGATTCCGCAAAGCTACAGTGGAAACGGGCACTGAGTATCAAATCTTTTGTTTCCGAGGTCTCTGGTTTACTCGAAAGTCTCCCAGGATTATCCAGCCGGGGCGTTTCAGTATTATACAATATACAAGTTTTGCTAATTCCTTGAGAAAGGCTAAGCCATCATCTTTCTCAAGGAATTAGCAGAACTTGTATAATGTATAACACTGAAACGCCCTGACTAGTAATCCTGGGAAACTTTCGCGTAAACCAGAGACCTCAGAAACTAAAGATTTGATACTTAGATCCAAAGTCTAGTTCTCAATTCTAATACTCCTTGACCTTTCCTCTGCCTTTGACACAGTTGATCATGCTCTGCTTCTCCAGACGTTGTCATCTTTAGGAATCAAGGGCCAAGCACATTCCTGGATTTCCTCTTATCTGTCCGTACACTCTAACACTGTCTCCTTCTCTAACAGTAATTCCTCCCCATGCCCACTGTCTGTTGGTGTACATCAAGGCTCGGTTCTTGGGCCACTTCTTTTCTCAATCTACACTCCTGGCCTGAGACAACGAATTCGCTCTTTTGGTTTCCAGTATCACCTCTATGCGAATGACACCCAATTCTATCTCTCAGCCCCAACCTGTCCTCACTACTATTTAAAGTCCCCGACTGTCTATGTGCCGTTTCTTCATTCATGTCCTCCTGCTCTATAAACTCAACATGAGTAAAACAGAAATTGTGATTTTTCCACCATCGCTATCTATGCCCCCACCAATTGCAACCATATTATAGACAACACCCCAATAACCTAATAAATAAAATATATTCCGTATTCGTCCCTTCCTTACAAAAGAGGCCACCTAAATGCTTGTACATAGTGCTGCTCATCCGGATTCTGGATATTTGAACTACCCAGATAATCCAAACTTTTTCCACTATCCGAATCCGGATTCCAGATATCTGCGGAAATCCAAATAGCGCTATCCGAGTTAATGCGGATATCTATCTATAATCCGGAATCCGGGCGGATACTTAGGTCGGATATCCGAATCTGGGTACTGTAACCATGGAGATGACGTCCATAATGTCATTGAGCCAATCAGAGAGCTCCCAGCCTAAGCCATAGCACCCAATCACAGAAGAGAACCCTGGCCAGCCCCCCTGTATATTAAGGAGGGGTGCCATGATGAGAAATATCGTCCTTGCTTGTCACTGCTCACTGAAAGACATGCTCCAGTGCTGCTGGCCTAGCAAGTGCTGTATACAGTTATAAATCTAAAGTTTTTGAGTAATTAACACCATCACTACACTATTGTTCTATTGTTTATTAGTTAGTTAGCTAGCTTGATTTCATTCAGTGACAATCAGTGTGTGTGCTGTAGGCCTGCAGCAGCTGCTATTACTAGGTCCTGTGTCTGTGTGTGTGTGCTATGCACAGACCCGGCCAGCTGCTGGCCTGCTATTAGCCTTAGCTACAGTATAGGTTAGGGAATAGGATTACTGTGTTATTGTGTAGTTAGTACTGCAGTCAGTGCTAGTCAGTTGTTAGAGTAGTACTACTGTGTTAGCTTACTACAGAACTGCTGTGCTGAGCAGTGTCAGGGTGACAGTTAGTGTGCACTAGTGTCTTCTTCTCTGCTGTCTGTCACTCCGTGCGGATTTGCTTTAAAGTCCAACCCAATTTTAATAAAGTAAAAGTACCCCACATCATGTGGCTGAAGCAAGCTGGCGCTGGCAGTGCTCAGACTCGGAGCACCAGAACCCCCTCTGCCATTCCTGCCGACACTGAGGCCTGTTCAGGCAGCCAGTCCTCAGTGGTTTCCTATGCTCCCCCCATTGCTTCCTGTGCAAGTAAAAAACGCCACCAGACCCTGATTAACTATTACTAACTAAGCCGCCTGGTTCACAATTTTTGTACAGCCCTGGTACCACCAACGCTACGTGCCACGTACACGTGCCATGTACACATGCCACGTGCCATGTCCGGCATGCTCCTGGCACACGTTACACCTGCTGCTGCATTGCCCTGCTCCTGCTGCCTGTGCTGCTCCCACTGCCAGGGTGCCACAGGCCACTGATACCACCTATATTTAACCCAAAACACAATTGCTGCGTAATTTTTTGGAGGTGTCCGGCCTGAAAACTGTCATGTCCTAGTTGTGCGGTTGGACTTTGGACACAATGTGGGCTGCACGACCGCTGTCTGGAACGTAGTCCTGGTGTTAATTTACAGCCCTTTTTTTGGGGGGGGGGGGGGGGGGGATTTTAAGTCCTCACATAATCAATTAATGTTTCCCTTTAAAAAAAAGCAAGATGCTACATGCCTCATTTACACTACAAAATGTTTTAAAAGCCACTTCCGGTTTTCTATTCAGATATCCGAATCCGGGCGGATATCACAGATATTGGATTCGGATATCCGATTCTGTTTGGATTCGGATATCTGATCCGGATCCGGATTTCTGGGTATCAGGATCTGAATTCATTCGGATTTTGAAAAGGGGTATCCGAGCAGCACTGCTTGTACACACCTTAATAATTTCCCGCCTAGACTACTGCAACACCCTGCTCTGTGGTCTACCAAAGAAAAGGCTGGCACTTCTCCAATTCCCTCTAAACTCAGCTGCCCGCCTCATTCACCTCTCCACTCGCTCCTCTGATGCAGCCTTACTGTGCCATTCCCTCCACAGGTTGTAAGTTTGCAAGGGCAGGGTCATCCTCCTGATGTTTATTGTTTTTGTTGCAATACTTGTGCTGCTTGAGACTCTACTGTACATTTTTTTGTTGTTGTTCGTATGTTCTCCTTGTCATCCTATTGTGCTCTGTAAAGCGCTGCAGTATATTCTGGCGCTAGATAAATAAAACATAACAATAATAATAAAACTTACCCAGGCCTTCTTCCCTCCCCATAAACACGTCTGAGTCCCATGCCGTCCTCCCATGGTATGCCATTCAATCGCGTCAGTCTGGGACTACTGTGCATGCATGGGAGGTCCGCGCATGTGCAGAAGATCGAGACTGGACCTAACTGAGCCAGTTACTGGGGCTGATCGCGGCTGAACGGTGTGGGACTCTTTCGTTTCAAAGCTACTTCTTTATATGAATGAACTGGGCTTCTCTCAAGCTATCAACTTCCCTTTCTACAAAAAAAAAGCCATACTTTTGACTAGAGATGTAGCGAACGGTTCGCCGGCGAACGGTTCCAGGCGAACATTGGGGGTTCGCGTTCGCCTGCGCAAGGCGAAGTTTTCCGGAAGTTCGATTCGCCCCATAATGCACTATGAGGGTCATCTTTGACCCTCTGCATCACAGTCAGCAGGCACATTGTAGCCATTCAGGCTACACTAAGCCCTGGAGCCCCACCCCCCCTTATATAAGGCAGCCTCCAGCGGCCATTACAGTCACTCGTCTGCCTGCTATTAGACAGACTAGGGAGAGCTGCTGCAGACTTGTTCTTCTAGGGACAGATTAGTTAGGTTCTTGGCTGCTTAGCTTGCTCCTGGCTGATTGTTATTGCTTTTATAGCACCCCTCAATAGCTCTTGTCAGAGCTCATCCTGTACTTTTTTTTTTGTTCTGTGTGTCAAACTGACACTTTTGTTGCATGCACAGCCTTGCTAATTGATAGTGTGTGTGCCACTGCCAGCAGCCCAGCACATTCAGTGACTACCTGTGTGTGTGACAGGGAGCTGCACATTGTACTACCCAGTACTGCATATACCCCAGTACCTGTTGTGTTTACTTAACCCACCTCATCACTGCATATACCTAGCTTTGTGTTGAGTGAATCCAGCTCACTGCATCCTACTACTACCTGTTGTGTTTACTTAACCCACCTCATCACTGCACATAACTACCTGTAGTGTTGAGTGAACCCAGCTCACTGCATATACCTACTACCTGTTGTGTTGAGTGAACCCAGCTCACTGCATATACCTACTACCTGTTGTGTTTACTTAACCCACCTCATCACTGCATATACCTAGCTTTGTGTTGAGTGAATCCAGCTCACTGCATCCTACTACTACCTGTTGTGTTTACTTAACCCACCTCATCACTGCACATAACTACCTGTAGTGTTGAGTGAACCCAGCTCACTGCATATACCTACTACCTGTTGTGTTTACTTAACCCACCTCATCACTGCATATACCTAGCTTTGTGTTGAGTGAACCCAGCTCACTGCATCCTACTACTACCTGTTGTGTTTACTTAACCCACCTCATCACTGCACATAACTACCTGTAGTGTTGAGTGAACCCAGCTCACTGCATATACCTACTACCTGTTGTGTTGAGTGAACCCAGCTCACTGCATATACCTACTACCTGTTGTGTTGAGTGAACCCAGCTCACTGCATATACCTACTACCTGTTGTGTTGAGTGAACCCAGCTCACTGCATATACCTACTACCTGTTGCGTTGAGTGAACCCAGCTCACTGCATATACCTAGCATCCTACCCCCGAGATGGACAAAATGGACAAACCAGGTAGAGGAAGAGGTAGAGGCAGACCCAGAGGAAGGCCACCAGGCACCGGCAGGTCTGTGCGAGGTGGTGTTGCTGTGATTTCGTGCGGACCTGCCCCAAAATACAGTGCTCAGAAGAAGGCACGCGCCATCACTTCCCAAAATCGTGAGGAGGTGATTGAGTATTTAACACAGAACACCTCATCTCCCGCAGCCACCAGCGCTACAACAAGCACCACATCCGCTGCATTTGACACTTTGCAGGAGTTATTTGGTGGTGGTGGTGGTGAAATTACCGATTCACAGCCACTACTGCAACAACAAGAAGAAGGCGCAGGTACACCACCTCCTACGTCTGAGTTAGGTGGTGATAGTATGGACGTAATGTGTGTGGATGTGGATGATGGACCACCTGAAGTTGGTGCAGTTGAGGAGGTTTCTGAGGAAAGCTCAGCTGGCCAGGAGGATGATGATGACGATTATACGGATACCACATATGTTCCCGGTAGAGGAGATGACCAGGGGGACAGTTCAGAGGAGGATTCAGAGAGGACTAGGAGGAGACGACTCCATGATAGAAGCAGAGGGAGCTCGTCCTCAGAAACAGCTGGGGGCAGTGTCCGGCGCCATGTATCGCCAGCTATGGCCAGACAGCCAACATGCCCTTCAACATCAGCTGCTGATGCCACCGTAGCGCCATCAGCCCAGGGGGGCTCACCGGTTTGGAAATGTTTTAACGTGTGTGTCTCAGATCGGAGCAAAGCCATCTGTTGTCTCTGCCACCAAAAATTGAGCCGTGGAAAGGCCAACTCTCACGTAGGGACAAGTGCCTTACGAAGGCACCTGGAGAGAAGGCACAAACAGCTATGGCAAGAACACCTGAGGAAAAGCAGCACCCCTCAAAAGACAAGCCACCCTCCTTCTCCTCTTCCTCCTTCAGGTGCATCGTCTTCATCCACTTTCTCGATTGCACCTTCACAGCCACCCTCCTCCACACCGCCTCTTCCCTTGAGCGGTTACTTCTCCTCTGCCCACAGCAGTACCCAGCTGTCCGTGAAGAAAGTATTTGAGCGTAAGAAGCAAATGTCTGCCAGTCACCCTCTTGCCCGGCGTCTGACAGCTGGCGTGGCGGAACTATTAGCTCGCCAGCTATTACCATACAAGCTGGTGGAGTCGGAGGCTTTCCGTAAGTTTGTGGCCATTGGTACACCGCAGTGGAAGATACCAGGCCGCAATTATTTTTCACAAAAAGCCATACCCAAACTGTACCGTGCAGTTGAGAGGCAAGTGGTGTCATCTCTGGCACACAGCGTTGGGTCAAGGGTCCACCTGACCACGGATGCCTGGTCTGCCAAGCAGCCCTGCCCGGGCCACTACATTACATACACAGCCCATTGGGTCAACCTGGTGACCGATGGCAGCAAGCAGGGAGTACGTGGCTGCGCAGAGGACCGACTTGTCACACCTCCACGGCTTGCAGGCAGGCCTCCAGCCACCTCCTCTCCACCTGCTATCACCGCTTCACTGTCGTCATCCTCCTCCTACTTGGCTGGTGCCGCCATCTCCTCTCCAGCTACACAGCCCCAGCACCCCAGGGCCTATGCTGCATGCCAGGTGCAACGGTGTCATGCAGTGTTAGACATGTCTTGCCTGAAAGCGGAGAGTCACACTGGAGCAGCTCTCCTGGCTGCTCTTAACAAACAGGTGGAGCAATGGCTGACCCCGCACAAGCTTGAGATCGGCAACGTGGTGTGTGACAACGGCAGCAATCTCAGTGCTGCGTTGAATTTGGGAAAGCTGACACACATACCCTGCATGGCACATGTGCTTAATCTGGTCGTGCAAAGATTTGTGTCCAAGTACCCAGGCTTAGAGGACGTCCTGAAGCAGGCCAGGAAGTTGTGTGGGCATTTCAGGCGCTCTTACAAGGCCATGGCACGCTTTGCGGAGATTCAGCGTAGAATCAACTTGCCGGTGAGACGCCTGATTTGCGATAGCCCGACTCGCTGGAATTCCACCTTGCTGATGTTCTCTCGCCTGCTAGACCAGGAGAAAGTCGTCACCCAGTACCTGTATCATTACAGTACAAGGACACAATCTGGGAGGATGGGGCTGTTGTGGCCCAACAACTGGACACTGATGCGAAATGCATGCAGGGTCATGGAGCCCTTTGAGGAGGTGACCAAACTGGTGAGTCGCGATGAGGGCACCATCAGCGACTTGATCCCCTACGCCTACTTCCTGGAGCGTGCCGTGCGTAGAGTGGTGGATACAGCTGTGGAGGAGCGTGAACAAGAAGAGTTAGGGCAGCAGGAGTCGTGGGAGCCATTTACACACGAACCCGATGTTTCCACAACACGGGCGGCAGCACAGAGGGGGGAGGAGGAGGAAGAAGAGGAGTCGTGTGGGGAAGGAGAGGAGTCAGACTCTGATGATGGTGATGATGAGGAAGGTGTTTCTGTGGAGGAGGAAGAGGCGGCGGAAGGAGAACAACCGCGGCAGCCATCACAGGGGGCTTCTGCTGCTTCACGTTCCCGTGGTATTGTTCGTGGCTGGGGGGAGGAAGAGGAGTTGCGTCCCGTCACTGAGGAAGAGCAAGAGGAGATGGAGAGTACGTCTGCATCCAGCTTTGTGCAGATGTCCTCTTTCATGTTGTCCAGCCTGTTGAGGGACCCCCGTATCAAAAAACTCAAGACGAATGACCTGTACTGGGTGGCCACGCTACTAGACCCTCGGTACAGGCACAAAGTGGCAGACCTCTTAGCAACTCAACAAAAGGCGGAAAGGATGCAGCACTTGCAGAACAAGCTGTCGATGATGCTTTACAATGCATTTAAGGGTGATGTGGCTGCACAACGCAATCAAGGTACCACTGGCAGTAACCCTCCTCCTCCCAAATCCACGCAGGCAAGAACAGGACGCTCCAGCGATCTCAGGGTGATGTCGGACATGCGGACGTTCTTTAGTCCAACTCCTCGCCATAGTCCTTCCGGATCCACCCTCCACCAACGCCTGGACCGGCAGGTAGCCGACTACTTGGCCTTCAGTGTGGATGTAGACTCTGCAAAAAGCGACGATGAACCCTTGGACTACTGGTTGCGCAGGCTTGACCTGTGGCCAGAGCTGTCCCAATTTGCCATACAACTTCTCTCTTGCCCTGCCGCAAGCGTCCTGTCAGAAAGGACCTTCAGTGCAGCTGGAGGCATAGTTACTGAGAAGAGAAGTCGCCTAAGTCACGACAGTGTTCAATACCTGACCTTTATCAAAATTAATGAGGAATGGATCACGGAGGGCTACTGCACGACCGAAGACTAAGTCAGTCCCCACACACAGCATCTCTGCCTGCAGGTCGCTTGACTGCCTTCTCCGCCACTACCAACAGGGTCCAGGACTCTAGGCGGATTCCTGAATTTTTAAGGCCGCTGCTAGCAGCGGCCGCTACACTAATTTTTCTGGTGCGTGTACATGTGCCCATCCCCCTTCGTGATCATTACCTTGCCGTGGTGAAGGGGCTTGCACATCACAATGAAGCAATGACCGCCGGCTATTTGAGTGTCTCGGGTGGGGGTGGCACACAAAAGATAATAAGGTTGTTGCTTCATTGTGGTCAGACCAAATTTGATCAGCTGGACAGTCACTGTTCTGTCATTCAGCTACATCAGCCGGGCGAGCATATGGGCTGAAAAGCCACCATCACCTGCACTCTCGTCATGGTGCGCACCAGTCCAGCACGGCCGTCACTACACAAACGGCTGTTTGCAGTCACTGCATACCTTTCACTGCATCTGTGACTGCACATTATACCTGGCAGTCAGTGCATAACTTGCACTTGAATGGATACACTTTTAAACAATTTAAAAATACAACCATCTAAACTTTCAAACAATTTAAAAATACAACCATCTATCATTTGCAAAAAATTTTAAAAAAAGGGCACAAAAACTTGCCCTCCGTAAAACATTCTTGGCAAATGCTTTCGACTTGGTTTGTCTTCCGCTGGCTGAAGGGTCCATCTGACCACAGATGCCTGGTCTGCAAAGCACGGTCAGGGCAGCTACAGCATGGGTCTCAGCAGGCTCCCACTTCGTGCCGGAATCCAACCTTCATTCCCCGCGGTGACAATGGCAGACTTGCCCTCCATAACGGATTCCCGTTAAAGGATTTAAAGTTAATTCATTTCAATTAGGGATGCAAAAGGTCCTCCTGAGTCCTGTATTGTTATTTTTGGTCACTACCTCGGGGCAGGCGTGCATGCCTGCCTGCCTCCCTCCTTGCCTGGATGTGTGGTGGTAGACGTTGATCAGGCTCCAACTCCGGAACGCAATACAAGAGGGAGCTCGTCCTCAGAAACAGCTAGGGGCAGTGTCCGGCGCCATGTATCGCCCGCTATGGCCAGACAGCCAACATGCCCTTCAACCTCAGCTGCTGATGCCACCGTAGCGCCATCAGCCCAGGGGCGCTCAGCGGTTTGGAAATTTTTTAACGTGTGTGTCTCAGATCGGAGCAAAGCCATCTGTTGTCTCTGCCAGCAAAAATTGAGCCGTGGAAAGGCCAACTGTCACGTAGGGACAAGTGCTTTACGAAGGCACCTGGAGAGAAGGCACAAACAGCTATGGCAAGAACACCTGAGGAAAAGCAGCACACCTCAAAAGACACGCCACGGAGAACAACCGCGGCAGCCGTCACAGGGGGCTTCTGCTGCTCCACGTTCCCATGGTATTCTTCGTGGCTGGGGGGAGGAAGAATGGATACACTTTTAAACAATTTAAAAATACAACCATCTAAACTTTCAAACAATTTAAAAATACAACCATCTAACCTTTCAAACAATTTAAAAATACAACCATCTATTAGTTTCAAAAAATTTAAAAAAAAGGGCAAAAAAACTTGCCCTCCGTAAAACATTCTTGCCAAATGCTTTCGACTTGGTTTGTCTTCCGCTGGCTCAAGGGTCCATCTGATCACAGATGCCTGGTCTGCAAAGCACGGCCAGGGCAGCTACAGCATGGGTCTCAGCAGGCTCCCACTTCGGGCCGGAATCCAACCTTCATTCCCCGCGGTGACAATGGCAGACTTGCCCTCCATAACGGATTCCCGTTAAAGGATTTAAAGTTAATTCATTTCAAATACACAGCAGGGCCTCGAAAGTCCGCCTCCTGTATTGTTATTTTTGGTCACTACCTCGGGGCGGGCGTGCATGCCTGCCTGCTGCCCTCCTTGGATGTGTAGTGGTAGCTGTTTCTCAGGCTCCACACCGGATTCCATCCCTCATTCCCCGGCCATTACCCGGGGTCACAAATGGCAGACTTGCCCGCCTCCATATGATTCTCGTGAAAGGAATGTGGTGTCATCTTTGCCCGCCATAATTGGTTCTCGTTAAAGGATTTAAAGTACATTCATTTCAAATACACAGCAGGGCCTCGAAAGTCCTCCTCCTATATTGTTATTTTTGGTCGCTACCTCGGGGAGGGCGGGCGTGCATGCCTGCCTGCTGCCCTCCTTGGATGTGTAGTGGTAGCCGTTGCTCAGGCTCCACACCGGATTCAAACCCCTCATTCCCCGGCCATTACCCGGGGTCACAATGGCAGACTTGCCCGCCTCCACAGGATTCTCATTGTAGCGGTACTGAACAAGTACACAGCAAGTAGAAAATGTAATTTAAAAACAAAACGTAAGCTTTTTAACAATGCCATGGAAAGTTGAGAAGGAAGTCACACATTACCTGACATTACTGAGTGAGGAAGAGCAATCTCGCCATGTTGCGCAGTAGTCCAGCATGGCCGTCACTACACAAACAGCTGTTTGCGGTGCGTTACACAGTGAGTTTGGTGTGTCAGTGTGAAGCAGTACTCTAATTACACTCCCTGATTGATGTATACACATGCAAGATGTCTGAAAGCACGTTAGGCCTGCAATTTAGCATTCAATGTGATTTCTGCCCTTAAAACGCTGCATTACGTCACATCCAGATTTCTCCCCGGGACTTTTGGCATGTATCCCACTCCGCCATGCCCCCCTCCAGGTGTTAGACCCCTTGAAACATCTTTTCCATCACTTTTGAGGCCAGCATAATTTTTTTTTATTTTTCAAAGTTCGCCTCCCCATTGAGGTCTATTGCGGTTCGCGAACTTTTCCGCGAACCGAACCTTCCGCGGAAGTTCGCGAACCGAAAATTGGAGGTTCGCGACATCTCTACTTTTGACCTCAATTCCATTCAGAACTTTTTATATCCAGTGTGGAAATTGATCCAGTAATTTGAGCAGACCGCTAGACTGTACATACTTCCCTTACAGCACCAGCTGTAAAACACCAAGTGAAAGATCTAATAAAATATTGTCTGTGAAAGGCTCGTCACCTTCAGAACAACCTCAATTTTGATGAACTGACGGATCACAACTTAGGCCTTGACTCCATGGTCCTTCAATATAACCATTGTGTCTCACTACCTTTGACTCCATAGCTCCCTTAAAATGCATACA
Source organism: Hyperolius riggenbachi (assembly GCF_040937935.1). NCBI lineage: Eukaryota > Metazoa > Chordata > Amphibia > Anura > Hyperoliidae > Hyperolius > Hyperolius riggenbachi. The sequence continues at coordinate 121,577,962 of NC_090656.1, forward strand.
CATGCACTACGGCCGCCAACCGACGGGTCCTTCAGACCCTCCTGCTGGGCAGACTTTCAGTTGACAGTAGTGCGTGTGTACGCACTGTCAGTGGACTGATAAGGCTGTTCCTGAACAATCCGCTCCACTTAATATTGAGGGTACGTCTGGCTACCTAATACTAAGGGGCACCTGTAGCTACCTATGATGGGTAAAGGAAGTAAGGGAGAAGTGACAGCTGGGACAGCCAGCACACTTGTGGTGCAGTTTGGTGGGGGTTTGTAGGTTCCTGGAGGGCGAAGTCTAAGATGCCAGGACATCTGTGCCTTTAGGCTCCTGTGGGGTAAATCTGTTTCTGGGGACAAAGTTAGGACACTGCGGTGTAAGCAACAATTTTTTACCAAACTAATATCTCTGCATTTTAACTTAGCTATAGGGATAGCATTGGTTCCTGGTTGGCCTGTTGCAGATATGTGATCAGACACTACTGATGCATGAAAGGTCATAAGAATGCTAGACAATTGGTAATTGTTTAAAATGAAATAAATATGGCAGGCTCCATTTCCCTCATAGATCAGTTGTTCTTTAAAGCGGATCCAAGATGAAAAACTAACTATAACAAGTAACTTCTCTATATATGACATCTAAAGTTTAGATACTGTAGTTTACACAGTATATCTATCTGCAGACAGCTTCAACAGTTTATGAATATTTATTCCTGTGATACAATGAGGGCAGCCATGTTCTGTTTGTCACATTGTCACAGGCTGAGAGCTAGAGATGCTATCAGCTTGCCTGTGTTTAAATACAGTCCCCTCTCCTCCTCCCTCCGCCTCTGAAATCAATAGCTAGTAACACCTCCCCCTGCCTAGACCGAGTTCCTATAAGCTCTTGCTACTGTCTGAAAATGCCAAGGCACTGTGAAAAGCTGTGGGCGAGACTTGTTTAGTTTATAGGGAATTAGAGCATTAAAACAAAACAAAAAAGTATTTGGTTTGAGGAATGCCCTATAAACTATATGAAAGGAACACAATTATGCAATGAGCAAAAGTTTATTGCGGATCCACTTTAAGAACAAGAGACTCTTCTTCACTAGAAATGGCCCGAACCGTCTGCCGGCGAACTTCCGGGGTTCGCGATCACGGAGAACCGCGAACTTTACCGGAAGTTCGATTCACCCCCATAGTGCACCATTAGGGTCCCCTCTACATCACAGTCAGCTGGCACATTTTAGCTAATCAGGCTACACTCCCTCCTAGAGCCACTCCCTCCCCTTATAAAAGGCAGGCAGCGCCGGCCATTTTACTCACTCGTGTGCCTGCAGTAAATAGAGAAGGGACAGCTGCTGCAGACTCTCATAGGGCAACATTAACTAGGCTCTTGTAGGCTTCTTAGCTTGCTCCTTGCTGATTCTTATTGCTAATATAGCACCCCACAACAGCTCTTTGGAGAGCTAATCTTGTTCTTGTGATCTATTTTTTTGTGTGTGTCCCACTAACACTAGTGTTGCATAGACAGCCTTGCTAATTCATACTGTGCGTGCCACTGCCAGGCCCAGCACATTCAGTGACTACCTGTGTGTGTGTGACAGGTGCACATTGTAATACCCATTACTGCATATACCTACCTGTTTTTCACAGTGCACCCACCTACCTACATGAGTTGAGAGCATGCAGTGTCACTGTGCCTGTCCGCTACCTGTCTGTGTGTGACTACATTGTAATACCCATTACTGCATATACCTACCTGTTGTTCACAGTGCACCCACCTACTAGAGATGGCCCGAACGGTTCGCCGGCGAACGGTTCCAGGCGAACTTTGGGTGGTTCGCGATCGCATGCGAACGCAACTTTCCCGGAAGTTCGGTTCACCCCCATAGTGCACATTAGGGTCAACTTTGACCCTCTACATCACAGTCAGCAGGCCCGTTGTAGCCAATCAGGCTACACTATCTCCTGGAGCCACCCCACCCCTTATATAAGGCAGGCAGCACCGGCCATTATAGTTGTTCGTGTCCCTGTAGTAATTAGTGAAGGGAAAGCTGCTGGCAGACTATCATAGGGAAAGATTAGTTAGGCTCTTGTAAGCGTGTTAGCTTGCTCCTGGCTGATTTTTATTCCTAAAATAGCACCCCATAACAGCTCTTTTGAGAGCTAATCTTGTTCTTGTGTTTTTTTTCCTTTCCCCTCCACCCTTCCTCCTCCTGTCTTGTCTTATCTTCCAGGGATTTGTAGAATGTCAAAAGCCAGCTTACATACATTGGCCGGGAATTGAACCCAGGTGAACTGCTTTGAAGGCAGCAATGCTCACCACTATACCACCAATGCTACATGCTGAAGCCAGCCTAGCATGTACCATAGTGATATACCCAAGAGAAAAATGAGCTTGCTTAGGGATTTGTAGGATGTCTAAATCAATCCACCTACCTACGTGAGTGGAGCGCACGCATTGTCACTGTGCCTGTCCGCTACCTGTCTGTGTGTGACAGGTACACATTGTAATACCCATTACTGCATATACCTACCTGTTGTTCACTTCAGTGCACCCACCTACCTACGTGAGCTGAGTGCATGCAGTCTCACTGTGCCTGTCCGCTACCTGTCTGTGTGTGACAGGTGCACATCGTAATACCCATTACTGCATATACCTACCTGTTGTTCACTTCAGTGCACCCACCTACCTACGTGAGCGCACGCAGTGTCACTGTGCCTGTCCGGTACCTGTCTGTGTGTGACTGACAGGTGCACATTGTAATACCCATCACTGCATATACCTACCTGTTGTTCACAGTGCACCCAGCTACCTACATTAGTGCACGCAGTGTGATATACCACTCTGTGCATACCTGTTAATTGCACATTGTATTAGTCAAGTCAGTGCATACCTTTCACTTCATCCCCCCGATATGGACAAAACAGGTAAAGGAAGAGGTAGAGGCAGACCCAGAGGAAGGCCACCCGGCAGGTCTGTGTAAGGTCGTGTTGGTGTGATTTTGTGCAGCCCTGGCCCAAAGTACAGTGCTCAGAAGAAGACACGTCCCATCAACTCCCAAGATTGTCAGGACGTGGTTGACTATTTAACACAGAAAACCTCATCTTTCGCAGCCACCAGCGCTACTACAAGCACCACATCTGCTGCATTTGACACTTAGCAGGAGTTAAATGGTTGGGAATTAACTGATTCACAGCCATTATTGTTACAACCAGATGAAGGCGCTAAGCAAGTTACACCACCTCATATGTCTGAGTTAGGCGGTGACACTATGGGTGTAACGTGCGAGGATAAGGATGATGAAGTACCTGCTGTTGATGCAGTTTTAGAAGTGTCTGAGGCAAGCGAAGCTGGGCAGGATGATTATGATGATGACGATGATACGGATACCACGTGGGATTCTAAGGGACAAGATGACCAAGGGGACAGTTCAGAGCGGGAGCCAGAGAGGAGTAGGAGGAGATGAGTTGCTGAAAGAAGCAGGGGGAGCTCATCATCAGAAACAGCTGGTGGCAGTGTCCGGCACCAGCCAACATGCCTTTCAACGTCAGCTGCTGATGCCACCATAGTGCCATCACCCCAGGGGGGGCTCAGCGGTTTGGAAATTTTTTAGTGTGTCGTCCCTACATCAGAGCAATGCCATCTGTTCTCTCTGCCTCCAAAAATTGAGCCGTGGAAAGGCCAACACCCACGTAGGGACAACTGCCTTACGAAGGCACCTGCAGAAAAGGCACAAACTGTAATGGGAAGAGCACCACAGCAAAAGCAGCACACAAAAGCAAAGCCACCCTCCTTCTCCTCTTCCTCCTTCAAGTGCAGCATTTTCAGCCGCTTTCTCCCTTTCACCTTCACAGCCACCCTCCTCCACTCCGCCTCTGCCCTTAAACGGTTCCTGCTCCTCTGGCCACAGCAGCCAGGTGTCCATGAAGAAAATCTTTGAGTGGAAGAAGCCAATTTCTGCCAGTCACTCCCTTGCCCGGCATCTGACAGCTGGCTTGGCAGAACTGTTAGCTCGCCAGCAGTTACCATACCAGCTTGTGGACTCTGAGGCCTTCTGTAAATTTGTGGCCATTGGTACACCGCAGTGGAAGATACCATGCCGCAATTATTTCTCTAAAAAGGCGATACCCAAACTGTACCGTGAAGTTGAGAGGCAAGTGGTGTCATCTCTGGAACACAGCGTTGGGTCAAGGGTCCACCTGACCACGGATGCCTGGTCTGCCAAGCACGGTCAGGGCAGGTACATAACTTACATAGCTCATTGGGTCAACCTGGTGACCGCTGACAAGCAGGGAGTACGTGCCTGTGCAGTGGCCCAACTTGTGACACCTCCATGGCTTGCAGGGAGCTCCTCTCCTTCTCCTCCTGCTACATCCTCTTCGCTATCGTCCTCCTCCTTGGCTGAATGGCAGTTCAACTCTACAGGTGCTGCGATCTCCTCTCCAGCTACACAGCCCCATCTCCCCAGGGCCTATGCTGCATGTTAGGTACGACTATGTCACGCCATCTTAGACATGTCTTGCCTCAAAGCGGAGAGTCACACTGGACCAGCTCTTCTGGCTGCTCTTAACCACTTGATGACCCAGCCTTTTCCCCCTCCCCCCCCTTAAGAACCAGCGCTGATTTCACTGATCTGTGCTGGGTGGGCTCTACAGCCCCCAGCACAGAACAAACACCAGGCAGAGCGACCAGATTGCCCCCCTTTTTTCCCCACTAGGGGGTTGATGTGCTGGGGGGGGGGTCTGATCGCTCCTGCCTGCGTGTGGCTGGTGGGGGGGGGGTACCTCAAAGCCCCCTCCACCGCAGGATTCCCCCTCTCCCTCTCCTCCCTCCCTTCCCAGGAGATCGGAGGCTGCACAGGAACTGATATGTTCTGTGCAGCCTCTAATAGGCTCCTGCCTGTCATGTGACAGCGATCCCCGGCCGCTGATTGGCCGGGGATCGCTGATCTAGTACGACGCTGCTACTGTTAGCAGCGTTGTACAAATGTAAACAAAGCGGATTATTTCCGCTTGTGTTTACATTTAGCCTGCGAGCCGTGATCGGTGGCTCACAGGCTATTCATGGAGCCCCCGCCGTGAATTGACAGGAAGCAGCCGCTCGCGCGAGCGGCTGTTTCCTGATTAATTAGCCTGCAGCCGGCGACGCATATCTGCGTCGTTGGTCCTGCAGCTGCCACTTTGCCGACGCGCGTTATGAGTGCGCGGTCGGCAAGTGGTTAAACAGGTGAATCAGTGGCTGACCCCGCTCCAGCTGGAGATCAGCAACGTGGTGTGTGACAACTGCAGCAATCTCCTTTCCGCTTTGAATTTGGGAAAGCTGACACATGTACCCTGCATGGCACATGTGCTGAATCTAGTCATTCAAAGATTTGTGTCAAAGTACCCAGGCTTAGAGGAAGTCCTGAAGCAGGCAAGGAAGTTGTGTGGGCATTTCAGGCGGTCTTATACGGCCATGGCACGCTTTGCGGACATTCAGCGGAGAAACAACTTGCCGGTGAGGTGCTTGGTATGTGATAGCCCGACTCGCTGGAATTCGACCCTGGTCATGTTCTCTCGCCTGCCAGAACAGGAGAAAGCCGTCACCCAGTACCTGTACAATTACAGTAACAGGACACAATCTGAGGAGATGGGGATGTTCTGGCCCAACAACTAATCACTGTTGCGAAATGCATGCAGGCTCATGCGGCCGTTTGAGGAGGTGACCAACCTGGTGAGTCGCAGTGAAGGCACCATCAGCAACTTGATCCTGTACGCTTACTTACTGGAGCGTGCCGTGCGTAGAGTGGTGGATCAAGCTGTGGAGGAGCATGAAGAGGAACAGTTACAGGAGGAACAGTTGTGGGAACAATTTTCATCAGAACCAGATGTTTCCTCAACACCTGCAGTAGCACAGAGGGGGGAGGAGGAGGAAGAGTCGTGTGGGGAAGAGGAGTCAGACTCGGATGTTGAGGAAGGTGTTTCTTTGGAGGAGGAGGAGGCGGCAGAAGAACAACCACAGCAGACGTTGCAGGGGGCTTGTGCTGCTCCATGTTCCTGTGGTATTGTTCGTGGCTGGGGGGAGGAGGAGGACTTACCTGACGTCACTGAAGAAGAGCAAGAGGAGATGGATAGTACGTCTGGATCCAACTTTGTGCAGATGGTGTCTTTCATGCTGTCCAGCCTGTTGAGGGACCTCCGTATAAAAAAACTCAAGGGGTATGAGCTGTACTGGGTGGCCACGCTACTAGACCCTCGGTATAGGCACAAAGTGGCAGACGTTACCAACTCACCTGAAGGCAGAAAGGATGCAGCACATGCAGAGCAAACTGGCAACTATGCTTTACAATGCGTTTAAGGGTGATATCACAGCACATCGCAATAAAGGTACCACTGCCAGTAATCCTTCTACCATGTCCACGCAGGCAAGGATAGGACGCTCCAGTGATCTCATGGTGATGTCGGACATACGGACATTCTTTAGTTCAACGCCTCACCTTACCACTTCTGGATCCACCCTCCACCAACGCCTGGACTGGCAGGTAGCTGACTGCCTGGCCCTAAGTGTGGATGTAGACACTTTGAGCAGCGATGAACCCTTGGGCTACTGGGTGCACAGGCTTGACCTATGACCAGAGCTGTCACAATTTGCCATACAACTTCTGTCTTTCTTGCCCTGCCTCAAGCGTCCTGTCAGAAAGGACCTTCAGCGCAGCTGGAGGCATTGTCACTGAGAAGGGAAGTCGCCTAAGTCACAAAAGTGTTTAGTACCTCACCTTTATCAAAATGAATGAGGCATGGATCCCGGAGGGCTACTGCCCACCCGAAGACTAAGTCAGTCCCCACACACAGCATCTCTGCCTGCACGCCGTGTGACTGGCTGCCTGCCCCAAGACTAAGTCGCTCCCCACACAGCACCTCTGCCCGCAGGCCGCTTGACTGCCTTCTCCGCCAAACCAACAAGGGTCCAGGACTCCAGGTGGATTCCTGAAATTTGAAGGCAGCTGCTAGCAGTGGTCGCTATAATAATTTTTTGGGTGCGTGTACATGCCTGCCTAATTTTTCTGGCTGCACTGCAGCTGCAGCAACAAAACAAAAGGAATGTGCATGTGCCCATTCCCCTTCATGATCATTACCTTGCCGCGGTGAAGGGGCTTGCGTATCACAATGAAGCAATGACCGCCGGCTATATGAGTGTCTCAGGGGCGGCGGCACACCAAAGATAATAAGGTCGTTGCCTCATTGTAGACAGACCAAATTTGATCAGCTGGACAGTCACTGTTCTGCCATTCAGCTACCTCAGCCCAGCGACAATATGGGCTGGAAAGCCGCCATCATAGCTCAAAGATTCACACGTCACCCACCTTTCAGGTCTATAGAAAGAGCCCCTTGCCGGTGCCCACCTCCTGCAGGTACACCACTCCTGCAATTCGTAGTCCAGTACACAAAATTGGAGACGGCACACAAATAGCTTTCAGCAGAAAAACTGTATTAAAGCATGCAGAGGCATGCCTCTGCATGCTTTAATACAGTTTTTATTTGTGTGCCATCTCCAATTTTGTGTACTGGAAAGCCAACATCACCTGCACTCGTCACGGTGCGCACCAGTCCAGCATGGCCGTCACTACACAAACAGCTGTTTGCAGTCACTGCATACCTTTCACTGCATCTTTGACTGCACATTGTATTATACCTGGCAGTCAGTGCATACCTTTCGCTTGAATGGATGGCAGACTTGCCCTCCATAACAGATTCTCGTTAAAGGCAATAAAGTCTATCAGTGTCATATTCAGCAGGGCCTCCAAAGTCCTCCTGTATTGTTATTTTTGGTCACTACCTCGGGACGTGCATGCCATGCCTGCTTCCTTCCTTTAATGTGTGGTAGCCGTTCCTGCTCCTTTGCCCACAGCGTGCCTGTTGCCTTCCTTGGATGTGTGGTGGTGGTAGCCGTTTCTTAGGCTCTCACTCCGGACTGGAATCAAACCAGGATTCCCCGGCCATTACCCGTGGTCACCATGCTACTGAGAAAGTACCATAGAAAGTTTCACACAGTTGAATGAATGGCAGACTTGCCCTCCATAACACATTCTTGTCAAATGCTTTCGATGTGGTTCGTCTTGCGCTGGGCTGGGTCCATCTGACCACAGATGCCTGGTCTGCAAAGCACGGTCAGGGCAGGTACATTACTTATACAGCAAATGGGTCCTTACTTGGATGTGCGGTGGTGGTAGCCAGTTCTCAGGTTCCCACTCTGGACCGGACCCTGATTCCCCGGCAATTACCGTGGTCACTCACAATGGCAGACTTGCCCTCCATAAAAGATTCTCGTTGCAGGTACTGAACAGCAAGCAGAACAAGTATTTAAAAAAATAGATGTAAGCTTTAACAATGGTAGAGAAAGAACCATTGGAAGTTGATTAGGCAGTCAGACATTACCTGACATCAATGAGTGAGGAAGAGCAATCTCGCCATGGTGCGCACCAGTCCAGCATGGCCATCACTACACAAACAGCTGTTTGCGGTGCGTTACACAGTGATTTTGGTGTGTCAGTGTGAAGCAGTACTCTAATTACACTACCTGATTGATGTATACACATGCAAGATGTTTTAAAGCACTTTAGGCCTGCAATTTAGCATTCAATGTGATTTCTGCCCTTAAAACGCTGCTTTGCGTCAAATCCAGATTTTTCCCTCTGACTTTTTGCATGTATCCCACTCCGCCATGCCTCCCTCCAGGTGTTAGACCACTTGAAACATCTTTTCCATCACTTTTTTGGCCAGCATAAAAGTTTCTAGTTTTCAATGTTTGCTTCCCCATTGAAGTCTATTGCGGTTCGCAAAAGTTTGCGCGAATTGAATGTTTGGCGATAGTTCGCGAACCTAAAATCGGAGGTTCGGGCCATCTCTATTTTTCACCTCCAGTCCCCAAAGGAGCTCACTGAAGATTAATGAATGTATTATGCATTAACCATTAGAATGTAAGTAAATATAAGAAGTGTTTCCCTACAATGGAAACATGGTGCTGGACAGGGTTATATCATACTTACAAAGTAAAACCAAGTGCACAAAAAAAATGCAGCACACCTGTGAACTTCTATACAAACACTCATCATTTGTCACATTTGAAGACCACTTGCAAAGGAAAAACCTAAAATAATCCTTAACTGTGACCTAATATTTAACAAGTGGGCCCATGCTTTGATAAAACAGTGGGTAAAGTGAGAACGCATTCACTTTGAACATCACAAAAACCTGGTGTGGATTTAAGTGAACCGATTTATATGGTGGAACTGAATGAGAAGTGGCTAGATAAAAATCCAATAAACCTTTTTTCAGGAGCTTTTGTTGTTAAATATTGGGACAGGGTGGTGAGAGGCACCTAGTATGTGAAAACTGGAATAAATCGTAAATAATAAAATAGAACTCTGAATGAAGGTAAAATAGGGTAAGGTCAGCTTACCCACATAAGACGATCTAGACTTGTGTAATCAGGAATATACATTTTTATTACACAAAACACAACACTGGATGTCTACTCATTTTAATCTATCTTTCATCAGTTATCACTTAAGGAAACTAAGTTTATTTAACCAGATTCACTTGGCTTGGCCCATATAAAAAGAACCCCCTCCCTTCCCCAAGACTGGTGCAGGTGGTACAGCATACTTTCAGTTTTGCTATACTGTTGAAAAAAATCCTTTGGTTGGGCCTCAAACCAGCTTTCAGCAGCATGTTTGAGGACAGAAATGTCCTCAAAATGTCCTGCTTCAGATGTTATTTCAAGTTTGGGAACAGATAATAGTCCAAAGGGGGCAGGTTAAGTTAGTAGTGGGAATAATGCACCACATGGAAACCAAGGGTGTTTAATTTGGCAGCCACAAAGTTGGTTGTATGTGCAGGTGCATTGTCCTACAAAAAAATAGATCAATTTAGTCAACTTTCCATGACCTTTCATCTTAATTGCCTCCTTTAGCTTGTCCAGGAGGTTACCATAATACTGTCTGGATATTCTAGAATACTGAGGTAGGTATTACACTACCAGAATAATGTCTTTGTCCCAGAAAACAGACACCATTATTTGTTTTATCTTTTTTCTGGGTGCAGAACTTCTTTAGCCATGGGGACCCACTGTGGATCCATTCCTTTAACGGTTCCTTGGTTTCCGTGTCATAGATATGGTGACAAGTTTCATCCTCAGTCATTAACCTAGCCAAAATGCCCTGTGCAGCTTCAAAAGGGGCCTAAATGGCTTTGGACGCTTCAACTCATTCCTTCTATAAATGATAAATTGTGGTTTCCCATGATGCACCACTCCTGAATATGAAAATGATCTCTTGAAGCCAGGCTCACATCCAGAACTGTTGGTGTATAGCAAGCCTATACCTTATACATTTTACAGAGCCACATCAACTCAACATGCAAACAGCCTGTTTTGGACTTTCTGGTCCTCACCCCTGCATGGCAGGGATTGATATGGCTCTATGAGATAGGGCTTGAACCAGTACTACAGAATACCCAGACAACTCGTGGTGCCCCAGAACCCCTAAGAAAGTACAGGGGACAAAAAGAGAGCAGAAAGCTCTCCTACTAAAAAGCAACACTGAGTGTAAGCTGCCTTCTTAAAACAGAAGGTATTTGCGAATTGCGATAATTCAGCTTTAAGTGAGCAATTGTGGTTTCCCATGATGCATCGCTCTTCTGATCACTGTTCAAACATATTGGCACTCACTTTGCTGAAAATTTGTGCATGTCAAAGATAGTGATAGTAACCAATTCAACATGCTCCTGTGAGATGTCCAGTATCTGGGCTATCGTTTTTGTGAATATTCACCAGTCCTCAATCAGCTCATAAACACCTCAGTTGAGGTTGGGGGGCACCCACTGGGGGGGCTCATCTTCAATGGTGAAATGCCCAATCTTAAAATGAAATATCCAGGTTTTGACAGGTAGGAAGGACAGTTCTCCTGTAGTGTGTGTGACATCTCAGTGTGGATGTCCTTCGCTGATTTTCGCTGGAGAAACATAAAACTTCATGATGGACTGTAACTCAAATGGTATGAAACTTGCTTGTGCCTCTCATCATGGCTTCTCACAAAAAGAAAATAGATTTTTATGAATCTCAAACACCTGACAATTAAACAGTAAAATACTAAAATATTAAGCTGTCATATGCCCCCACATTTTTCAATTTCAACTAGAAAGGGACAAAGCAAGCAACTTATCAGCACCCTCTCGTAGTTCTTGTATAATAGAGTACACAATTATTACCCACAATTATTTAATGTTCTCAGTGGGTTTTATCTAAAAATATAAAAAGCTTGTATGGGTGCTACATTTGCCCCTTCTTTCCCATCCACGTCATGGTGGTGGTGGTGGAGGTGGGGGAGGGTGGAGGTTGCTATACAATTTATGAGATAAACATTCATTCCAGAATTGTCTTTTTCTGGAGTAGACCCTTAATAGATGGCCTGCAGTTAGTCATTTGTATAGGCATTGTTGATTCTCAAATGCAGTCTTTGTAATACATTTAAATATTAATTCAATGTGTTTACAATTTATCATAAATTACATTGCCACAATTTCTTTTAATCTGAGTTAAGTTAAAAAGGATATATAAATACTGTACATACACTCACCTAAAGTATTATTAGGAACACCTACTAATATGGTGTTTGACTCCCTTTCACCTTCAGAACTGCCTTAATTCTATGTGGCATTGATTCAACAAGGTGCTGAAAGCATTCTTTAGAAATGTTGGCCCATATTGATAGGATAGCATCTTGCAATTGATGGAGATTTGTGGGATGCACATCCAGGGCACGAAGTTCCTGTTCCATCACATCCCAAAGATGCTCTATTGGGTTGAGATCTGGTGACTGTTTGGGCCATTTTAGTACAGTGAACTCATTGTCATGTTCAAGAAACCAATTTGAAATGATTCAAGCTTTTTGACATGGTGCATTATCCTGCTGGAAGTAGCCATCAGAGGATGGGTACATGGTGGTCATGAAGGGATGGACATGGTCAGAAACAATGCTCAGGTAGCCGTGGCATTTAAATGATGCCCAATTGGCATTAAAGGGCCTAAAGTGTGCCAAGAAAACATCCCTCACACCATTACACCACCACCACCAGCCTGCACAGTGGTAACAAGGCATAATGGATCCATGTTCTCATTCTGTTTGCGCCAAGTTCTGACTATCGAGACTCATCAGACCAGGAAACATTTTTCCAGTCTTCAACTGTCCAATTTTGGTGAGCTCGTGCAAATTGTAGCCTCTTTTTTTCCATTTGTAATGAATATGAGCGGTACCTGGTGGGGTCTTCTGCTGTTGTAGCCCATCCGCCTCAAGGTTGTGCACGTTGTGGTTTCACAAATGCTTTGCTGCATACCTTGGTTGTAACGAGTGGTTATTTCAGTCAACGTTGCTCTTCTATCAGCTTGGATCAATCGGCCCATTCTCCTCTGACCTCTAGCATCAAGGCATTTTCGCCCACAGGACTGCCGCATACTGGATGTTTTTCCCTTTTTACACCATTCTTTGTAAACCCTAGAAATGGTTGTGCGTGAAAATACCAGTAACTGAGCAAATTGTGAAATACTCAGAATGGCCCACCTGGCACCAACAACCATGCCACGCTCAAAATTGCTTAAATCGCCTTTCTTTCCCATTCTGACATTCAGTTTGGAGTTCAGGAGATTGTCTTGACCAGGACCACACCCCTAAATGCATTGAAGCAACTGCCATGTGATTGGTTGATTAGATAATTGCATTAATGAGAAATTGAACAGGTGTTCCTTATAATCCTTTCGGTAAGAGCATATATGAGTGTGTGTATATATATATATATATATATATATATATATATATATATATATATATATATATACACACTCATATATATGTTTATATATATATGTGTATATATATATATATATATATATATATATATATATATATATATATATATATATATATATATTTATTTATCCTACCTAATAAAAGCTGACGGTCGCTGCGTCCAGCAGTTTTGTCCCTGTGCCCCAGGATTTTTGTTACTGCGCATGTGCGCAGTAACTGACAGCTGGGACCAGAGTTGGGACAAGGTCTTCCAGCACCCAAGGCTGAGACACCAAAGTGTGCCCCTCCATCCCTCCCACCCCAGCCGTCACACACTGATTTTGATTAGACTAAAAGGTGCCCAGGGCCCCCAACACCTTAATTGCTAGTTATCTGGCTTGAAGTCATTGCCGTGTAGCCCCTTTTCTTATTTCTCTCTGCTTCAAACACAACAGGGAAATGATAGCTGAGTGAGTTGTGCGCCCCCTCCTACACTGAGGCTGAAGCCTCTCTTGCCTCTGCCTCGGCCCGGCCCTGGCTGGGACCAGGGAGCTGGACGGGCGAGCGAGGTGGGTGGGTGCGGGTGGAGCGAGGCGGGCTGGTGCAGGCGCGCGCCTGCGTCGGGTGCGTGCGCGCATGCGCATGCGCACTGGCGGCAGCGGGCGTAAACCTAGAGCCCGTTTTTAAACGGGCTGGGTCTACTAGTATATATATTTATATATCCTTCACTCACCACCACACAAGCTGTGTTCATTGAGGAATATATAAGAACAAAAGCTTATATGGGATGACACATTATTGTTTTTGTCACAACCACTTACATCAATGCCCACCCTCATGTAATTACTAGACCACTTTGGCTCACTCTCTGGTCTTATTATTATTATTTATATAGTGCTGACATCTTCTGCAGTGCTTTACAGAGTATATATAGTCTTGTCACTAACTGTCCCTCAGAGGAGTTCACAATCTAATACCTACCGTAGTCAAATGACTATGTTATTCTGTATTGTGTAGTGTATGTATCGTGTAGTGTATAAATCGGCAGTCTAAGGCCAATTTTAGGGGGAAGCCAATTAACTTATCTGTATGTTTTTGGTATGTAGGAGGAATCCAGAGTTCCCAGAGGAAACCTACGCAAACATGGGAAGGACATACAAACTCCTTGAAGATGTTGACCTGGCTGGGATTCGAACCGGGGACACAGGGCTACAAGGCAAGTGTGTTATCTACTAAACCACCATGCTGCCCACTGTTAATGTGTCAAAATCCCAAGCAGTCAATCTTCCCACCAGGTAGTAATATTGTATAGGGCCAATTTTGAATGTAAAGTGGGTAAACTCAGAGATTTCATATATGGGTACAAACACTCTTTTGACCTTCTCATAAAAGCAAACTATCGGCTTCTGTTAAAAATCAGTAACACGTACCCTCCAAGAATGGTCGCACTATAGAATTTCCTGGCTAGGCATAAAAAAAATGGTAATACAGTACTACCTTATATCCTATACTTTAATCTATTAGAAGCTTCAGTAGAGTTAACTCGCTTGAGATTAGTGCAATGCTTTTGGCCTTAGTCGGCAGAATTTGTTGTGCTGTAAATTCTTTGACTGCTTTGATCTCTCTCTACTAGCAGAAAATAAAAAAAAATGAAAGCAGAAGTCCTCTGTTATTGCCTCACACTGCCCCCTAGTGACAAGTGGTCATAAAATGTGCTAAAATAAATTGGCCTAGAGGACTTGCAAGCCTCCTAAAAATTGGCAACTAAAGGGTTAAGAGGGCTCTCAATTGCACATTATAAGAGAATCTATATCTTGATACCACAACCCCTCCAGGGAACATCTAAAAATATACTCTTATTTTAATAGGATTATCAGAAGAACAGAAAACTAAAAATATGGTAGATTGGGAAGCGGAACTACACATCTTGATCTAGCAGATTGGCACAAGATTTGCCAGAATTAATGTGCTCTACCAAAAAAAACTATGGTTAGGCATCCAGTTTTAAAATTAGCTACTAGGTGGTATATAACCCCCCCCCCCCCTAAAACTTTACAAACTTTTTCCAAAAGGGTCTAATCTTTTTTCTTTAGAGGGTCACATCCTCTGCGACTGTCATATAGTAATCACACTTTGGAGACGGGTGGTGGCTGCTATAACCTCTGCTCCAATAAGAATAGAGGCATAGCATGCACTACTACTGGTAGTCCCCTGGAAATGGAGGAGAATGTACTATGTCATAGTCTGCTCCATACTCAGGGCAATTGCCCAGAATTGGCAACAGACTTCTGTTCTGTTTACCCAGACACTGGATAGGGTGGAGTAGGTGAGACTGATGGATTATCTACAACCTAGTTTCTCAACATTCGGTATGCGTACCCCAGGGGGTACTTCTGATGGGTCCAGGGGGTACTCAGGCTTGATATACTTAACCAAGAATAACAAATTTAGAGATTTAGAAAATTATAATTCTTATTTAAACAACATCAAATTAGTATTTTAGCTAATTAAAAGCAATAATAAATGCTTGCACACTGTTTAGAGCCAATTATGTACTACGATTAAATATATA
This sequence comes from Hyperolius riggenbachi, assembly GCF_040937935.1. Lineage (NCBI taxonomy): Eukaryota > Metazoa > Chordata > Amphibia > Anura > Hyperoliidae > Hyperolius > Hyperolius riggenbachi. The sequence continues at coordinate 121,593,324 of NC_090656.1, forward strand.
TTTGTCAAGGGGTACTTGTGATCATGTTTACTATGCTAGAGGGTACTCGATGAGTACAGGGTTTTAAAAGGGGTACACACTTATAATATGTTGAGAAACACTGATCTACAACATGTAATGCAAAATACTTTGCCTCGATTCCACATGGACTGGGACAGATGGTCTACCGCTAGACTAGCCTCTAATACACAAAGCGGAAGATTTGAACTGGAGATAAGATCAGAAATACAGAATCAAAGATATCATTCAGGTTAACTCTTGCTACAGATATACAGATTCACAAACTGATAAAAAGTTCCTAGTTCTATTCTAGTTCTACTTATTTTATACAGGGCACTGGAGATGGGAAAGAGCCCTTGTCCATGTACCCTTGAATAGGTACTTTAACCACTTGAGGACCACAGGCTTACACCCCCCTAGTGACCAGGCTATTTTTTACAATTCAGCACACTGCAGCTTTAACAGTCTATAGCAGGGCCATACAACTTAGCACACAAATGAATCTTACTCCCTTTTCTTCCTACCAATAGAGCTTTCTGTTGGTGGGATGTAATTGCTGCTGTGTTTCTTTTAACTAACTTTATTGATGTTTTTTTTTAATAAAAAATTGTTTTTGTTTTCTTTTTTTTTATTATCCAGCCCCCCTCCCGAGATCCAGTCTTGCTGATCACCTCTCATAGGCATCAGCCTATGAGAGGGATCACTTTGTGAGCCACTCCAGGGGACAGCCAAGTGACGTTAGGCGGTCGGGAGGAGGTTAAAAAGTAATTTATTTGATATTGCTCATCAAAGATCTTCTACACAGGATTAGAAAAAAACATGTGCCTATAATGTGGCTTTAAATCTATCCAGGACAATCTACAGCTTTGGCATCTTTCAAATATAACCAATTAGGTACAAACTAGCAATATAGTATTGGTATTGGTATGAAGCCCCTCTTCCCGAATGAAACGTTATTTTATTAGGATTCTGGTCAGTGGGAGTATAACGGGGAATAACAGTGGCGTAGCTAAGGAGCTGTGGGCCCTGATGCAAGTTTTACAATGGGGCCCCCCAAGCACTCTATACATAACAATTGATACGGTGCACCAAAACCTGCCAATGCAAACCACAGTGTCAGAGGTGCAAGAAGGGGATGGGGAACAGTTTGTTAATGATTACCACTATTCAAAGTATCTATAGAAGTAATTATTATGAGCAGTGCACAGGACCAATAGAGAGCTAATACTGTAGTTGAGGGAGGGCCCTTCAAGGGCCCCTCTGTCCCAAGGGCCCTGATGCGGTCGCAACCTCTGCAACCCCTATTGCTATGCCCCTGGGGAGTAATATATATCATTTAGAGAAGACAGTCACATGCCACCATACACCTAAAACTTCCAATTTTACTTATACAGGTTAAAAAGGTTCCATAGAACAAGTATATTCACAAAAATTAACCCAGACTGGGTTCACTATTCAACATTGATTACAACTGATCATTCACCATACCCACAACCATAAATTATATATCTAATTTATGGTTGTAATTATGGTGAATGATCAGTTGTAATCAATGTTGAATAGTGAACCCAGTCTTGGGTTCGTTTTTGTGAATATACCTGTTCTATGGAACCTTTTTAACCTGTTTAAAGAGAGTCTGAAGCGAGAATAGATCTCGCTTCAGACCTCATATATAGCAGGGGCACGTGTGCCCCTGCTAAAATGCCGCTATCCCGCGGCTTAACGGGGGTCCCTGTCCCCCCAAACCCCCTCCGTAATGCGGGGGATCGCTTCCTGGTTGGGGCAGGGCTAACCGCCACAGCCCTGCCCCACGCGCGTCTGTCAGCGCGTATCTCCGCCTCTCCCCCGCCCCTCTCAGTCTTCCTTCACTGAGAGGGGCGGGGGAGAGGCGGCGATGCGCGTCTGATAGACGCGACTGGAGGCAGGGCTGCAGCCGTTAGCCCTGCCTCCAGGAAGAATATTACCAGCGACCATTTTCCGACCAACTTTTGCGGGGGGTGGGTTGGGGGTGAAGGGACCCCCGTTTAGCCGCGGGATAGCGGCGTTTTAGCAGGGGCACACGTGCCTCTGCTATATATGAGAGCTGAAGCGAAATTTAGTCTCGCTTCAGTGTCTCTTTAAATAAAATATGAAAGTTTTAGATATATGGTGGCATGTGACTTTTCTTCTCTAAATGATACATAATACTACCCGTTATACTCCCACTGACCAGAATTCTAATAAAATACAGCCTTGGCACAACTACAAATTCACTTACGTTTGCCAGCTGTTATTATGCTACCATCCAAGTTTTCAAGATATTGTAGATTGTTTTGATCAAGAGAGCCTAAAGCCCCATCTACACCATACAATTTTTTGTGCGATTCGATACGATCAATTGATTCGATTAAATCTGACATGTCCGATCGGGATTCAATTCGATTTGCCATTGTTTTGCAATGGCAAATCGAATTGAATCCTGATCGGACATGTCAGATTTAATCGAATCGAACTGATTAATCGAATTGCCGAAAAAATTGTATGGTGTAGATGGGGCTCAAGTCAAACGGAAGACTTTGTAATGGAGACAAAGGCAGCAATAAAACACTTTTACAGTAGTATGTGAAAGGGTTAGAACATCTATTAAATTTGTCCAAAAGGGTAACTCTCCTTCCACAGATAACAGAAAAAAAAAAAACTTTGCAGAGGTTCTTACTCTTCTTCACTCTGTCTATCACCATGCTGTATGAACCATATTGAGCATGCAGTATACCTGGGTCATTGGTGAAATTCCGGTGAGTTGCCCTGATGTTTGCCCTGTAAGCAAAAACCCCACGGCACTTTAATGAATTTTTGTATATGAGAAGGAGTAAGGTGGCATTGTTAAAAAGGTAATGCAAAGAAAATCAGGAAACAGTGATACAACTGGCTATAGTACTTCTATTCCTCAAAATACTGTACCTTCATTGCATTTCTACATTAGGTTTTGCTGAGCTGGAAATCAGTGAGCCACACAAGGGATACATCAAGCCTGGTCTGGATTTTTTTAACATACAGTACAGACCAAAAGTTTGGACACACCTCATTCAAAGAGTTTTCTTTATTTTCATGACTATGAACATTGTAGATTTACACTGAAGGCATCCAAACTATGAATTAACACATGTGGAAGTTTAGTACATAACCAAAAAGTGTGAAACGACTGAAAATATGTCATATTCTAGGTTCTTCAAAGTAGCCACCTTTTGCTTTGATTTCTGCTTTGCACTCTTGGCATTCTCTTGATGAGCTTCAAGAGGTAGTCACCTGAAATGGTTTTCACTTCACAGGTGTGCCATGTCAGGTTTAATAAGTGGGATTTCTTGCCTTATAAATGGGGTTGGGACCATCAGTTGCGTTGTGGAGAAGTCAGGTGGGTACACAGCTGATAGTCCTACTAAATAGACTGTTAGAATTTGTATTATGGCAAGAAAAAAGCAGCTAAGTAAAGAAAAACAAGTGGCCATCATTACTTTAAGAAATGAAGGTCAGTCAGTCTGAAAAACTGGGAAAACTTTGAAAGTTTCCCCAAGTGCAGTCTACAAAGAAACTGGCTCACATACGGACCACCCCAGGAAAGGAAGACCAAGAGTCACCTCTGCTGCGGAGGATACGTTTATCCGAGTCACCAGCCTCAGAAATCGCAGGTTAACAGCAGCTCAGATTAGAGACCAGGTCAGTGCCACACAGAGCTCTAGCAGCAGACACATATCTAGAACAACTGTTAAGAGGAGACTGTGTGAATCAGGCCTTCATGGTAGAATACTGTATCTGCTAGGAAACCACTGTTAAGGACAGGCAACAAATAGAAGAGACTTGTTTGGGCTAAAGAACACAAGGAATGGACATTAGACCAGTGTAAATCTGTGCTTTGGTCTGATGAGTCTAAATTTGAGATTTTTGGTTCCAACCTCCGCGTCTTTTTGCGACGCAGAAAAGGAGAACGGATGGTCTCTACATGCCAGGTTCCCACTGTGAAGCATGGAGGAGGAGTTGTGATGGTGTGGGGGTGCTTTGCTGGTGACACTGTTGGGGATTTATTCAAAATTGAAGGCATACTGAACCAGCATGGCTACCACAGCATCTTACAGCATCTTGCTGCAGCATGCTATTCCATCCGGTTTGCGTTTAGTTGGACCATCATTTATTTTTCAACAGGACAATGACCCCAAAACACACCTCCAGGATGTGTAAGGGCCATTTGACCAGTAAAGAGAGTGATGGGGTGCTGCGCCAGATGACCTGGCCTCCACAGTCACCAGACCTGAACCCAATCAAGATGGTTTAGTGTGAGCAGGACCGCAGGGTGAAGGCAAAAGGCCAACAAGTGCTAAGCATCTCTGGGAACTCCTTCAAGACTGTTGGAAGACCATTTCAGGTGACTACCTCTTGAAGCTCATCAAGAGAATGCCAAGAGTGTGCAAAGCAGTAATCAAAGCAAAAGGTGGCTACTTTGAAGAACCTAGAATATGACATATTTTCAGTCGTTTCACACTTTTTGGTTATGTACTATATTTCCACGTGTTAATTCATAGTTTGGATACCTTCAGTGTAAATCTACAATGTTCATAGTCATGAAAATAAAGAAAACTCTTTGAATGAGAAGGTGTGTCCAAACTTTTGGTCTGTACTGTAGTCTGATATTATTTTAAACTTCAAAAGCAGTTGACATCTGCTGTGAAAATAGATTGAATTGCTTTTCATCACTAATGGAAGGTATGTGTAGTTTTCCCTGTGTGTAGCAGCTTAATTTACGTGTAATCTGGTGCATCATGATTGTGTACTTGCTTTGGCTGGATGTTAGCTTGTTCTTTGGCAGTAGCTTAGAGAGTACAGTCTAGTCAGTTCAGAGGACTTTAATGAAGGGTGGACTGCCCAATAACAGAAGGGGGATGTGCTATTCGATAACCTCAAAATTTAGAAAGATTAGACAACCACACCTTGTGCAGTGCTTACAAATTGAACGGTACATTACATTATTATGCTAAATGGCATTAATCCAGCTGATTCTGACAAGAAGGGGATTGTAATTTTTACAGGATAAGACAAATGGGATAGCTATACAGGCAAAAAGAAATTGGAAATTCAGTTTTTCATTACATGTTACGATAACTGTAATTCCGCTGTTAGGTTGGGCGCCCACCTATGTTTGCAAATCGCTCTAAAAATGCTGAGAGTTTTGCAATTTAAAAGTGGAGTGATTTCCAGAGCAACTTATAGAAAAGTGATTTGGGGCTTTGCTTTCCCCTATTAAACTGCTCCAAAAATGCAGCTGAAATCACTCCTGTGGGCTCACCTTCATTAACTTTCATTAGCCTAGCGGAATTGAAACATAGCTAAAAATCTCTAGTGTGCCGTAGCCCTTAAGGAATTTGGGATGACCTCTTGAGGGTTCACCTTCATTAACATTCATTAGCCTAGCGTGACATTGCCGGCAATTTCAAAACGCGGCCAAAATGCTCTAGTGTGCTATAGACCTTAAAGAAGGAAATGTTAACAGACAAACCCTTTCATCTTTTTATGTAGTCTATTTTTTCTAAACATTTTGTACCTTTCCATATTTACTATGAAGTCATGACTACCTGTGACTACATGACTATGTCTGTTACTTTACTAGATAAGTGAAGTTCTCAGATCCAGTTATCAGCCAGGTCCCCAAAATGGTGATAATATAAACTATATGTCTGATATTTTGACACTATAGTAATCCACATCTCTCTGAAGCAATTAAAGGATACCAGAGATTAATTTAAAAAAAAGTGTTCTTTCACTTACTTGTGACTTCTTCCATCCCCCGTAGGCTTGCATGTCCCTCGATGTCCTCCTGCTCGCTCAGCTGTTCAGCCCTTTGCAGTAGCTCAGTCATCCTGAGTCATGAAGTGCTGCACATGTGCTGGCCTAAGAACGCACGTCCTTGATCATGTTCCCATGGCTGGGAGCGTTCTGTGCATGCTTGTCTACAAGGCTTGACATAGCACACATGCGTAGAGTGCTTCTGGACATGGGAGCACAACCAAGGACACGCCCTGCCTGGCCAGTGCATGCACAATACTGTGCAACTCAGGTGACTCAGCTACTGTAACAGGCCGAACAGCTGAGCTAAAAGTACTAGGAGGATGGTGAGGTACATCTAAGCCTATGGGGGCTGGAAGAAGCCCCAAGTAAGTAAAAGCTAAGTAAAAGAACAATTTTTAAATTCCCCTCTGGTATTCTTTAAAGTGTATTTATTTTATTTGTAAGGCACATTAGGCTTGATTCATTAAGCTGCACTGCTGAAGCAGGGCACCTTAATGTGAAAGAACGACCGCTAATGCATGTAGCGCTCGCTGCTATGTAAGGAGCGTGCCTTCCTTAGGAGCTTGCCTTACTTAGATAGGAGTGTGCCTTCCTTGGATAGTAGTGTGCCTTCCTTAGATAGTAGTGTGCCTTACTTAGATAGGCGTGTGCCTTCCTTAGATAGGCGTGTGCCTCCTTAGGAGCGTGCCTTCCTTAGATAGGAGTTGATTAATTGCCATGCATCATGTTTTTTTTCCTCATTTTTCTTTCTTTAGTAACACTTGATGGAAAACAAGAAGTGTAACTCTTATTCTTAAGGTGGCCACACACAATACAATAAAATGATCCGATTTTACATCAGTTCGATAAATATGTTCGGATCTCCCCCCAAAAAATCAAGCTTTTTTTTTCATTACACTGAAAAATCTGATCAGATTTCCCGCTTTTTTCGATTTTTATAGATCCGGAATGCTGGAAATTTGTCTCCAATTTTCCTAAAGATTGTATGGTGTGTGTTAGATTGCCAGTTTATTAATATACACACCCTAGCAATTTTCTCAGAGTTTCCAATCATTTTTATCATAATTGGGGAATAATTTAAAGATAATCTGTAACGCAAAAACCTCCCCTGGGGGGTACTCACCTGGGGTGGGGGAAGCCTCCGGATCCTGTTGAGGCTTCCCCGTCCTCCTCGGTCCCACAGCGGTGGCGAAAATCCTCCCGGAGCGGCGGTGATGTAAATATTTACCTCCATGGCTCCAGCGCAGTATCCGCTCTTCCCACGGAGATAGGTGGAAATAGCCAATCTCCGTCGGGCCGCTCTACTGTGCAGGCGCAAGTCTCCTGCGCCTGCGCAGTAGAGCGGACCTGACGGAGATCGGCTATTTCCACCTATCTCCGTGGGAAGAGCGGATACTGCGCCTGCGCTGGAGCCTGGAAAGGTAAATATTGAACAGGCTGTCAGATCTGTCGGGCCGGCTTTGAAGGGCTGCAGCGAGACCCCCGTGGGACAGAGGAGGACAGGGAAGCTTCATTGGGACCCTGAGGCTTCCCCCTCCTGAGGCGAGTACCCCTCAGGGGACGTTTTTCTTGTTACAGTGTCTCTTTAACATGTGTGTGTGATACATTGGTCATATTTGTGAAATGTTACCAACAGTCAGAAAAATTGATTGCAATTCTTAAATTGAACAGATATTTAAAAAAATTGTATGGTGTGTGGCCACATTCAGGGCCCGTTTCCACTAGAGTGAATCTGCATGCGTTTCCTGCATGCAGATTCGCATAGACAATACAAGTGGATGGGACTGTTTCCACTTGTGTGGGATTCTGCGCGATTTGTCATGCAGAAAAAATCTGCAGGGCAGACCCATCAGAATTCGCACGCTGCACACCCACATGCGATTCATCGGTAATGTAGCTAAATAGGAAAACCACAAGAATTTTAGTCTTGCGGTTTTCCCGGCGTTTCCGCTTAAAAACCCATGTCAATGCTTGCCGGCATTGACATGGTTAAAATCGCGTTGTGTAAACCGTGAGCAATTCCGCATGAAAATCCCCATAGGAATGCCAACGAAACTACAACCGCATGCGGATTTGTTGCCGCGATTTTCCCGTCGAAATTGCGCCGCAGTAGTGGAAACGGGCCCTTACTCTTTATACTGACACCACCTCCTTCTTCCACCTGTAATCCAAGACTCCTATTACCTGGCTATTCTCTTTTCCACTTGTTCTCTCTGTACCACCAAGGCCCTAATTTAAAATCCCCTACTTTATACAGGTGCTCTGTATAACTTTCCTATGTCCTTTTTTCTACAATAAATGCCATGGAAATGTTTCTGATAACTCAGTTTAGGTGATTATTCATCTAATCACATCACAATTTTTGATTCTACACTGCATTTACATAAAAAAATGTAGTTAGTTTACCTTCTGGCGTAGTTTCTAGCATGAAATGTCCTGTATAACTCTCTTCCGTAAATTCAAAAAATGTAGTTTCACCTGAAATCACAAATATATCAATATGTGGTTTTTTTTTGTATACTTCACAATTTCATTGAGCATTTGCTACATGTTGATGTTTAGATATCCATTACACAACAGCAAAGTAATAGCAGTTTTATTAGTCATTTACGGTAGTCATATTTCTGCAAATGAGAAAATGTGCTATGCATACTGAGTACAACAATTGAAGAAATATGCAAATACTTCTCTAATGCTCGCCTGCACATATGCTCACCGCGCAAGACGCCACGACCAGCACCCAACCTCCCTTATCCCTATGTGCACGCCCCAACTAAGCAGGATGTTTGTGGGTTCAAAAAGTGTAACCTAGGAATATAAAAAGAATTACATTTTTTATCTATGGCTTCTTCTCCAGGCTAATATCACTAGTGCAGCGGAAACAGCCAAAATCAAAAGCCGTGCTGGTCCTATCACCTCACCATGTTACAGCGCCCCTGACCCATTTCCTTATCCCAGCATGATGTCCCTCCTTCCTTTTTAATATTGGCCAAGGTGTAAGTAGAAGTACTGACAGCCTGTCAGAGGTGGAACATAGCTTACATAATGACGTGATTGAGTGCAAACAATAGGATGCAATGGGAGGTGGCTCTAAAATACCCCTAAAGCTTTTCAGAGTGTGGGTAACTCCACTCCTCCAAGTGACATTAAGGCAGGGGACACACTATGTTCGTATGCGTTGTTCTTCATAGAAGAACTGATGTAAACTGAGAACTCATGTTAATCAATGGGCTAGTTCACTCTTAATGCGCTTTTCGCATGCAGAAAAAAACTGACATTCTGCAGCATAACTCTGCGGCTGCGCATTTTGTCAGTTTTCTCTATCAATTACATTAACCGCTGTGAAAAAATTATTTATTTATTACATATTACACGGTGCTGTACAGAGTATATTATCTTGTAACGAACTGTCCCTCAGTGGGGCTCACAATCTAGTCCCTACCATAGTCATATGTCTATGTATGTATCATGTAGTGTTTGTATTGTAATCTGGGGTCAATTTTAGGGGTAAGCCAATTAACTTATCTGTATGTTTTTGGGATGTGGAAGGAAACCAGAGTACCCGTAGGAAACCCACACAGTCACAGGGATAACATACAAACTCCTCACAGATGTTGACCCGGCTGGGATTCGAACTGGGGACTCAGCATTGCAAGGCGAGAGTGCTAACCACTATGCCACTGTGCTGCCCAATGTGTGCATTTTTCTGCATACATACACACATGATGCGCATGAAAATGTATGCAGAAAAAAAGCCTGCAGAAAACAGAAAGATAAGTGTGTAACCTGCCTTACGGTGCATAGGTCCACTTTAAAGGAGAACTGTAGTGAGTGGTATATGGAGGCTGCCATATTGATTTCCTTTTAAGCAATACCAGTTGCCTGGCAGCCCCGCTGAGCTATCTGCCTTCAGTAGTGCGAATCGCACCAGAAACAAGCATGCAGCTAATCTTGTCAGATCTGATAATGTCAGAAACACCTGATCTGCTGCACGCTTGTTCAGGGTCTATGGCTAAAAGTATTAGAGGCAGAGCATCAGCAGGGTTGCCAGGCAACTGGTATTGCTTAAAAGGAAATAAATATGGCAGCCTCCATGTAACTCTCACTACAGTTCTCCTTTAACTCTGTGGTTTTGAAAATCTAGTGCAAATCAAGTCCTGCAAATGTTTGTCAGCAGTTCAGTTTCAGTTAGTCTTGAGGCTAGGGTTGCCAGGTCGGCTGATGGAGAAAACCGGACAGGGGGTGGAGTTAGGGGTGGAGTTAGGGGCGGAGTCAGAAGCACACTTTTATGTAGAGTGGGGCCAAGCAATGGGCTTTTTTTAAAAAAAATTTATAGTATTTATATCGCACTGACATCTTCTGCAGCACATTACAGAGTACATAGCCATGTCACTAACTGTCCTCACCAGTAGTACTGGTCCAGTGCACATAAGAGACAGTTTTTCACCAGTAACTGCACATAAGAGACAGCTTTTCACCAGTAAATGCACATTATAAGAGACACCTTTTCGCCAGTAAATGCACATAATAAGAGACAGCTTTTCCCCAGTAAATGCACAAGAGACAGCTTTTCACCAGTAAATGCACATAATAAGACACAGCTTTTCACCAGTAAATGCACATAATAAGAGACAGCTTTTCACCAGTAAATGCACAAAAGAGACAGCTTTTCACCACTAAATGCACATAATGACAAACAGCCAGTGTTCCCAGTGTATGTAGCCAGGGATATATGTGCCCAGTATATGTAGCCAGGGGGTATATATGTCCCAGTATATGTAGGCAGGGGTGTAAATGTCCCAGTATACGTAGGCAGGGGTATATATGTCCCAGTATATGTAGCCAGGGGGTATATGTGCCCAGAATAGGTAGCCAGGGGGTATATGTGCCCAGAATAGGTAGCCAGGAGCTATATGTGCCCAGAATAGGTAGCCAGGGGCTATATGTGCCCAGAATAGGTAGCCAGGGGCTATATGTGCCCAGAATAGGTAGCCAGGGGCTATATGTGCCCGGAATAGGTAGCCAGGGGCTATATATGCCCGGAATAGGTAGCCAGGGGGTATATGTGCCCAGAATAGGTAGCCAGGGGCTGTATGTGCCCAGAATAGGTAGCCAGGGGGTATATGTGCCCGGAATAGGTAGCCAGGGGCTATATGTGCCCAGAATAGGTTAGGTAGCCAGGTGCCCCCCGCCCCCCCCCTTCCCCCCCCCCCCGCAGGAGGAGAACAGTGCAGCAGAGAGAGAGCTGGGAGCAGCGGTGGAGAAGGGGGGAAATCTCCCCCCCCCCCCCTTCCCTCACCTTAGGGTGCTCTCTCTCCCCCGCTGTCTCCTCCAATATGATGTGCAGGCTGGCGGGTGGCTGTGGGCGGAACTTACCTCTGTGTCGCAGGCGCCGGAAGTTCGGGTCCCGCAGCCGCTGAGATTCGACTCAAAAAAGATCTGGATCAAAGATTTGAATCATTCATGAGCTGGACAACACTATTCAGACTGATTAGTGTTGTCCGGCTCATGAATGATTCAGATCTTTGATCCGGATCTTTTTTGAGTCGAATCTCAGCGGCTGCGGGACCCGAACTTCCGGTGCTGGAGCGACACAGGTAAGTTCCGCCTGCAGCCACTCGCCAGCCTGCACATCATCCTGGAGGAGACAGCGGGGGAGAGAGAGCACCCTAAGGTGAGGGAAGGGGGGGAGATTGCCCCCCTTCTCCACCGCTGCTCCCAGCTCTCTCTCTGCTGCACTGTTCTCCTCCTGCGCTGCGGGGGGGCTCTAAACCGGACAACTTAATTGTCCGGTTTAGCATGCCTTTTTGCACCGGACACAGCGCACAAAAACCGGACTGTCCAGTGTAAAACCGGACACCTGGCAACCCTACTGAGGCTATTTTTTATTTCAGTCTACAGTTCCCTCTTTGTATGATTACAAAGAGAGTCAAGTCTGATTTGGCATCTTGACAGAAGTATTAATAACTGAAACATGCAAAAAGACATTTACTTTAATAAATCAGAGCAAGACGTCCATTTTGTCTCATTGCACACATTCCCCCTCCCTCCCACTGCACTTAGATGTGGCCATTAACCATCCTAATCCGGATGCGTAAAGCAGGTGTGGAGGAGCTGACCAGAGGGCATATTGTTTGGAGGGCATGTTAAAGGATACTCGAAGTGACATGTGACATGATGAGATGGACATGGGTATGTACAGTGCCTAGCACACAAATAACTATGCTGTGTTCCATTTTTTTCTTTCTCTGCCTGAAAGAGTTAAATATCAGGTATGTAAGTGGCTGACTCAGTCCTGACAGGAAGTGACTACAGCATGACCCTCACTGATGATAAATTCCCCTTTTTATCTCTTTCTTGCCCTCAGAAGCTATTTTCTGCTAGGAAAGTGAATATAGTTGGAATTTCTTATCAGTGAGGGTCACACTGTAGTCACTTCCTTTCTAAGTCAGGACTGAATCAGCCACTGACATACCTGATATTTAACTCTATCAGACAGAGAAAGAAAAAAAAGGAACACAGCATAGCTATTTGTGTGCTAGGCACTGTACATACACATGTCTATCTCATCATGTCACATGTCACTTCGGGTATCCTTTAAAGGACAACTATTGATTAACATGTTTTTTTTATATTGGGCTGTGAATAGCTTCACTAGCAGTGCTGATGGTGTCATGGTTAAGGGCTCTGCCTCTGACACAGGAGACCAGGGTTCGAATCTCGGCTCTGCCTGTTCAGTAAGCCAGCACTAATTCAGTAGGAGACCTTTGGCAAGTCTCCCTTACACTGCTACTGCCAATAGAGCGCGCCCTAGTGGCTGCTGCTCTGCTCTGGCGCTTTGAGTCCGCAAGGAGAAAAGCGCAATATAAATGTTATTTGTCTTGTCTTGTCTTTCTCTGCTTATTTCCTTTTAATGTTACAATTTGATTCCTTTGATGGAATTGAGTCTGAGGTTCTGTCCAGTGTGTCGGATCAGTGAATCATGAGGGAAGGGGGGAAATCCCTCTCCCTACATCTGTTAACTCTGTGTGAACTATACAACTGCAGTTTAGACCTGTCAACTGCTAAAGATATAGTTTTGTCTCTCTGAATAGCTTCCCTCTCGATAGGTGAGTATCTGTTTTTTTTCTTCAGACTCCCTTTAACTAAGTTCTAAGTGATGGGGGTTTACTGTATATTGTCTTCACTGGATGCAGTTCTCCACTGTAAAGATGGCAACAACAGGCACAGGTCCAATGGCAGCTTGTCTTATTCCTTTAGCAGGGTTGTTCTAGTTTATGCAAACAAGGCCTAGTTGCCAGTGTGTCATGTCAACAATGGAGATATAGATCAGCACTGGCTGTGCATTGCCATTGCCTACATGTTTAGTCAGCACCTGCTAGTGTCCTCAAGGTCTGGTCTCTACAAATGCATGTGAATCATTTCTGGTTCATATATACAATATAAATTACATGTGCATATGCAGTCTGGCCACACATACCCTGGGCCCTGTTCCCCACCCACAGCCAGCACTGCAGAAAAACCGGAGGGGCTGCAGAAGTTTGGGTGCCCCATAGGCACTTGTGTTAATTTGGTTATTAACAGAAATTTGGGCACCGGAGGCATGTGATGAAACAGCAGGCACTGGGACTGCCCACTGGCCACTGTACAAACTGTGACTACAAATAAGGGCGGCTTTCTATCTTAGTTAGGGTTAGGTAGGGTCAGGTATGGGTGGGGTCAGTTAGTGTTAGGCATCATTGGGGGAGCAGTTAGGGTTAGGCATCAGTGGGGGGGTCGGGTAGGATTTGGAATCAGTGGGAGGGGGGGCGGTTAGGAATTCTTTATGGAAATGGATAACATACTCCTCCCTCACCCTCCCAGATCATACACTTCCACATCCTCCTGGGAACCGGAGGCGGGGAAGAAAGGCTTTGCCACCACTCTTTTCTAGAGCCCGCATACTAGTTAATGCTCTGGGGGAGAAGAGGAGGTCTGGGCTCTACAATCTGGCTATATCAGACTGCATTGGTGACAAGGGGCTAAAGAGGCTTGGGTGAGGGGACCCTAACATGTCGGGTTTTTTTGTTTGTTTGTTTTTGTTTTTAAATGAGTAAACAGAGCTCTGAACTAGTAATCAATTTTTAACAATATGAAACTTTGAATTCATTTGGTTCGCTGCCCCTTTTAATCTTAAATACACTATTCCACAGAGGTAGGGGCACACAAGAGAAGAAGTCCACACGTGTACAACACTAAGTGTTAATTATTACAACAGTGCCAGTGATCTTCCCCTCAACAAGTCGAATCAGATTGCACCTGCCCTCTTTATTAACAGTCTCTACGAGAATCCCAGCCAGCATACAGAGAAATAAATATTTGTTTACAGGACAGAGAGAGCCATCACCACACCCATGCTGTGACAATCACCATCCACTAAGACCCTCTGTTGGGTCAATAGGCGCCTCAAGACCATTAAAGGGTCATACTCCACAACCCTATTAGACACTGTACTTCTCCTTCACTTCTCCAAAGACCATTCCTTCCTCCAAGCAATACACCGTGGCATCAACAATGCAATTCAAATTAAAAACCTTGTTTAGTGTAAATCCAAACACATTCACTGGAGATTGCACTCACATGTCTCCCAATGTCAAATAGCATTGAGTACTTAGCCAGAGGCGCTCCGCAGTTTGTGGGCAACTGGTGGGCTTAGCAGTGTGTTTCTGTAATCCCAGTCTCGCACCAGTGGCTTCTGCTGCCGTGCGCACAACACCAACCGTTCACTCTTGTTACACCGAGCCAGTCGGATAAGCCATCCTATTGAAAAGCATTGCTTTTTAGTAGAAGGGCTTTTCTGTCTCTTTTAAAAGCCCATAAGTGTTTCACAGCAGGGAGGACATCGTTTACATAGTTACATAGTTATTTTGGTTGAAAAAAGATATACGTCCAGCGAGTTCAACCAGTACAAGGTACAACTCCAGCCCGTCCCCCACATACCCCTGTTGATCCAGAGGAAGGCGAAAAAAAACCCACAAGGCATGTCCAATTAGCCCCAAAAGGGAAAAATTCCTTCCTGACTCCAGATGGCAATCAGATAAAATCCCTGGATCAACATCATTAGGCATAACCTAGTAATTGTAGCCATGGATGTCTTTCAACGCAAGGAAAGCATCTAAGTCCCCTTTAAATGCAGGTATAGAGTTTGCCATAACGACTTCCTGTGGCAATGCATTCCACATCTTAATCACTCTTACTGTAAAGAACCCTTTCCTAAATAAATGGCTAAAACGTTTTTCCTCCATGCGCAGATCATGTCCTCTAGTCCTTTGTGAAGGCCTAGGGACAAAAAGCTCATCTGCCAAGCTATTATATTGCCCTCTGATGTATTTATACATGTTAATTAGATCTCCTCTAAGGCGTCTTTTCTCTAGACTAAATACATCCACAGTACTAGATTCATTTTAATACAAAACATAAAATAAATAAAAAATTAAAATACAAGGGATCAAGAATAGATTGATTATAAAAGCTACATCCATCTAACACACTGCTTCCATCATATGTTACCCGAGTAACTGCAGGACTCATAGTACAGGCATTATAACTGCTGCTCCATCAAGGTATACTATGTAGATCATGCTGTATGATTTGTGCCACACACACACAAAACAAATCTTATGCCAGCACTCTACAGACTACTGCTGAGACGCACTGCATAGATTGTACTGCACAGTCTGTGCATCACACATTCACCACCACTACAATAAAGTGCATCACCCTTAATGCAGTGATCTTCAAACTTGGTTCTCCAGCTGTTAAGGAACTACAAGTCCCACAATGCACTGTGGGAGTCTGACAACCACAGTCATGATTCATAAAGGCAAATGCATTGTGGGACTTGTAGTTCCTTAACAGCTGGAGAGCTAAGTTTGCAGATCACTGCCCTAGTGAAACAAACAAGAGGACAAAGAGACTAGCACAAGTATAAATCCTACCCCCCCCCCCCCCCCATTCCCTGTTCAATAGCCCCACAAAAAACACACCATATCTATGTCTATATTTAACCCTTATGGTCTTAAAGGTAACCTTAACTGAGAGGGATATGGATGTTTCCTTTGAAACAATACCAGTTGCCTGGCAGTCCTGTTGATCTCTTTGTCCGCAGCAGTGGCTGAATCTCACACCTGAAACAGGCATGCAGCTAATCCAGTCTGACTTGAGTCAGAGCAACTGATCTGCATGCTTTTCAGCGGCTGTGGCTAAAAGTATTAGAGATACAGGATCAGCAGGAGAGTCAGGCAACTGGTATTATTTTAAAAGGAAAAATCCATATCCTTCTCAGTTTAGGTTCCCTTTAAGTAGCTAGGTTATAGATCCAGTAGGTTTACAGTTGCAATATCTTTCTCACCATGTTACACCTCCTCTATGCAGGTAGTACCTTCCTAAAAGCACAACATTACATTTATTTTGGGTCACATTGGTGGTTTTATTTAAATGGGCTGAAAGGCTGAAATGATTCTTCTCAATATTTCTTGCATGTTCTCCCATACGCACCTTCAATATCCTTGTGGTACTCCCCATGTACTACCACCCACAGGGGCACCATGCTAAATAGACCACATATATATCACTGCATGTTATGAATTGGGATATTTTGAACTCTTTACCATTACTAAATTACATAATTTGGGTAGTTTTCACAGCCCTGCATTCCATGCAGGCTTTGCATGGGTAAACATCTGGAGTCTGCCACCCTTGCAACCTTAGTATCTATCTTTTTTTGTTCCACACAGTTGGGTGTCAGGATCTGTTTCAGTTTTGGTGCTTTTCTGTACATGACTTACGGGCTATGGATGGGATGGAAGCGCTGAGCTGTTGGTCTGTTTCCAGCATACCCCAACATTTAAAGATAATCCTTTAAAGATGTCTATACTGGGTGCTATACCCGGTTATGGATTCTAGATCAAATTGCCCTCCCTTCTCCTCATTGTCTACCTTATCTATCAGTGGTAGATCTCTTTCTGTGTCCCTAACCTGTCTACTTATACTATCCAGACCTCATACATTTTTTTTCCATGAACATTCTTTTTTAAGGATTTCTGCCTGCCTGTCTTAATCCACAACATCTGTACAGTTCCTCCTCATACAAAGGAACTGCCCCTTCAGTATGTTGTGGATCTATGCAGGGTGATGGCAGCTCGTGACTTATATGTAGCTGTTCCTGTCGGTTGCTTTAAAATAGATTTTTGGGTTTATCTATTGTTCCTCATAATCTCCAGGTCTAGGAATACATTTTTCCCTTACTAAATTCAGCAGTGAGTGAAAAAAGCTATTTTAAGGCAGCCAACAGGAATGATTACATCTCAGATAGATACCATAGA
Source organism: Hyperolius riggenbachi (assembly GCF_040937935.1). Lineage (NCBI taxonomy): Eukaryota > Metazoa > Chordata > Amphibia > Anura > Hyperoliidae > Hyperolius > Hyperolius riggenbachi. The sequence goes on from NC_090656.1 coordinate 121,610,501, forward strand.
TACATGGTGTATTTAGCATTGTGCCCCTGCAGGTGGCAGGAAGGAGCGCAAGGATGTTGAAGGAGTATATGGTAGAACACGCAAGAAATGTTGAAAAGACGTTCCTTTATCATAGCCTTTTGGGCCCATTTTAAATACAACCACCAATGTGATTCAAAACAAATGACATTTTGCGCTATTAGGAATGTCCTACATGCATGGAGGTGGTGTACCATGTTGAAAAAAAGGTATTGCAAAAAAAGAAAGCCTCTGGATCTGTAACCTTAGAGTTATCTAAGGCCAGGAGAGTTAAATATAGACATAGATATGGTGTGTTTTTTGTGGACTAATAATGAGGGAATGGTGGGGGGGAGGGGGTCTAGGATTAAGGTAATGCACTTTATTACAGTGGTGATGCATGTGCATGGACTGCACAGTACAAGCTATGCAGTGCATCTAGCCATTGGGCTATAGGGCACTGGCATGCAATTTGTGTTGTGTGAGTGTGGCACAATCCATACAGCACATTCTACGTAGTATACCTTGATGTAGCAGCAGTTATAATGCCTGTAGTCTGCAGTGCTATTAGGCATGCAGATTGTAATATTTGCCCTCACCGCATGTAATGGCTGACCGCAATTGGGACCAGCAAACAGTGCTTTGGGGTATTTCCCTCACTTTCCAATAGCCTCATATACCGATGTCTCACACCTTAAAACATAACAAGACGCCTGCATAGTGTACTACCGCTTTATTTCCACATTAAAAGACAAGAATTGCACTCACAAATTGTTAAACCTCATGCGCATATCATCCATTAAAATCTCACCACCGTTGCATACTGGAGCGTCTGCCTCACCAGTCGGTAGCTCTGCCCTACCGGCGGTCATGTCATGTGTGTCATGTGTGACTCATCAGGGGCTCATCAGCCCCTGATCACATCATGTGACAAACAACAATATCACCTGAAGCATCAAAAGCCTCCATGGACCGGAAGAAGATGGGCAGCAAACATCCAGATTCCAGGGGAGGCGAGTTATAACTGCTGCACTCATATACCTCCCAGCAGCTACCCCGACCCAGGAACAGGATTACTGCTAATAACTTTATTTTATCACTCCGAGCCTGAGTCAGGAATACCACCAAGGAGGTAAAAGTATACCTGAGATCAAAGAGGACTTAGAATTTATACTTATGTGTGGCTTCCTCCAGCCCCCTTGAGGCCACTTGGTCCCTCACCGTCTCCCTGTGTGGGCCGGTATTCTGGCCAAGTCACTCATGTATGACAGGGGAGCATGCCACGCCCGATGAAGCATGACTCAGCCACAGAACCAAGCCATCCAGCGGGAGACAGGAACGGCCTGGGGAGATGGCGAGGGACCGAGCATCCTCCAGGGGGCTGGAGGAAGCCCCAGGTAAGTATAAAACATGAGACCTCTTTGGTCTCAGGTTTCCTTTAAGGAAGTTAAAAGGACCACTATTCTGAATTTAATGGCATTTCAGTAAAAGTGATAATTACCAATCCACACTGCATTTACATTACAAACCTGCAGTAGTTTCCACTGATTTAGTTTTGTGTGTTGGTGAAGATTGTACTTCTAAATGCCCTGTAACTTGCTGATCTGTTAATGTTCCTGAAATCACAAATAAATCAATATTATTTAATTGTTTATCTCAAGAGCTCAAGCGTTTTAAGACACAGTGATTTGTAGATATCCACTGACCATACCGGAAAACAAGTGTGGTCTTATGAGTCACTGAAGGGTATCATACAGCATCATAACTACAAATCACAAGTCCCACAGGACAACTTTGATATGGCCTTTCCAGTGTTCATACCATAATGTTCACGGCTTTATAAGCCATTAAAAGTTATATGTTTGCAGATGAGAAAATTTGCTGGTCGAACCAAGTACAAATTAAAACTTAAGATGAATAAGCATGCAAATATTACAGTATCACATTTTTTTTTAAGCTGCTGGTTAACTTTTTGCCGTTTTCTCCCTCTGCCATATCTGTATCAGTATGCGTAAAGTGTCATTTTTGTTAAATATAATATTATTTTGCTGGCATTGTGAACTGGATGACATCTGGAAAAAATGTCACCCATAAAGATGTCTATAAGTAGCGCCCAAGGATGCTGGACCTGAGAGAGCATGGATCAGTGAGAACAGTAGCAGTGTGTGGCCTCTGGACAGCTATCACCAGGGAAACCCCATTGCTAGCTGGCAGTACGGTTGATTGTATGAGCCATGTTACCAAGAAGTGTTCAGAAATTGTCTCAATGGAGTACTGAAAAGCAGGGGGAGGAGGAGGTCATGGGCCCTGAGAGCTGAGACAGATTGTCTTGGCAGATTGGAGTACCGATAATGAAAGGTGGTGGTGGCAGCAGCAGAAGACAGTGGGCCTTGAGAGGATTGTGGACCACATCGCTGCCTGGTAGCATGATATGGTTGGAGTGCACTAGCAATGCATCCCTCACAAGTGTATATGCAAACAGCAACAATATTAGAGGATAGTAAGAGAGCCAGACCCAGATGGGTGTGTGCCAGCATTGCTGCTGTATTCTCTGCTCCAGGAAGCTGTAGGTAGGTGGACTACTGGATATTGCTAGTTTGCAATATAAACAACATAAATGCCACCCAATACAATATAGGGGAAAAAGAGGCACCACTGTATCATAAAACTGTGTTAAAAACAAATCAAATAGATTCACGCAACTGATGAATGTTAATTAAACCTCCTTAGCGGTAATCCCGAGTTAGGCTCGGGACGGAAAGCTGCAGAACAGGGTGATAATCCCGTGCCTGAGTGAGTTTCACGCAGGAGCTGCTTCAGACCTCTCTGAGGTATTTTTTCTTCTTTCTTAGGATCTAAAAGCTTGGAAAAAAATTGTATGGATTTTAGACCTGAAATCTGGAAATAATCATAACGCCAGGGAGGTTTGCACTGGCAATGTGTTTCGTGAGTCTATGCCCACTTCCTCAGGCCCAAAAAAGTGCCAAAGGGCGCTCCAAGTTGAGTCTAAGGTGCCTCTGTTTTCAGTCCAGGTGTGCTTTAAAGTATATTTTAAGTTAACTTTTGCACCAGAAACAAGGCCTACCAAGAAGCCACCTGGATCAAATGATTCAGGTGGCAAATTCTAGGGGGCGGCACTAGTACTCGCCCAATCTGAATAGCAGAAGGGGCACAGTGGAGCACAATTACCTAGTCCAGCTTTGGGTCCTCTCCTCTTCTTCACTGTAGCGTATCACCGTTCTGCAGCATCTCTTTGTGGGCTCCTGATGTCACGACATGCATCGGGGACTGTATGGAGGGATGCTTCTGCACAGTGAGAAAAAGACCCAACATTGGACTAGGCAATCTTACTCTGCTTTGGGCAGCAAAGTGTAGAGTCTGCCCAGATTAGGAAAGAAAGGGTTAAGTGTTAACCCTTGCCAGGCCGGAAGCAGGGGGGTGGGGGGAATTGGGGGTTAGCACCATCAGTGAAGCTGGCAATATTCTGGTTTTTTCCCTATTCACAAAAGAAGTTTATTTTCAAATAAAAAAGACAGAGCTATAATATAGCCTGCACAACAATTCACCACTACCACCTCAGAACTCAGTACTGCAGCAGCTGGACAGCAGCGCACACTAGACACTTAGATGTTTCTGTGCTGTTCCAGCTGAGCTACTTATCCTCCCTTCCCTGCAAGCTCTCTTGCAGCTGCCTCAGAATATCCAATGTCCCCTTTCCTCCGGGTAATGCTGCCAGCAATATCCAACTTCTACTACAGTCCAGGCACCCTGTACAACAAACTCCCTGCAGCACACACTCCAGATCCAGGTAGGTAGTGACAAGAACAGCATATGTGCACCCACGGAGGATGGGGTGCCAGGGGCAGAGTGGTGCAGTCTTAATGAATTTTCTACTGGCCCTGCAGCTAGCTTGGGATGAGAAGAGGAAACAGTGAGCAAGAGGTGCAGAGCGCTACTGCTGCTGCTGCTAGTGATCTTACGGATCACCATTAGCATTCACTGCAGCAGCACCCCTTAGGACCAATGACGATCCAGGCGATGGACTGGAATGTCTTTGGTTACAAATGACCTTGGTTTTGCTAGACATAAATTTAGGTCTATGACTTTGTTTGTTGGCGCCGTAGTCAGATACCTTGCTTAGACCTCTAGTACAGTGGGCTAAAAGGAATGGGAGTTAGGGGAGCTGAAGGAGGTCTCTGAAGTACCCAGCTTGCATTGACAAACATCGTCTGCTCCCAAAAAACCTGCCACCAGAACCTTGTACTACCTTCTCGCGACACTAAGACGGTTGCACCTTCAAAAAATTGCAGATACCCTTTCTTCTTAATTTTGGGATACTTGTGAATGTGGTAAAGCAAGGAAGTTGTACTCAGCCTGTCCTCTGAAGAACGGTCTTAAAGTGTACCAGAGCTGACAAATTAAAAAGATTTTATACATACCTGGGGCTTCCTCCAGCCCCATCCATTCCGGTCGCTCCCACGCCACCATCCTCCGATGCCCGCAGATTTGGAAACCGGGTGCCCGCACTTCCGTCAGTTGGAGTCAGTCTAACGTAGGAGAAGTACACTGTTTGTGTATCTCTCCAGCAGCCGTTAGAGAGATACGTAGAGGGCACACTTCTCCTGCATAGCTGGCCACAACTGACGTCAGTGACGGGACCAGTTTCCCGAAGCTGCGGGCAGCGGAGGACGGCGGCGATGATCAGACCAGATGGGGCTGGAGGAAGCCCCAGGTATGTATAAAATCTTTTTAATTTGTTAGCTCTGAGTACCTTAAAGCATAGGATTCAGAGTGCTCGTCATCAGGTTTAAACATGAAAAAGGCCCACACTTTAGAGTTGAATGCAATCACTCTGCTCTTTTTCCTTGCCCACTGCTGCTGACAGGGAGGTTTAAGCTGCATGGGGGCCTGGGACAAAGGTAACTTGGGGTCCCCTGCCCTCAGTCATCGCCTGGGGCCCCCCAAGACAGCTGTCACCCGCCTTAGGTGGTCTCCCCCAACTGCTCCCCGGGCCCCTGCAGTGTAATAACTCACCTGGCTTGGTGGCTGCACCATCTGTGCTCTGTCTTCAGACCTGCTTGCCTCTTCTCCATGTTATGCATCAATAATCTGTGCCGGGTCATGGAGAATGGCAGACAGCAGGGCTGAAGACAGACAGAGCACAGATGGTGCACCTGCTGGGCCAGGTGAGAGCATTCAGGGAGACCACCTGGGGGGTCCAGCGGCATGGGGGTGGCCTAGCAGCAGTCTTCAGGCTCACCCTCATAAAGCATAGTAGAGGCACATTTTCAACTCTGGTTTTACACTACAAATTGGCGTTTGTGTTTGCTCGCCGCACCGCACTGCCAAAAAACTGGCCTTCAGGGAACACCGCGTTAGTACACAGTGTTTCCTGTCTAGCATTCGGCCAAGCAGGAAATGACGCGTGCTTGCTTCCTGTTTTTCGGGTATGCAGAAGTGCATGGAAGCTTACTGTAAAAATACACTTCCACACATGCCCGTCGTTACGACGCAACGCCAAAGTGCTTAAAGAACCCTGCCTAACATGGACTAACATGACTTCCGTGCTGACGCAGATCACCAAAGGAGCTGCACGGTAATGTAAGTATGCGCTACCATTTGTTCCTATAATTTCTTTGCTACTTCCTGCAGAAGAAGAGCCTGCTGCAGTTGTGTCTATAGAGACCCAGTCCACAATCCTCTCCACATGAGTCTGCTGTATGCTCTTATTCTGTCCACTGAATACACGTAGCAACATACTGGCACTCCGCACAAATCACAGATTTGTTTGAGGAGAACTTGTGCTGTTGCTCAAACTGTTTGCTACTGCCGTCCTACAGTGGTGTAAACTCTGGGACTCTGCCCCCTGCCAGATGCATCAGCTTGCTTAACACCATGCCTACCCCTGGATCTACTTCTCATGTACACTTCTGTGCTGTAGTATAAGAACCACAAAATCTTGCAGTAATCCTGGCTTCTGTGATATATATACATATATATATTAGAAATAAGCCCGCCTGTGTAAAAATGGGTGATAGGGCTCTGCCGCAACCCCCTTCACCCGATTCTCACCCCGCAATGGGTGCGCTCCAGCGCATGCGCACAGCCATGCTATCCAACGGTGCACGCCCGTGATGCCACCCATGCGTAGACACACACCCGCCGCCCTGCATTCATCCTCCTGCTGTCCCCAGTTCGCCTCCCTTGAGGTGCATGTGCGCTATGCAAGACGCACGGATACAGGGACACAGGAGAACGCAGGGACATGAGGGTGTATATATATATATATATATATATATATATATATATATATATATATATATATATATATATACACACACAAAGGAACAGGTCAGTGTCTTAAACAATGAAACGAAGAAAAGTACAATTTTGTAACACCTTTGTGGTGCAATCAGATGTGATGCAACAATATGCAACACAGTAGCGTCTTCAACAGTTTAAAAATGAGCATACAATTTTTGATAACATCTATGTGGTGCAATCAGTGGTGGTGCAACAATATGCAACATGTTAGTGTCTTGAACTATTAATTTAACGCGTGAACAATTTTTAGCAAACCCTATATAGTTCAATCAGCGGTGGTGCAACAAAATGCTACACTAAACAATTCAATAACTGAGCATACGATTTTTTATTAGCTCTGTCATGTATGGGGTGCAACTCTGCAATTATGCGCCATAATATGTAACAGTTAGTCACCCTGAGTGAAAATGTCAAAATGGAAGGAAACTGGTAACATAATTTGTATTGGTGTGGGCAATGGACACAGTATAACACAACTGATTGGTTGAACAACAAGTGAATAAGAAAGAAAGCAGCATACTTTCACTTCTAGAAATTATAGTTCTATTTGTTGGTGGTACAATACAGCTATGTTTAAGTGACATTGGGGCTGGTTCTCTAAACTGCGCTGCTGCAGCAGCACAAGTTAAAAAACAAATTGGGGGCGATGTGCATGCTACGCATGGTCATGCTGTTTAGCCTGCCTTCCTTAGATACCCACACTGTTTACATAGTGATGCACACTCCTTTAACTGCCGGGTGCTGTGAAGTATCGCGACTGCTATACTTTACTAGCATGGCCGCTACTATGTTAATTAACGTAGTTGTGGCTGCGCTAGTGAAGTATTGAGGTCGCACCCGCAGTTAAAGGAGCACGCGTTATTATGTGAACAGCGTGCATAACTAAGGAAGGCACACTACATAGCACGACCGCACGCAGCATGCATAGCGCCCCAAGTTGTTTTTAAACCAATAAAACCAATACAATTCTCTGAATGACTATTGTAATAATTTACTCAGAATGTCTTGGAGGAACAAAATGCGCTGGAATTCTTCTTTTTACCTTATTTTCCCCATTTAACTCGGGTTAAATTGCAATAGAGGGGTTTTGTTTGGGCTCAAGTTTTATGCTTAGATGTGGGACTAGTCAATAGATAGGTCCCAAACTGAATGTAATTTTACTATTATTGATCTTTCAAGGAACACATTTTGTTAACCTAATGGTGCCCATACATGGTACAATAAAAACATTACATTTTCCAGTTTATTCAACCAAAATGATCTTTTTTTTCAAGAAAAATAAATGATTAGCCTCTTTTTTCAATAAAAGTCTGATCTAACATGTTGGAAAAATCTTTATATTCAATCTAATGGAATAAGCGAATGAAATTATCTAATCGAAAAAAGTTGTACCATGTATGGGCACCATAAGTTTTTTAGCTGTGAAAGGGATGGGACTTGAACAGATTTCCAATTTAGCACCAGAAAGTGTCTTGCTGCGCAATTGCAATATGTGCAATTGTCAGTCTAGTTTGATAGGGAAAGGCTTCCAAACCTATATGTACGATGGCCAATAGTGGAGTGAGAGACAAAGTTATGAGTATGACTGGATTATAAAACAAGAAGTATGACTGGATTATGAAACAAGAATGGACCCACTTCTGCCAACCACACACATACCAGAGGGAGTCAGGAATCCATGCAGAAAGCTCATATAGCTGTAAAAGGAAGGAGGATTCCGCTACACCGGTGGCTGGGTGAAAAAAGTCTCCCAGCCACCGGTGTAGCGGAATCCTCCTTCCTTTTACAGTTATATGACTGGATTACTTAAAAGACCATGTGAGTTTTGGAGATTCCCATGGAAAATGCACCAGTGGCGTGCGTGAAAAAAGGGCGCCGTGAAAAAAGGGCCCGGCTCGATAACGAAATCTGATAACTATATCATCAAATATGAGTCAAATTTGGTTAACGATAAGTACCATTGTAAAAATAGACGGGAAATAATATTGAAAAGATATTAACATTAAAAATTGTTACGTAATTCAACAGTACAGCTTAACCCAACCCTACTCTCACACAGAACCCCCCCCCTGGTGGTGCCTAAAACGAACCACTCCCCTGGTGGCGTCTAACCCTAACCACTCCCCTGGTGGCTCCAAACCCTAACCACCCCCCGGTGGTGCCTAACCCTAACCACCCCCCGGTGGTGCCTAACCCTAACCACCCCCCGGTGGTGCCTAACCACTCCCCTGATGGTGCCTAACCCTAACCACCCCCCTGGTGGTGCCTAAACCAAACCACCCCCCGGTGTTGCCTAAAACTAACCCGCCACCTCTGTGGTGCCTAACCCTAACCACTCCCCCTGGTGTTGCCTAACCCTAACCACTCCCTCTGCAGAAACACCCTTTTACACATAGAAACGATAATATCTTTGATAACGTAAGATCTGTACATACAAACAAAATAATATGGTAAAAACTATAGCGTTGCAAGCTTCTAAAATAATAACATACTATAAAAACTGTAATGTTCTAATGTTGTTAATGATATTTATCGCGGTGCCCTTTTTCTGCATTTTTCGCCATATTAACAATAATTGTACTAGAGTCTGTGGTGGGGCCCTTTTCGTCCACCCTCAACCGACGCCCTTTTTTTCCTGCTCCCCACCAGTGATCCTATTGAATATAGTTCCTCCATCTCAAAGGGGAACATCTCTTTGGCTGCTAGTCTACATAAAGTTAAATAAATTCTCATCGTTATTTTATAAAACGTTTCCTCATGAAATAAACAATGTGAGTATTTCTTGACAAATTTAAGTGCCTGCACTAGTTGGGAATTAACCACTAGTGATGAGCAGAAATTACGCCCATGTGTAATTACGCATCGTAATTTGCAATTACGCATCATAATTGTAATGCAAAATTTCAAGGGAAAAGCATAATTAATTTTGTAGTTAATCGTTACCATTCATATTTACGCATGAATTTACGCGTCATTTACATGTAATTTCATGCCGACTTTGGCGGTGAATAGCAAAGCCCTCATCCATGCTATTGCTACCAAAATTGCTACTTATGTTAAGAAGAATAGTGAGTACAAGTTACAAAAAAAATTGTTCAAAATCAATTTTAAATACACAAAAATGTTTTTCAAACTGTCATTTTTCTGGGTTTAAAAACATTTTTTCTTTGCATATTTAAAATCGATTTTCTCAAAAACTATAAGGTCTTTTGAAAAAAAAATTTTTGGACTTGTACCCACTATTTTCCTACTACTTTGGAAGTGGGTGGATTTTTAATTTACCCTGTTTGCACAAGTGTTTCGTTTCAAGGTATGTGAATATTTCTTTGTTACTTAGATTATACTGTTCTCTTAAAGGGACTCCGAGCAGTGCAGAAACTATGGAAAGATGCATATCATTTTGAAGCTCTGTTTCTCCTCTTTCCAATGATATATAAACCGCCATTTCGTTTTCGCTATTTTCGCGATCGAAATCACTACCGTGGCAATTTCGATTGCGAAATTAACGAAAACTAACAGGCGTAGGGTGGCGGTTTATATATCATTGGAAAGAGGAGAAAGAGAGCTTCAAAATGATATGCATCTTTCCATAGTTTCTGCACTTTTTGGAGCCCAGCATTTTATTACACAGGATGACTTTTCCCCAAAGTCTGGAGCTACATTCAGCACAATGCAATGAAATACAAGGAACCCAGGGGGATATAATTACAAACATCATGCTAGTAGGTGTGAGGATATAATTAATTAGTTGTGGGTATGCTTAAAGGCATACCCACAGGCACTGCTCGGAGTCCCTTTAATGTCTTAAATGATACCAAGCACGCCATCTTGATACAGCACATCTCACAGAAGCGAGGTGAGAGGGATATGGAGGCTGCTATATTTATTTCCTTGTAAACAATGCCAAAACCCTGAAACAAGCATATGGCTAATCCAGTAAAACCTGAGTCATCTGAGTCAGAGTACCTGATCTGCTGCATGCTTGTTCAGGGTCTATGGCTAAAATTATTAGAGAGTGAAACACATGATCTGAAGGAATTCCAAGCAACTAGTATTGTTGAAAAATAAATAAATATGGCAGCTAGAGATGGCCCGAACCTCCGATTTTCAGTTCGTGAACCACAAACACGAACTTCCGCAAAAGTTCGGTTCGCGCGAACTTTCACGAACCGCAATAGACTTCAATGGGGAGGTGAACTTTGTAAACTAGAAACATTTATGATGGTCAGAAAAGTGATGGAAAAGATGTTTCAAGGGGTCTAACACCTGGAGGGGGGCATGGTGGAGTGGGATACACGCCAAAAGTCCCAGGGAAAAATCTGGATTTGACGCACAGCAGCCTTTTAAGGGCAAAAATCACATCGCTTGCTAAATTGAAGGCCTAAAGTGCTTCAAAACATCTTGCATGTGTATACATCAATCAGGTAGTGTAAATAGTGTACTGCTTCACACTGACAGAACAAAATCACTGTGTAACACACCGCAAACAGCTGTTTGTGTAGTGACGGCTGTGCTGGACTACTGCACACCATGACGAGATTGCTCTCCCTCACTCAGTGATGTCAGGTAATGTCTGACTGCCTTATCAACTTTCGATGGTTCTTTCTCTACCATTGTTAAAGCTTACATCTATTTTTTTAAATACTTGTTCTGCTTGCTGTTCAGTACCTTTAACGAGAATCTATTATGGAAGGCAAGTCTGCCTTTCATTCAACTGTGTGACTGATAAACTTTCTATATTACTTTCTCAGTACCTGGTGATCACAGGTAATGGCCGGGGAATCAGGGTTCGATTCCGGTCTGGAGTGGGAGCCTGAGAAACGGCTACCACCACCACACATCCAAGGAAGGCAGCAGGCACGCTGTGGGCAAAGGAGCAGGAACGGCTACCACCAAAAATCCAAGGAAGGCAGCAAGCATGGCACGGAAGTCCCGACTCAGGAAGGTAGTGACAAGAAATAACAATACAGGAGGACTCTTTCGAGGCCTCTGTTATGGAAGTCTGCCATCCATTCAAGTGAAAGGTATGCACTGACTGCCAGGTATAATACAATGTGAGGTCACACAGGTGCAGTGAAAGGTATGCAGTGACTGCAAACAGCTGTTTGTGTAGTGATGGCCATGCTGGACTGGTGCGCACCATGGCGAGAGTGCAGGTGATGGCGGCTTTCCAGCCCATATGGTCAGGCTGAGGTAGCTTAATGACAGAACAACAGTGACTGCCCAGCTGATCGAATTTGGTCTGTCCACAATGAAGCAACAACCTTGTTATCTTGGGTGTGACCCCCCCGAGACACTTATATTGCCGGCGGTCATTGCTTCATTGTGATACGCAAGCCGCTTCACCGCGGCAAGGTAAAGATCACGAAGAGGAATTGACACATGTACATGCCTTTTGTTTTGTTGTTGCAGCCGCAGTGCAGTCAGAAAAATTAGGGAGGCATGTACACGCACCAGAAAAATTATTATAGTGGCTTAAAAATTCAGGAATCCACCTGGAGTCCTGGACCCTGTTGGTGGTGGCAGTCAAGCGGCCTGCAGGCAGAGATGCTGTGTGGGGGCCAACATAGTCTTGGGGCAGGCAGTCACACGGCGTGCAGGCAGAGATGCTGTGTGTGTGGGGACTGACTTAGTCTTCGGGCAGGCAGTAGCCTTCCGGGATCCATGCCTCATTTATTTTGGTACAGGTGAGGTACTGAACACTTTTGTGACTTAGGCGACTTCTCTTCTCAGTGACAATGCCTCCAGCTGCGCTGACGGTCCTTTCTGACAGGACGCTTGAGGCAGGGCAAGACAGAAGTTGGATGGCAAATTGGGACAGCTCTGGCCACAGGTCAAACCTGCGCACCCAGTAGTCCAGGAGTTCATCGCTGCTCACAGTTTCTACATCCACACTTAAGGCCAGGTTTTCGGCTACCTGCCGGTCGAGGCGTTGGTAGAGGGTGGATCCAGAAGGGCTAAGGCACACTGTTGGACTAAAGAATGTCCGCATGTCCGACATCACCATAAGATCGCTAGAGCGTCCTGTCCTTGCATGCGTGGACATGGGAGAAGGATTACTGGCAG